>NC_066315.1:11381217-11699159 GCF_022539315.1 Serinus canaria
TTTTGATTGTGATCATCCCACCCTGGCTAATTTACCAAAGCAGTAAGTGTTTTCAGCTGCTATTGAAAGATGAAATAATGAAGAGCACCTAACTTCCCACTGAATCAATATTTCAGCTCTGCTTGAGGCCATTTCCAGTAATCATTGAGTTGAATTGTTCTCATTTTTATATTATTAACAAATGGTTTCATCGTTCTGTTTAGGAGAGGTAATGCAACGTTACCAACACCTCTCCATGGAATATGTGTTTTTCTCTCATTAATATTTAAAGACAAAATCTTACCCCTAGTAAGACATTGAAGAGTTGCCTTTGAATACAAATGCAGAAGAATTATGAAACAGGAACACAAAATACAAGCAGTTTAGCCTGTTTACAAATTATATGTTAGACACTGAGGAATTGTTTTCTGTTTTTTTCTTTCCATCCCACCAAAAAGCAGGAAATATGTCTAGCAGCACCACTGCTCTTCCAAAGAGGAATTTGAAGTTGAGTTCAATTCACATTTCAAAATTTACACATTAGTATTTTTCAGCCAAGAGAGAAAGTATAGATTTTCCCCTCTTTTGAATGCTGTGATTGTCAAAAAGGGAGTTTGGGGGAGGTGGTCTTTTGCCCTTTTAAAATAAAGTCAACATGAAGTAAAGGATTGCTACAAACATGCATGCTTTAAATGCAATCCACTGCATTGAGTCTCACAAAAAGTCAGTTCTCTACTCATGCCTGGAAGAATGATTCAGGAACAGAAACTAGCCCTGGGACTGTGAAGCAGTGTGGGCTTTACAGACATTAAGTTAATATGATGGGAAGATTTTTCCAGACAATCCCTTTCCAAAGTAATTTTTTCCCTGGCTCATCACTATTTGATACCTTAAAGGGTTCCCCCTCTCTGCCACATTCCCCTCAGACTGCTGCTGCACTCTCTCATTTTGTGGAGGTATCAGATGGAGTAGGCTGTCTTTTTAAATGATCTTAAAAAAAAGATCTTTTTTTGAGCAGTGCATTTTGAAAATGTAGTGATGTCCCTAAAATTTAGGTAATATGCAGGAAAAATAATTGCACTTCCTTAATTACTGCATGAGCTTTCCGTCTTTGGGCTTACACTGATTTTCAGTAGCTGAAGATCTGCTCATTTGCTTTATAACTTTCCCCATGCCATAGGTCAGTTCATTCTCTACTTTCCAAGTGTCTTTGCTTGTTTAGCTATTACTTTTCTTATTTTACATTTCCTTCAGCAAATATTTTGGGGCTGAGTGTTTCAACACTATTCTCATGGAGAAACACTTCCCTATGCTATGTTTACTTCCAGTCAAGCCTTTTGTTGTTTTGCCTTTGAGCTGTTGCTCTAACTCCTAGAGTCCCACAAGAACAAGAAATACAGATGGATGCAAGGAATGAAAAAAGCACACTGCTCTCCCACCTGTATAATGACACTTCTGCAAACACTAAATAAAACATTCCTGACAAAGATGTGTCTTGCTTTTGGTTTATTAGGGACTACATTCTTCTCCACTGAAATCCAATTCCCAAAGTCCCAGAGATTTTTATATAAACAGAATGTTGTTCCTTAATCAAAGAATACATATTTTCTGTTTTTATTGATGTGGCAGAATAAAAACAGATATGTTCCTTTCCCTGTACTTACAGCATAAATTGAAACCTAAACTGAAATTTTTGGGTTTTAAAGTAAGACAAAGCAAAGAAGATCAAACATCTTTTCTAGTTCTAAGAGACAGAATCTCTATCAGAGCACATTATTTTGAAATGGCTCTATCTTTGATCAAAAAGATGTTAGCTAAAGCAAATCTTTTTTTGGGGATGTTTTAGAATGTTCCCAAGGAGACTTTACCACCTTATATAATTTACTTCAGGACAATGTTCCAGCTCCTATTTTCAGGGACAACAGTCCTATCTCCTGCTCATTTCATTTGTTGTGACAAAGAATCTTTTAGTCATGCACAACCTGCATGGCCAACCTGGACAGTAGAAAAGAGCACTTGAGAAAATCCAGTGGTTCTGAGCAAAAAGAAGAATGGCTTGTGCCTTCTGATTCTCACACTCCTTTCCCAGATGGACTGGAGCCCATGCTGGAGAAGGGAAGAAAGACACTCAGGATGTCAGTGGTAGTGGGGTTTGTTTTTTGGGGGGCTTTGTTGTGCCTGGTTGATTGTTTTTAGTAGGTTGTGGTATTTTTCTTTTTTTTTTCAAGAAAAAAGTTGCTTTCTTTCTCACACCTTCCTGTAACAAGCTTGAGACATTCCTTGCAATAATTAGACTTGTACAATTACAGTGCAGGCATAGAAGAAGCTCACAATTTGAGAGCAAAATTGCCAAATGATTGTGTGGTGCTTACATGTATTCATCACAATGTAAGTTACACACCATAATACTAAGGGCCAAAACTAAATCTGTTCTAAAATATACATTTTAGAAAATATCAGTTTGAACATTTCCAGACTTACATTTTCTAAAGAAAAAAGACAAATGAAATACTTTAAATAATATCCTAGAAATGTCTTACCACTCGTTGCAAGTAAAAATATTTCACAGAAACGCTTTCATTTCTGTTTTCATCTGAATTTTCCATTTTCTTTTCCGTGGTGAACCTCAGAAAACAGTAAAGGAAAAGGAGAAATATTTTTCATTTATTGCATCATTGCCTTTTTCACAATGCCTAGAATTAATTCTCAAAATCCTTGTGCTAGATTCATACAAGTTTCTCCCATTCTGCCATTTTCAACCAACACCTTTCCCAGTAAGAGGAAGAATTCTTATGTAAGTCCATCATGCACAACTTTTTTGAAGTTATAAAAGTAAATGTGTTCCTTACTCTGTGGCATAACAGAAGGCACTGAACTCAATATCTTCCCAGGAGCCCTCCCTCCATTATTGAGCTTGATGAAGATTTCAGTTTTCTGTGACATGTGAAACACTAACAGCCTCCATTCAGCCTTTCACATTCTTTTAAAGTTTCAGAAGGTGTTAGAAAGTATCTGAGATCATTTGTGAAAAGGAAGATTGTTCTTATTTCTTATTCTTGGTTTGTTTGTTTAAATAATCTAATTATTGAATTATAATTCACATAATCAAACATGACTGAAACACAACAGATTTCTTATTACTTTTTAAAGATATGACCTTGTAATGTTTGGAACTTAAGAACTGATAGACATCAGCTATGATGGGTTTGTTAAACCCTGTAATACACTATAATGATATCACAGTAATGGTCTAGGAACTGAGTCTTGATTCAGAAAAGCACTTACACATGGCCTTCAATTCTCATTTATTTTATATAGCCTGAAGGCTTGCTTTTCATATCAAGATGGTGTAAAATAGGTTTAGCCAAATGAGAATACAAACAGGTTAAATTAGAATTGATTTTTAAGCACAAATTGAGGTCTTGAAAACACATTATTTCTGTGGAGAAGCATTCACATTTATTTCAGATAGAAAAATAATTGTGAAAATACAAGTCATCAGATTATCATACATGTTAACAGTTGTAAGGAAGATGAAACAAAATCAAGAACAACTGTGCTGTGATCAACAAAAGAAAAGTTATTAGAATGGATATAGCTAATTTTTAACAGAATTAGATGTTTCTTATAAGTGCAAAACCTATCTTCTATTTCTGGAAAGGAGGTTAGCATTGGTCATGAGTCAAGTATATTGCCTATTTTATGGATTAAAGTTCTTCTACCACATCAGTTAAATCATAAATGTGTAAGAAAGGAGAACTCTTTTATAGATGGAGGATGAGATTCTACATGGTTCTTGACTTTGTCATAATAGATAGTGCAGTTAAAATCTCCCCCCAAAATCAGCACATTATGAGGAAGACAATTCAATAAAAGGCTACTTAAACAGTAATTCAAAAGATCTCCTTTCTTTCCCTCAGTAGTGGAACAAATGTTAATGAAGCAAGCACAGATTTGATCAAAGTTGTCCTGAAGTTTTAATAACATTTTAATAGCCCTAGACCAAAATAGGAATACCATAATGTGTATCTGCATTAGACTAAGATTTTTTTTTATTATAAACACTGTTCAGTTTCTGACAGCTGCACATATTTGTGCCATGATATGAAGACTTTATCACGAATTAATGCATTTTAGAAGGATTACTTTGTCTTACCTTTGGTAGCAGTGTATAGAGTATTTACCAGGTTGGACTGCTGCTTCCAGAAAAGTGCCTTCAGGTGTAAGGAAAAGCCAAAGGAGGATTGGTGAGGGCAGTGGGCAGAGCAGGGTGTCCAGGGCAGAAATGGGATGGAGATTTCCCTGAGCTCCCCAAGGGGCAGCTGGCACAGTGCTGGCTCTCAGGCAACGTGGGCTGATGGAAATCACATCAGCCAGGAAACCACATCTTCTTGGAAGGAAATAAAGGTCTATTCCTTGTTTAGCCTCATGATTTGGAGGGATACAAATCTACAGCTGCAGAGAGGGATTAAATTCCACAGGAAGGAATTAAACTCCTGCAAGGAATAATTAAAATTAATAGAATTATTTTTTGACAATGCTTGTACAGACTGGTGTCAACGGATTTAAGCTGGAAGTTGGAAAAAAATTTCCTTTCAATATAAATATTTAGCAAAATAAGGAAATTGCTTTTAAAAATACATCCTTACATCTCAAAATTCAAAGGTGTGTACTTCAGCAGAGCAGGTGAACTGAACAGAATGGTGAAAGATGTCCTCTTTCCTCTGTCCATGCCAGTTCTGGCTGTGCATCAGTTCCTGACTAAACCACCGTGAATGGAGAGAGGTTACAGGACTGCCCTGTTTGGGGGATGGTTAGGGAAAGCTTTCCTTTTAGATGTTGGCCCTATAATTGGGCAAAAAGAAAAAGTCAGGATGTGGATGGCACAATGGCTCACATGACAGACATGTGCATGTATCAGATGAGCTGTAGCAATTGCTGCTGCACCCTGCACCACATTTGTGCTCTATGTACACATGTATGCATTGTTCATAGCACAAGGCAGATAATGCACTGTGACTTAAATTGTAATTTTAAGACTAAACCAAGTAAAATGATTCAACACTGCCATAAGTTGAGAATACAAGAAAACACAGCTAATGTAGGCCAGGCAAAGTATAATAATTTCTTATTCTGTAGTATTATGAAAATGTGCCAGAGCCCAGACTTATCTAAATTATCAGTGAAAAAGTGTGAAGCATTGCAAACCCCTTCTTTCTTCTTTTTCTCAAGAGTATATGAGTAACCTATAAATAACCAAGAGACCTTTCAAAGCATCTATAAAATGCATATATTTGTGTATATGAGCATCACAGAGCTAAACAGTTCCATCTGCTGAGCTACTAAAGAAAACCAGGCAGATGATAAAACATCTTGGGGTTGGCATGTCTTTCTTCATGGGTAGTGACAAGAAAGAAGTCCTAATATAGAGGAAAGGAATAGCATGTAATACTCCCATATTTTTCCATAAAATAATGAAACAGTGCACCACTGACACACAGCACCTCTTTGTTGAGAAACTTTCTAGAAGGGTTCAAAGAGAGTTCCTTCACACAGTCTTTCTGCAGCTCCACAATAACAAACAAACAAAAGTTATTTTTCCATCAGCCTTTGAAACATCCTTAACCAGGGAGGAGGCAAATGTGTATTCTTCTGTTTGCTGTTACACTACAAGCTTTGTGCCATCTCTACCTGTTAACCTGTGACTTGGTGACATTGCATACTCAGGCTGCTCTTTAGGAAAAATCATGATGCTTTGAAGTCTCTAAAGCTTATTAACAATAGCGGGAAATCAACGAGTTTTTGTATTATTCCTAAAGTTGTGGCGGTGTTTAATATCATTACTCTCTAGGTGAGATTATTGAATGGAGTATGGCAGAGACAGAAGTCATTGATTTATGCTACATAAATTCTATCAGATTTAACCTTACATTTTATTTCAGTAGGGTTTTGCATAACTACAGCAAAAGCTAGATATCAAATAATTACTTAGGTTCAGACTTTATCTAATGGAGTTAGCCACTAGATAAATCTGATCTTAAAAAATCTTAATTAGGCAACTGAGTATTGCCTTTTTAAAATAAAAATGAACAATCAAATAATAACAAAAATCACAAAAAACCACACACAGAAGGAACCAACAATCTGAAATACGAATGAAGCAGCGTTGACTCAATACGTAAGCTCTTTAAGGACAGAAGATTATCATATTTTTCAGTTGACATTGTGTATTTAACAAATCATGAAGCTTCCTCTGGTTTGTCATTTGCAGTGAGCCTGAAATGCACCTTGGAATGGAGCAGTTCCTTACATCTTATAACCTAGTGCCTCTGCAAGTCCTTACTGAAGTTATTCTGAACCTACAGCTGCAGCCATTTGAAAGGAATTAATACCAGCATATGAGCATAAGCTGACAAATAATTTTTCAGGACTATAAAGTTACATTTTTAGAGTAAGATTTGAAAAAGGCAACTAATACTTTTAGGAATTACTTCTACAACTCTAGTTGTCCCAGACTACTTGAGTTCTGTGCAAATTTGCTGCCTAGCATTTTTTTTCCCCAGGAGCAGAATTGCAAGGATTGAAGTACCTTAAAAAAAAAAAGGAGCAGCTAAAAGATCATTCTAGCTGAAGATAGCCAGTTTCAGCCTTCCTTCTGTGGTTGAACACTTCCCTCCTCCTCATTCTCTCATCTCTGGAGCAGATAGTAACAGAAGGAAGACCTCTGCATTCTCTACAATGTGTTCAGGAAAATGCACTTATTTTGATGGTGACAGAGACTCAAAAATTAATTTTGACAGAATAAATGACCAAAGACAGTGGGAACTCATTTTGATCAAAAAAACCATAAGAAATACATTTCCCTTTAGTGAAATTTTTGTGACTCATCTGGACCTTAGTGATTCTTCTTGTGGCAAGCTCCTAGTACGGCATAATGAGTTTTTGAAATTTTTACATGAAGTGGGTTGCTTAAATAGTCTCACTGACTCCCCTTTCAAAAGCAGAAATGTTTTCTAGATTGAGATATATACTTTTCTATAGAAAAAAAACCCAAACAAACTGCAGTTCATCCCTGGAATAAATTGATTGACTAAGATTAAGCTCTAGGAGCAATTACTTTGGCTCATGCAGTCTACTTGTTTAACATATGTAAAAATCCCAAGCTAAACAGGGCAAACATAAAAGCAGCCTAGACCCTTGGTATTAAAATTGTCTGCAGAAACAGATTGTGTAATGTAGGGTTTATTGAATCCCTGCAGCTTTCCAGCAAAGCTCACTGTGTGAGGTGCATGTACAATATCCTGGCATAATTTGAATGAAAATGTTGACTAGCCCTAAAAGCTCCATTAGGTGGTCTAAACTGAATAGACAGCCATTTGCCATGTCCTCAACACCTGCTATTTAAAACAAGGAGTACTGTTACCATGGGTTACCAGAAGGTATTCTGTATCAATTGTGTAATGATGAAATTATAGGAATTCATGTTTCTTGGGGGTGAAAATTACAAAACACACAGAACAGCTTTTATTGGACAGTGAAAGTGAAAAAGTCCAGAAGCACAAAGCCCCATTTTTCAGCAAAAAAGGAGCGTGAAAATATAAATAAACATCAGCTCAAATCAGCACTTTGCTCCTGAGTTATGACTTGTACGCTTCTCATTGCAGTGCAGAAAACCACCCACACCCATGAGCTGTAAAGTATCCAGGCTGGGAAAGCTGTGGCAGGCAGACAAGGCTGTCAAGCTCACCTTTTTTTCCAAAAGAAATATGCTTCATGGACATGATCTGCCACTCTGCTGAGTACCTCGATCTCCCACTGAAACATGGAAGTGCTCATCACCTCACAGGAGCTCACTTACACGTGGTCTTAAAAGTTTTTTGTACTGGACAGCTGTCATCCAAACTCAACAGCTCATCTGTAGTCAGCAAGGCATTTTTCTGGCATGTGCTGATGTCCTCTTGGCAGTTTAACATATGCTGCTGTGTTTTGTTGAACATGGTTGGACTTGAGCATGCTGGACTTTTCCTTAATGCTTCACTGAACAGGTTGTTCCTATTGAAACTGATTGCTTTGCTAGGCTGGTGCCTGAAAAGTGAAAGGGGAATGCTTTAACATTTCCAGTATTGAGGTATGGAGTCTAACTTAGTGATCATCAAAGGCCAGCCATACTACAGCAATTTTGCTTCTGTGGCTTACTTTTGATGAAGTTACTGTTTTAAATTATGTGATTCCAAGTCCAATGCACCAAAATATTATCTTATTTTCTTTCAGTCTAATGGACTAGATACAAAAAAATCCCTTTTGGCCTTTGCCTTGATTTTTTTGATCAATGGATTTTCCTATAAACGTGTAAGTGATCTGAAAATTAATTTAAAAAATATTACAGAGATTGTGGGTTTCCTGGAAAATGCATAGCAACCCTGCAGAACTTTTGGGAAGACATTAGAAACAAATTTCCCAAACATCCTCTGAATTTACTCTAAAGGATTTTTGAAAACCAGAACTTTGATTAAGGCTCACGAATTTTCACAATAATCCACTCACATTAAAAACAGTTTGGGGGGGCAGGAGAGGATGGAGGGATTGTGTCTGAAACTTAGCTGATGTTAAATGCATATATTTGACACTATCATATCATATCAATCATATCATATCGTATCGTATCGTATCGTATCGTATCGTATCGTATCGTATCGATCGTATCGTATCGTATCATACGTCCATATCATATCAATATCATAATATCATATATCATATATCATATATCATATACATATAATCATATATCATATATCATATCATATCATATCATACCATAATAACATATAATATATCATAAATCAGTGCAATCACTGGAACAATAATAGCTTACATTACAGTCTTTGAATTTTGTAATTTGGAATTTCAGGGAAACAGCCTTTCTAACACTGGCTTGCCACAGAGAAGGCTAGGGGTGTCCTGGCTTGCATTAGAAGGAGCATTGCCCTCAGGTGAGAGGTGATCCTGTCCCCCTTCCCAGCACTGGTGAGGTCCCACCTGGGGCTGTGCTCAGTTCTGGGCTCCCCCACACAAGAGAGAGAGACACAGAGAGAACTGGAGAGCTCCAGAGAGCTGGAGAGTCCAGCAGAGGCACTGCCACTGAGGTGATCAATGCAATGGAGCTTGTCTCCTGCAGGGAAAGGCTGTGAGAGCTGGCACTGTTCAGCCTGGAGAAGAGAAGGCTCAGGGGTCACCTATGGATGTGTGTAAATAGCTGCAGGGAGAGTGCAGAGGATGGAGCCAGGCTCTGTTTGGTGGTGCCCAGTGGCAGGACCAGAGGCAATGGGCACAAGATGAAACAAGGGAGGTTTCCTCTGAGCAACAGGAGACATTTTTACTGTGAGGATGACTGAGAACTGGCAGAGGGAGCCCAGAGAGGTTGTGGATTCTCCATCCTCAGGGATATTCACAAGCTGTCTGAACAGGATTCTGAGCAACTGACTGTAGGTGTCCCTGCTGGAGCCCAGACTAGACAATTTCCAGCAGTCCCTTCCAACTTCAATCTTTCTGATTCTTGGGTAGCAAGATTTTGAGCACAGCAGTGTGGTGAGTTGTAAATTTTGAAGGATGCTGCATGTCACAGGAGTGTTTACTTGACCTTGTCATGCCAGAAGTGTGGCATGCCAGATCTGGCACGTTTTTAATGGCTGGATTCTTAGAAAATAACTTGTCCTGTAGCAGTACTCTGGGTGAAAGCCCTAACCTTTTCATTCCCTCAACAAGTTACATGTTATTAAAAGAGGAAGATAATTTTCAAGTTATCAAACTAATATATCTTAAGAGCTTCAGGAAGATCCCATGTATATAAAGAGTTATGAAATAGGTGTATGAATGGAAAAGAGCTTCTAGGGGGAAAACATCTCAATAATGGAAATTCTCCCACACCCTAGCTAAGTAGAGGCATTGTACTTGTTCACTAAGCTGACTTTAAAATACTTTAGAAAATCCTTAAAATTGATAAAAAGGAATAAAAAGCAATGAAAAAAGGGACATATGTCCTTTAATAAAAAAAAAACTTTCCCAGCCAAAGGGTACTAAAATACTGAGACTGAATAAGTAATTGCAACCATCACTTAATGAAATTAAACTTCAAAATATATCATGACAGGTTTGATGCTGCTGTAGCAATACACTGAAGCTTATTACATGTTAAACTTGTGCTATAAGTGCTTAGTCTTTTTTAAAGTCACTTCATTAAATAATAAGATTCAATCATGGGTATGGATTGCAAATTTTACCAAAAATTCAAAGTGTAATCAAACATAGTCATTATTATTTTTTTTCCTCTATTCTAGTTAGGTAAAATTTGAATGTAGATATCGACCTCTGTGAATCTAAAAGGGTTGTAGGGACTTGGAAAACACTGCAAACCAAGCAGAAACTGCTGCACTAAGTCTACAATTTTGTCACTACAAGTTTTTTAAAAACCAAATCTTTTATGACATTTTTAGTGTGGTGATGGACCAAGGTATTAGTTGATCATAATAAAACATTATTTTTCTTACTAATGGAAATTCCTCTGTTGATCTTAAATACAGAAATCAAATGCCTTCATTTAATTTGCTTTCATGACTTTGTGAGTCAAATTAGAATTGAGCTTTTCAAACTTACTGATTTAGGACATTTGTGTTGATAGGCCCTCTTGTGACTTAATTTTAAATATTATGTAATAGTTTTGGATAGCAATTTACAAATTAGAATGAAATCTAAGAGCAGTGCATTTCAACTATATGCCAGATACAGCATTATTTCTGATTTTTGATTTGATTAGGGAAAGTTCTTGATGAGGAAGTGATTAAAGAAACATACTTACAGCTAGTGAATATCTGTGAGTATGAGATTGCAGAAATGCTGCCAGCCAGCAGCCTTCAGCATTACACTGCTCACAGGAAAGCCTGACCCTGCTCCTGGCTTCTGCCTGGTGGAGGATGGAGGGGATAAAACTTTCAGCAGATCTGAGACTCCTGACATGTTCATTGTCACCAACAAATCCCAAGATATTCTGGATACCTGATACAAAAATAATATTTCACTATTCAGTTTCTCTTAGATAGAAAACTAAGGTTTTGTTTCCCCTTGTCTTTACTTGACATAGCAAATAATTCTGAATTGCTCATCAAATTGATGTTTTTGTTTTCAAAATAGGCAACACAACCTCAGGACTCACAGGAAGATGTAAAATCCAGAAGGTGCTTGCACATGATGACAAATAATCAAGCTAGCATTTCTTTAAACTTACTTATTATTTCACAGCTGGACAGACTACAAAGCTATATGTAGTTAATTGCTTTGATTGGGTACTTGTACTTTTTAGGGGATAGCGTGACTGTCTTTGAAAGCATCTGTATTATCACTTATGTTTTATAGTCTCAATGTCTGTTAAGAAAAAATTGAGCATCATTTTGGCAAAGATGACAAGCTCAAAGGTGATCTTTCTAATTGTAAGGCTAATGAGACAAAAAAAAAAAAAAAAAAAGAAAGAAAAAAACCAAAAGTTAATAGGCCTTAGTAGAGTGTTTAGAGTGTTTTCCAGAACAGGATATACAAATGTCCATCAGAGGTGTTCATGGAAACATTAGAGTAAGGCAATGAAATGGATTTTCTCCTGAAATATCTTCCACTTTTATAGTCTAGGCCATCTGCAACTAAGAACCCTGTATATGCAAATCATGAAAGATAATCATAGAATGACAGAATTGAGCTGGAAAATACATTTAAGGTCATTTAGTCCCACCACTAACTCAGCACTGCCCAGTCTACCACTAAACCAAGTCCTTAACTACCACATTTACATGTCTTTTCAAAAGATAAATTACTGTATTAAGCAGGACTGGTCCCAATCCTGACCCTTGGGAGCACACTTCTGACCAGCCACCAAGTGGGTTTAACTCCTTTCACCACCATTCTCTGGGCTTGACCAGCCAGGCCATTTTCTATCCAGGAAAAAACATACCCAGCCAGTTTCTGCAGGAGAATGCTCTGGGAAATGGCATCAAAGGCTTTACTAAGGACCAGATGGACACATCCACCACCTTTCCCTCACCCACAAAGTGGATCAGACTCGGAGGAGTGTGACAATGTTCACAGGGGTCCCAGGATGAGGGAAGAGATGAGAAAGCTGACTCCATGTTCAGAAGGTTTGGTTTATTATTTTATGATATATATTATGTTAAAAACTATGCTAAAAGAATAGAAGAAAGGATTTCATCAGAAGGCTAAGCTAAGAATAGAAAAGGAATGAATAACAAAAGCTTGTCTCTGACCAAGACACTCTGGACAGCTGGACTGTGATTGGCCATTAATTAGAAACAACCACATGAGACCAATCCCAGATCCACCTGGTGCATTCCACAGTAGCAGATAAGAATGGTTTACAGTTTATTCCTGAGGCCTCTCAGCTTCTCAGGAGGGAAAAATCCTAAGGAAAGGATGTTTCATAGAACATGTTGGTGACATAGGAGCAGGTAAGGTTGGTCTCAAGCAGAACCTGCCTTTCCTAACCCCATCCTCTCTGGGCCTGATTCCCTTATTGTCCTGTCTGGGGCACGTGATGGCACTCAGGATGATCAGCTCCATGATCTTCCCTGCACTGAGGTCAGACTGACAGGTCTGTACTTCCCTGGAAATCTGCTTCTGGCCCTGCTTGCTGATGGGGATCACTTTTGTCAGCTTCCAGTCACCCAGCCATCCAAGACTGCTGATAGGTGAGAGCGTGGCTCAGTGAGCACTTCTGCCAGCTCCTTCAATGCCATAGAGTAGAATTTCCAATAGGAGTAGAATTTCCAAATTCAGTGCTCTCTAACAACCCCCAAACTTCAGTCTTCCACAGAAAGTAACTTAAATAATTTTACCTACTACAAAAATGACTAAGATGTTCCCAGCTACTTTACAGCAACCTCCCACAGACAAGCACAGAGTCAGTAAAGTTTATTTGACAGGTTACTGAAAAACAAGATATCATAAAAAATTCATTATACTTAAGCCTCATAATAACTTGGTGCCCATTCAAGCAACATCAGAGTAGTGAATAGGAACTGTCTAAATGGAATAGGAAAAAGATATTTAAGAAGCAGCAGAAAGATATCTAGATAAAAAAGTAAAAACTGAAATTAATTTTTGAAAGTGTTCACTAGTAGACAGTTTTCATATGACTAGACACCTATTATTGAACTAATAAAAATAGCACTGTTTTGAGAAAGTCTGTGTTTCATCTCATGTATGTAAAAATTTAATTCTGGTAAATTATACTTATCCACAGCAAAATAACCAGCTTATTCCTCTTACCATATATGCACTAGTGTGTGAAGAGTGTGCACATGCACAGAGTCATTCAAATAAGACATTTTCCATTGCTTCTCTTGGCTTCTCTTAGTGAGAAGGGATATTTCCCAATTAAAAACACAGCAAAATAACAACAAAACCCCAAAATACACAACCAAAGGAAAAAAAATCCCAAACTCTGCCTCTTGTATAAAGCCTTGTTATCACAGAGTCCTCATCACTGTGTTTAAACCATAAAATTTGGGGATTAGTAGTTTTCCAACTCATTTTTGAGAGATTGCTACTAAGCCAAAACTCAGATTCAAAATTACCAAAACCCAGCTTCATACTTGAAAGACCTTCCCAGCCCTTTTCTTTAGATTTTGATGGTAAAGAAAACTGTAAAATTTCAGAAGTGGGTTCTAACTGATGCTCCTTCTATCATGCACTTAAGCAGGCGTGATGACAGCCAGACCTGTGAGACTGTCATGAATTAACAAGAATTGCTGCTGTATGATGATTTTATTTTCTTGCTCATCTAATCAGTGAGAATACAGACACTGAGGGAATGAGAGTGCACTGGAGCTGCTTGGTTGTAATCATCAGTGAAGAGTAGCAGTGACTGAGAGCATCAGGAAAACAGGAGTTTTGACCTAGAGCTGGGCAGGGTATAAGAAGGATGCTGGCAGTTAGCTAAAAAGGTGAAGGAAAAAAGGAAAAAAAATGAAAAAAAATAAGAAAAAGAAGAATTTGCATGGGTAATGGAATGTAGTCCAAACAATGAAATAGAAGTGCTGGCAAAGTTCCCAGAAGTGTACTCTGTACATAATTTGTTTATATGTATTATAGTGCCACTCAGGATTGAAGAAACTTTTCTGAATTTTGTATTTACTTTTCATTGTCATATTTTTATCTTGTGGAGCATGCCTCTAGATTGGCTTCAGTTTTTCAGTTGATCCTACTGGTACTGTAAGGATAAGGATTGAGAAACAAAGACTGAATTTTTTAGAGTTTTTCTTTTAAATATATCAATTTGTGCAAAGAATTATTATTAATATGAAAATATACTTTGGTGAATAATTATTTTGAAAAAAAATTAGATTGGCACAATGTCCCATTCTTTATTATGGCTGTGAAAAACCAGCCTTTGGGATCTGGGTTGCTGAGGTAGTAATACAGTTACATTGCTACTTTTTTGTGCAGGGGGAGCCTCTTAAAACAACTTTTTCGTTTCCCTTGTTCTCTGGTGAGAGTATATTCCCTTATAATACTCTCAAAGAAGTTGACTCCAATTTACTAAAGGCTTTGGCATCACACCCTGAGAGCTATGAACAAATCAATGTGTAGAATATTAACCTGTCACAATGCAGAAATGTGTTTTCTTGCACTGTCTTCTAAAGGGAGTTTTTATCAGGAGTCTCTCTCCATCTGTGAGCTATAAGTCAAACTCAACTGAAAAATGGCACACTCAGAGGTGGGAAAATTTTCTGTGAAATGGAGAAAAAGGCCCAACTGGCAGCCATTAGAATGTCAGGACTCAGTGAGAACTATTGTCCCTTTATGAGAGACCAAGGCAACTCTGCTGAGATAAATCTGTGCTGGGAACATTGGCAAATCTGGTGGGTGGCAGAAAGTGTTCATGGGAAAAAAGAAGGTATTTTGAGTTCTGGTAGCTTTGATGGAAGCAACTGTGCTCTGATATAGTGTGTCTTCCCACAGAGTAGGTAAAACACTTGATAAAGAACGTTGGGAATGTTGTATGAGAGATAGCAAGGCTAGGCATTGTTTGCTACAGCTTTCATAAAAAATATTTAGTCTGTTTGCCTCAACAGTGCTGCTTTTTCTTTCCCTCCAGGACTAGAAATCATTTTGTCCCTTGTGATAAACAAGGAAATGAAGGAGTCAGGGCAGCAGGGGAAGGGAGAAGAATAATACTTCTTCAACACTTCTTGCACTTGCCACCTGGAAAATCCACAGAACAAAAAACCCAAAACCAACCAGTGATACTAAGGCTGGTAACTCTCTCTCTAAAATTCAAGGGAACATTATGTAATGTAGACTCTAGCTGTACCCCTCTTCTCCCAAAGCACATATATGTGCATTGATGATGACTGGTCCTGAATAGATCCAATAAGCCTCTTCCACCTCCAGGTGCCCTGTGGTGGTGAGTAAAAACCAGGGTGGATGCTGGCTGGGAAGTTGTTTACACTGCCTGGATCTCTAGGGGAAGATTTTGTCTTAACTTTTGTTTATATTACTGAAGATAGCTGAAAATCATTATTTCCCTTGAAGGATAATGTAGCAGTAACAAAGTTTTATTTCCCCAGTCATCTAATACACGAGACTGGTAAAGGTAGTTACTGTCTACTTTGTTACAGAAATTGTATAATTGTAGAATAGAAATTATTAATTTCTATTTGGACTAAGTGCACAAATATCAGTCAGCAGCTAGAGACTTCACAAGAATGATGTCACTGCTCCTAGAACAATGTCATGGAGAGTGTAGATGAGAGCTGTCCCATAGCATAGTGCTCCATTGCATTTCAGGACATTTTTGGCAAAACCAAATCAAAGAATCTTGCTAAAATCTTTCCAGCTATGCTCTTGTGGAAATCATATATATACACTCCTGGTGAAGGTCAGACCTGAATGAGAAGCCTATGAATTGTTTCTGGAAAAATCTTTGAATAAAAATGGTAAATGGAAATATGATCTATATTTTCCATGTGGATGTAGTGATGAAGATACCAAATGGGCTGGCATTCCTACTACTGAGCACCCTTAGGAGACATGCTGACGAGGTGGGTAAAATGTGTGTGACTGCTTGTTCCATGGAAATGCCTCTCCAGCCTCTCAGCTCATTTTAGTGTGGATTTAACAATGAGAACATGTTCAAATGACCCTTGTTTGCCTTAAGAATGTATGAGCTGTCTGGTGCTTGTGAAGCTATATTAAACACAGAGAGTTGTGCTTGGTAAGGTGCTATAAAACAAACCATTTATTTTATTGGTACCTATTTCAATAATACTTACGTATACACCTAGTAATAAAGTAAATCCATAGCTACAAAAGATGGTAAAATTCCTTAGTTTCAGTAATTCAATTTATTGTTTCAGAATTCAAGCAAAAAGTCTTATGTTTATTAGAAAAAGTAAAGTATCAGTATAATAAGTGAAATAATACAGTGGGGCTACTATTAAGCCTTGCCAACAGCAAATAATCTCAGTTACATAAGAGTTATGAAACTATCACTCTCAGTTGCAAATGTAACTAAAATACGATGATCCTAATAAAGCCCTTCCAACTTTATTGGGATGAATTGCACCTATTTGACTTTGAGCACATAACAAACTGTTGTGTAAGAGTTTTATTCAGCCTTATCCAATCACTTTGATGAACACAGAGTGGCTACATCGTTTTGCTTCAGTCTCTGCTATCTGCTTTACATGGGTAAAAAACAAATTCTTGCACCAAGAGAGCACTTATGAGTAATTATTTTGATAATTTTTAGGAAATAACTGATTAGGTGGAGAAAAGATATTCATTCCCTTATAGCTAAAAGTGGTGCCAATAACCTATTCTATAAAATTATGTCCAGTATATAGCATCTAAGCTGGTTGGTTGAATTCTATTATAATAAGAGAAATATGTTAGAAATGGCACATAAAAATCTCTGGACTGTGTAACTATTCTGTCAAGGCAACAGAATATCTTCTGAAATCTAAGGTGACAGAGTTTGATACAATGAGGATTCATATTCATAAAAGATTTTTAGGGAAAATAGACAACGGGAAAAGATCAGTATATTCTGTCAGGGTAAGGCAGACCAAGCAGATGTTGTTTTGACTTTTCCAGTGATTCTTAAAATTAACAAGTTAGTTACTTAACTTTTGCTGTCATTTCAGATAATGGCTGCATCGTGTGCAGTGCAACATTACTGTCAAAGATTGGTTGCTCTGTCTTCTTGTTCTATAGCAAGTGAAAATCTGTTTGAAAATATATGGAGGAAAGGGGAGAGTGAAACAGAAGGACTGCATTTCTGTTGAAACACTATAGCATATGGTAAATATAAAACATTTCATATTTGCATTAGACGTAGAGTGAGCATCTCTTTTGGTTGGAAATATAAAGATATTTTATGTAAAGACAAATATAAGGAACTATCAGTGCTTAAATATGAGTGCTTTACTGTTTCTTAATACTGAAGAATACTATACTTTGTAGCAGAAATAGCCATGATGTACATGAGACACCGGAGAGCAATGTTGTGGAAAGGGACCTGTGGGTCCTGGTTGACAGAAAGTTAAATCTGAGCCAGCAGTGCCCTGGCAGCCAGGAGGGCCAACCCTGACTTGGGGCATCAGGGACAGCATGGGCAGCTGGGCAAGAGAGGGATTGTCCTGCTCTGCTCTGGGCTGAGAGGCCTCACCTTGAATATTGTGAGCAGTTTTGAGCTCCACAGTGTAAAAAAGAAATTAAACTAAATGTGTTTCCCTCCCTATCCAAAGGAGAGCAGGAAAGATGCTTTGAGGAGAAGCTGTGTGAGGAGCGGCTGAGGGCACTTGTTCTGTTCAGCTGGAGAAGGGGGACTGAGGGCAGACCTCACTGCAGTCACAGCTCCTTGTGAGAAGAAAAAGAGGGGCAGCCACTGATCTCTGCCCTGTGGTGACAGTGACAGAACCCAAGGGAATGTCAATGGATTTAAAAAAAAAAAAAAAACAAACTCTTCACCCAGAGGGTGGTTGGGTGTTTGGACACTGAAGACACTCCCCAGGGCTGGGGTCACAGTGCCCTAACATGGTTCAAGAAGCATTTGGACAATGGTCTTGGGCATTTGATGTATTTTTTTTGAGTTGTCCTATGAAGGGACAAGGTTGCACTCAGTGATTCTTGTGGGTCCTTTCTATGATTCTCTGATATATTTACTCTTTCATCAATACCTTTTTTTCTGTAAGTGTTCTTCCTCATATGGCATTTCCCAGGTTGAAACAATGTATTTTCACAGGCAAATCTCATATATAAATTTCAGCTTGAAAATTATAATTTGAGCTGTGTGATTTTTTTATTAAAATACTAGATTTCTTCAGGCAGAGTTAGAGGCTTTAAACAGGCTTTGATTAATGGTAACTATGCTTAATTTCTTCTCAGTGGATTCAGAGGATCAGCATGCCTTTACTCATGAAACAAAAGACAGTGCCTTAAAATGAAGATGTGTCACCCTAATTATACCAATCTTATTCTATTCAGAAGTTATACGAATTGCAACAACTAAAGAATTTCAGCAGATAGTAAAATCAGATTCTTAATTTTAGTGTGAGTCATGAGGATTTAACATTTTACAGCTTTGGACCTGAAATAAGGCATCTTAATTATCTTAGCTGTTTCACACATAAAGTGATTTACATGCCACCTCCTACCCATCAACCTGGGGTTTCCTTTCACTTAATTAAATTTCCAGAAACACACTTCATATATGCTGTACTCTATTGCCTTCATAAACTGTATTCTTCTCTATATATCATATCCCATTTTGTATCTATAAATACTGAAGGGATTTATGTCTCTTTTTGAAGTTTTAGAGAATATCATCATCTTGCCTTTGTTTTCTTTGGGTTTGTTTTGTTGAGGTCTATTTGTTTTGTTTTTGTTTTCAACAGTATTTTTTATTATGCAGGGAGTTTCTCTGTTTAATTTAAAAAGAACTTGAAGTTGTGAGGGGCAGGGGGTTAAAAGAAACCCAAATGTTCTGAGAAGGGCTGTTATAATAATTCAGGGAGGGAAAGGGTAAGCTATCTTCAGCTGGAGACCCAGACCTCAGCAGAATAGGAAAACTGAAATAAACTTCCCACAAAATGCTATAACAACATTCCTGAAGATGAAGCCGTGCTTTCACCTTCAGTGAAAAGCAAAATATTTTCTACAGATAGCAAAAACTGGAATTTTGTCCTCAAAATACTGAAACATTCACACGTATGGACTCTCAAAGATTAGCACTGAAGAGCACTTCTGAAAGGGAATTTGAAAGATCCATGGTAAAGTCAGAAATTCTGCAGCACCTCCTGCAGGGTTATGGAGTTGATGGGTCTTCAGTAGCCTCCCGTGTTTTCACTTCTAGGAAATTTCAACATGCACTAAGATTTTCAAAACATCCTGAAAGGCAATTTTGCAGAGAGCCCATGGGGCTGACTGATGCAGCTCAGTCCAGACAGGTTATATGGTTATACTGGGATTTTCAAATGTCCAGTCATGAGTAGAACTCAAAAGATAATGGCAGAATTTACCCTTGGCTTTTTGGAAAAAGGATGTTTAGTGACTGTAAGATGCTTTTTGAAGGTGAAGGTTTTATTTTTTGTCTGTAGACTCAAAAATGCCAGTAGATACAGGAATATAGAAAATGAAAGTACTTTTATGTTAGTGTGAAAATATCAAAGGTATTAGCCCCTTGTAGAGAGTTCTCTTGTAAAAGAAGTGTGATAGCTGGAATTTTGTAAATAATAGAAATCAGCCTAAGACATGCTTTGGTTTTACCTGTATGATTTGAATCTGGTTTAATTTAACCAGGCTCTGAAGGAGCAAACTCTGTAATTTTCCTGAAACAAAACTCAACTTTTGCCAACAAAATGTTCTAGCAGTGCGTTCTGCCTAAAAGTCTAAATACCAATGGTTGTACCCTCCAAAATTATGAATGAGCTCCTGGTCCCACTGATGTAGTTCCCCTTTTCTTTGTAAGAAATTAAATATATTATAAATTATTGTTCATATGGAGACTGTAATCACTGACTACCTAAATTACTCAGGAAGCAGGACCTGCTGGTATCCATCCCCAGAAAACACCTGGCAGTGTAAAAATATACTACAAGACGGGACAATTGCATAACAAGTCAGTTTTCTTACTGAAAACAGTTTTCATAAATGGGAAGTCCCTTGGAAATTTTGTTTTTCATCTAAACCCTACTCAAGACTATCTGTTCAGGTGATATTTTATACTGAGATCTAGAAACTGTTCATAAAATGCATTGCACTTTCTTCAGCTACAAAAATTGCTGACATAGAGAGCTGTACAAAGAAATTGTATAATGTTGTTGCAAACTGAAAATGATCAGAAAATTTCTACTGAAAAACACTAGGGAATAATTTTTAAGCTATGGTTACTTAGTGGCTACCTTACAAGTTTTAAGCAGTGCTCAATAAGGGATTCTGATGATTACTGTACTCTTACTGTTTTTATCTGTTTACTCAGATTTTTAAATATAAACTAAAATACTGATGGAGTGTGAATCTATGCCCCTCTCCATTTCAGGGAAACAAGGAGACATCAAAAGCAGGACGGAACTTTAGCAGCTGGGTCACTGGCTCTGTCTTTTGTTTCTGAAGGTGGAATCCTGACATCAGCTGAGTTTTCAAAGATAGCTTTCAGCTCACATTTCTGCTTGTGGCTCTAAAATATGAAATATTTAGCTAAATTTTTTCTATTGCATGTAAAAAAATAAGGAATAGAAATATTATACTGGACTGAACTTTTGAGCACTACATTTATCATAATCCAGCAGTTTGCATTGCAGTTACAGACAGGTAGAGGCTGTAGACAAACAAAAATGTCTCAAAGTATTTGCTGCCTTTTTTGATGACCACCAGTAGTTTGGTAAATACCCTGCTCATGCATTTTAATGCATTTTGGTGGCATATTTGATGTGGGAAGGTTCACACTGCAGGAGTTCATGAAGGGCCACCTCCCGTGGGTGGCATCCCACACTGAACAGGGGAGCAGGGTGAGGAGGAAGGAGAGTCAGGGAAAATGCACATTGAACAGGCTGCAACCCCCATTCTCCACACCCCTGTGCTTCCCTTGGAGGAGAAGAGAGAAGAGCTGGGAGTGAAGTTGAGCCTGAGACAAGAGATGGGCTGGTTTTGTTTGGGATTGAGGCTGTTTCCTTCACAGAAGCTCATGTG
Organism: Serinus canaria; assembly: GCF_022539315.1. Lineage (NCBI taxonomy): Eukaryota > Metazoa > Chordata > Aves > Passeriformes > Fringillidae > Serinus > Serinus canaria. Next base: position 11,402,446 of record NC_066315.1, read on the forward strand.
GGGCTGTATTTTGACAGCAGACCAGTGTTTTACCTACACCTGAGCATCAAGGTGTTTCTGCCTCCCACTCTGCCCCACTGGTGAGGAGGCTGGGGGTGCACAAGAGGCTGGGAGGTGACACCGTGGAGACAGCAGCAGACCCAAGGGCTGTCCCACACCCTGTGTGTCCTACTCAGTGCATACACCTGGGAGAGGGAGGAAGGTTCAGTGGGATGTCACTTACCTTCCATCATCAGTGTTACACAGGATGGAGCCCTGCTTTCCTGGGGACAGCTGCTGCAGCATAGAAGCAGTGAATGAATTCCTTTTTTGCCTTGTTTGTGTGCATGACTTTTGTTTTACCTATTAAACTGTCTTTTTCTGAACCCATGAATTTTCTCCCTCTTAGTCTTCCAATTCTTTTCCCAATCCCACTCAGGGAAGTGAGACCAGTAAGGGAATGGCTGTGTAGGGTTGAGATGATGGCTGGGGTTGAACCACAAAGGGTAGAATGATGGAGGGTGGTATTAGATCTGTTCTTTTTTCTTATTAAACTACTCTGTTTAATTGACAATAAATTTAATAAATTTCCCCAACTCAGGCCTGCTTTGCCCATGATGATAATAATTCATAAGTGATCTCCCAGTCTTTATCTTGACCCACAAGGAGCTTTTTGTCTTATTTTCCTCCCCTTGTGCTGTCGAGATGGATAAGTAATTCCAGTGCTTTTTCCCCATTGAACAAAACTAACTCAAAGAGAACTGGGTTCACTGTTGTGGGTTTTTTTTTGGTTTTTTCCATTTGGTTTGGGTTTTTTTTTTTTGTTTTTTTTTTTTCTTTTAATTTTAAATTATTTTAAATATTTTTTCTTTTAATAGAATTCAGGCTATCACTTATAGGTTATCTCTACTCAACAGGTCAATATTTCTGTTAAACTATTCTTTGAACTTCATAAAATAATGATTCAGTCATTTAGGTTAATTTAACTGGAATGACAGAAAATTAAAAAATGCCAAGTAAAAAAAGTGATAGAAATTGCCAAGGTAGGTTTACCTCAAGTGAATAGAAACTTAAATGAAAGGTCCATGTTAAGATGGCATCAAAAGAAGTGTCTCCATTTTTGACAGGTGAAACTGTTATCAACCCCCTTTATTGATAATATCAGGATTGCTTTAGTTCCAGACTTTAGAGTTATCAGATAATTTCACAGCCTTCACATTCCCTAGGCTGTATTCAGGTTGACTTTTTGTACCTTTCATCTTTCTAAGGCACATTTTATCATAACTCCCTTTGCTATCTAAATGTGAGAGAAAGAAATTTTGAAGAATACTGCTTTTTGTGCTGAAAAAATAAAAAAAAAAATTTCTTATTGCCTTGGTGATTTGATACAGTGACAATTCAGTTTGTTACCCAATAAATAAGAAAAAATGTAACATACAACTAGACAAAATCTAACATTTTTGGTTTACAAAGGGAGCCATCACTGATGTGTCTATCTATACAGCTGGCTTTTGAAAACTTTCTAAAATGACTAATCTGTAAAATATACTTTGGGAAAGTTGTGGCATTTCTTTTCCTTACTTCAGACTGCTCTGAAGCACGAGCTGAACTGCTCACTAGAAAATGCAAACTTTGAGTAAAGCTATTATTCCTGGATGAACAGTTGAATCCAAAGTGATCTCAGGCATCTGACCAAATGGAAAGTAATATCCCATTTTTAATACTTAGAATAAATTTTTATAGTATATGAGTGTGCACAGATTGTTGTAACATTTTACATGATTTTTTCTTAAGAAGTAAGACTTTGCAGTACAGATAGAAAAAAATTACTTGGCTCCTAACAAGAGTACAAGAAGTTCTTGAGATAAAGTTAGGAATTTGCAATAGACAGTGAGTGTTTGGTTTGCTTGTGAACATGGCACATTTAGAGAAATAAACAGTCCTAGAAATTGTATTATTATGAAATACTTGAACATTTTACAGATAGAATATGCAATATCATTACTGATACTGATATAAAAGCTTCTAGACTTCTCTACCAATCAAATGAAAAAGGGTTTAAATTTTGTTCTCAGAAGTCTTAGAGAGATAAGAGAAAAGCCTGAATAAAAAACAACCTGGGAGCAGAAGATAATAAAGATTTAACAACAATAATATAAAAAGCTAAACAAGAGAAAAACAAAACCAGCAACTGCAGGTTTACAAAAGGTAGAACATGAGAAGGTCAGGGAAACCATTAGGGAAGGCAATGGGTCAGAATGCCTTCTTGAATTAAATATTAAATGAAGCTGGTGAGAGTTGACCTTGCACAGAAGGTGGAAACACTTATAAGGAATACTTTTCAGGCCAGATTAATTTGATTTAATCTCTACATGTCAGTTGAGAATCTCTTGCTGCTAGGAGAAGGTAGAGAATCTGTTAAATAGGTACAACAAAGAAGAGAACTGCAGAGAGTACAAAACTCTGGATAATAAAAGTTTAGAGAAATTACATTAGAAATGCCAAATTATAATAATATTGAGTTCTAAAAAATTAGAACTGTATATAAATACAGAGAGATTAATACAGAGATGAAATACAACAAAAATAGGAATCTAAGCACGGCCCCCAAACAAATCTTTCATTTAGTTTTAAGTAAATAATGAAATCAAGGACAAGGCAAACAGTTGGGAATGAGTACACAGAAAAGAATATAAGTGTATTTTAATTGGAGGTCAAATGTATGGAATTTTGTACACTTTAATTGAGGAGCCTTAACACTGTGGGTTCTAGATTTTGATACTTTAGTATACAAAAAAAAACCAACCATCACCACCACCACCACCATCACCACCACCACCAACAAAAAAACAAACCCAAAAAAATCTCCCAATAAACAAACAAAAAAAGCCATGACTGGTGGAAAGATGTGAATGGGTGAATGGGAAGATCAAGTTACTAGATCTCTTTGAGTCTTACTTCAACTAGAAAGAAAAATCAGCAGCTCTTGGAGAGTATTTTTACTTAATGAACACATTGATTATTCATCTCCAAGTGAATGACACTTATTTCTTTTGATATAATGAATTCAGCCTGATTTTCTTTATATTAACAGGAAAAGGAGAGAGAGGAGAGGGAAGGGAAGGGAGAGAGAAGGGAAGGGAAAAGAGGGAAGGGAAGGGAAGGGAAGGGAAGGGAAGGAGAAGGGAAGGGAGAAGGGAAGGGAAGGAGAAGGGAGAAGGCGGAAGGGAAGGGAAGGGAAGGGAAAGGGGGAAGAGGAAGGGAAGGGAAAGGGAAGGGAAGGGAAGGGAAGGGGAAGGGAAGGGAGGAAGGGAAGGGAAGGGAAGGGGAAGGGAAGGGAAGGGAAGGGAAGGGAAGGGAAGGGAAGGGAAGGGAAGGGAAGGGAAGGGAAGGCTCAGAGCTGTTGAGATGACACTTTTTCTATAGTGAATTTCAGAGATCAGGCACATAACTCACACCACAGTGCATTACGCTGTCAGCTTTCCCATCTTTTATAACAACCCATTTAGAGCAAAACCTGTGGGAGCTATTGCTTCCCAGTGTGGTGCTCAGAACATCAAGCAAGATGTGCATTGCTCTTTTTCCTTTTCCCTACTCTTCTTCTTTTCTCCCTTTTAACTCTAGTATGCCTCTCATTAGGATTTCTGCTGAATGCCCTAGGAAAGGTTTATGCATTTATAAGAAGCAGATAATAGATGCAGGCACTTCAGTGTTTGCCATCTTGGCTTCCCTTTAATGTAATTCATTATTCCACGAATATACGGCACATAGTGCTGCCAAGTTAATTTGTATAATAATAATGAGCTATTAATTAACATCCAAGAACACATGTTTCTTCCAACAATTTGTGGTAATAAAGTAATTAATGAAAATCAAAATTTTATTCTAGACAGGAAGTCTGACTGCTGTTTGGAACATTGCAACCCTCTTCTCTGTGAATACAACCAATAAATTCCAGTTTCAATCTGCTAAAAAGTGTAGGAAAACAGTATATACATAAAGACAGAATCGTGTGGTGCTACTCTTCTCAGAACAGTTACATTACTTTGCTGTTTTATATTAAAAAAATATCCAAAATATGTTCCCATCAGTAAACATTCACCTGAGAATGACACTGCTGTGCCAGACACTGCTCCCTAATGATCGATAAAAAATCCAATTTTTCCTCAACTAAACAAAAACCTTTAATTTTCTTACTCCTCATACTGGTCTGTAACAGTCTTCAAAGTCTTTGAAATCACAGAGACATAAGTTGTGAAGAAAGTGCAAAGCCTGAGAGCTGTACACTTTGGGTAAACTATGGATCATGGTTTTGGCATGAATCTGAAAGTAAAAGTAACAGGATCTTCCATGGTCAATCTGACCTGAACCTCAAGTGCCTCAATAGCATCACTTGCTTTTCTAATGATGACAGTCTCAATAAAGAGGAGTGTGGTTTAAAGTGAGTATAATAAAAAATTCTTCTCACAAATTTTTGAGTAAACGAACCTATAAAAAATTTGGGTCTAATTTCATGGAGAATTCCATTAAGTTCAGTGGGACACAGGGACAAGTTTCTAGGAAATTCCTCATGAGCTTTGTAATGTTTGCACTTTGTAGAAGGTTTAGCAAATTATTTTAAAAGCCAAAAAAATGCAGTTTCTAGTACTCGACAAAGTACTAGAACAACTGTTTGTGGTTTATAACATATTTGGCAACTAATCCTTCTCAAATGAATCACAGTATATGATATGAGTTGTACTTATAAAACAAATCAATCTCCACTGAAATATTTATTAAATCAATTTTTAATCATTCACAGAGGATTTTTTCCAACATGGAAAATTATGAGGAAAATTGAGAAACACAGCCACATGACACTTGTAAAAATGTTTCCTTTTGGCAGATTCTCAGCACATTTGGGATACACAAATTATTTACTGACTCCTTAGTTGTGCTTTTCAGTTTATCATAAACCCTCAGAACAGAATCCCACAACCATAGAATGGTTTGGGTAGAAGGGACCTTTAAGGGGATTGTTGCAATTCCTTTACCATGGGCAGGGACATCTCCCTTTAAACCAGGTCTCAAAGCCCCATCCAACCTGGCCTTGCAAAACTCCAGGGATGGGGCAGCCACAACTTCTCTGGACAACCTGTACCAGTGTCTCACCACTCTCACTGCAAAGAATAGTTTATCCTCCATTTATTTATACAGTTTTTCTAAAGATATTTATGAAAAATACATTACCTAAAAAAGCTTGAGTGAAGTTATGTTGAAAATTATAAATTCCGACTCCATTGCCAACCTTCTCAGGAATTTTTTCAAAATCAAGAATCATATCTTTCTGAAAAGCCACAAAGCACATCACATAATTTCTGACAAAATTTAATAAGAAACATTCCTAGCAAGACAATGAAATATTTCTAATTCTAGATTAAGCCCAAACTGGAGATGGAATAAACACACAACAATCTTTGTGCATCATTCACATCTTCAAAATGTGAACATCTCTCATTTTCTTGCTGAGAGATGTTCAGCCACTCTACTTTTATCATCTACTGAAAACAGAGGATGTAGACCTAGTCCAGAGCTCTTCTGAATGATAACGAGAGGAAAATTATGTATTGGATGATATATAAATGTATAAATAATTCCTATATTTTCTGGTGTTGAACTTTACCACGTAGGTAGCCATGTTCATGAAGCCCTTTCCTACAACAAAATATTGGTACAGATGTTGCTGGAAGTGGCTGTAGAGATAAACCAAGACTTACACATGGAGAGCAATGAGCAAACAGAGCAGCAGTGACAGCCAGCACAGAACAGCAGTGACAACCACAGAGCCCCCTCTGTTTGCAGTTCTGAAGGGCTCTGGTGGTTTATCCCACTGGTGACTATTCTAGAGCATTATAATATTTTAGGAGTGCTGCTCATGTATAGGGCGATGCAAAACATGAGAAGAAACTCTTGAGGCAGCTGAGGAAACACAATAAATCAGTGTTTGAGAGCATGCCAGAGACAGGCATGCAGAGCAGCTCTGTGGCTGTTTTCTCTCAAACAAGTCACTGCACAACCTGAACACAGAAGTGTCTTGGAACAAATGTATTTTAGGGACATTAAACTGGAAACTGTGGCAACCGTGATTTGTGAAGGCAGACAAAACTTCCTACATCTGCTCACAAATTCAATGAAAAAAGAAAGCAATTGCTAATTCTCTTTTTTTTTAACCACTGGCCTAATCTATTTTATCTGCAGACCCCATATGAACTGTGTTTGAATGATGTTATAATGCACGATATGTTAATCCTGCCTTTATTTTTAATTTAACTAATGATGGTTAATTGTTATTAAAAAGAGGAATTTTAGATTGTAGGTGGTATTATTTGTTGGGACCTTGGGAATCCAGGTCAGAGGTTTTCAATTTTATATTTTTTCTATTTGTGACCTTCCTTTCTTTCTGTTTGCAATATCATATATTGTGAACTGCTTCTCTCAGTCAGCTTCTCTGGAGCTCTTAGAAGTGCACTGGCAACCTCCAGGAATGCCCAGGAAGCAGGCTGGATACCTCTGGTCATGTTTTACTTCTTTTGATCATTTAATGTGGAGGTATCTCCTTCTCAGAACAAACAAAAACAATAAAAAGGACTTGTGACCTTTGCAATTTTTTAAAAAATTAACTCCAAGGATTTTAAAGTTCATGTAATGACACCGACAGAGATTTTCCCTCTGTTTCCAGAATGTTTATTTTGGAGACAAGTTACTGTTGGTGCAAATAGGTACAGAATTTCAGAATCTAGATATCTTCATATGTATTGATTTTTGAAGTCCTGGTGTTTATTTAAAGAAATGCAGTTCCTTTCAACACTGTAAAAATGTGAGCTGCTGGCCACAATGCACCCTGCTGCCTGCTCTCAGCTGCATACCTGCAGTGACCTGCTCCTGTGACCAAGTCATTTGTAAGTGTCTCCTGGCAAGGCAACAGCACAAATTGTTTTTGAACAGGGGTTTCTGTTCTTCCTCCTGCAGTCATGGGATGGGATCCATCAGCTTTTGCATTAGACTCAGAAAATTGGACATACATCTTAGCTTTTAATTGGCTTTACAGAGGAGTACCAAGACAGTGCTTTAACTTTTTTTTTCTTTTGTTTTATTATTTATAATGGGATATAGAATTAATTACTTTAGGTGTAGATACCATATCTAGATTTAATGGATCCTCATCTATGATATTTTCTGTTTCCAAATCAGTGAGTTTAGGTGGAGAAAAAGTTTCTGAAAAGCTCAAAAATTAGTCTGGGCATTAACTAAGGTAGGAATTGGTGTGCAAACAAACTATCTATAAGCCTCGACTTGTGTTCTCAGTTGAGTTTGAAAAAGTTAAATCTTTTTCTCTGGGGAAAACTCTGTTCCACACTTCTAAAAATTATAACAGCATCTTTCAGTAGAAGTTTTAATAGCCAGCTCTTTGAAAAAACTTGCTCTTCCCATCTTCAAAATGTACACTTTGAAAGATGACAATCTGCTAAACCCAGTTTTTATTAAAATGTGAGACCTTGAACATTGCAGCATACATTCAGAAAGCAAGCAAAATGAAATTAAGAGCAGGGAGAGTCAAATGTTCCCCATGGTTTTGTCTCAGTGCTGTCCTGCACTGCACATGCCCTCACCTCTCCTCAAGTTTTCCTGGGACCTCTGGAGGGGGCTTCATTCTGGATCACTTCCTTGTCACCTCTGATGAAAAGTTTTATCTGTGATGAAAACATAAACATTTCTGCAACCACTGTCTGCTCTCTTTCTGTGAATTCAGTTCTAACCAATGGCTTTGAAGGTAGAATCACAGAATCACAGAATCACAGAATCACAGCATTGTTAAGGTGGAAAAGACCCCTGAGGTCATCAAGACCAACATCAACCACCAACCACCACAACCATGTTTGCCATTATTCCACATCTTCAAATTCTGCATCCAGATTTTTTTAATTCTTCCAGGAGTAAAGACAGCTCTTATTTAATATTAATTTCAACTGATCTTATCCTTCCAAAAATACTGTAGTCTTCTCTAAACACAGTCCTGTTCATTCTTAACTGGGAATCCAGCTCTGTGAAAAATGAAAAGACTAAAACTATGCTATGAATTGTGTAGACCATTCTTCCTATCCTAAAAAATACTGTTTTGTTGTATTACAGATGTTAAAAGCTAAACATGGATGGAGTTGAGCAGTAAATAAATGTACTCAAAAATCAAAAATTGTTAAGGTGTTATTACACTGAAGGCCATATATAATAAATATAAGAGGCAGACACAAAACTTGAGCCAAATGTTAATTACTCTGGGATAGTTGTTTTCCATAGAAAAACTAATGTATACAATTTTAAAATTAACCTCTTAGATAAAATATAAAATGAAAAGATAATGATGATATGACCAATATAATTTTGTGAAATACTATATTTTCCATTCATAAGAAATTTTATGTATTTTTCTAAAATTACTTTGCTCCTCAAAAAGAGGTTTTTATAACATTCATTTTTGCTTTTAGAAAATTCAGGGATCTCAAACAAGTTTCTATTCAGCATGTGATTAGTTTACTTTTGTCCTTTCTTTTCCCATTTGTTCCTGTCACCCCATCTTATTTCCTCACTCTGCTCTTCTGAGGAGACAGCAAGCAGGGGATCAAATGAGTACATGAAGGTAACTCCTCACATGAACCAGAAATATGCCATAATTCAAAAAGGAAAACAGCTGAGAAAGAATAAATCTTGTTTTAATGTGCCTGAGCTTGTATTAAAAAATACAGATGTACTGTATGCATATGAAATTTTTGATTAAAATGTCTCTCACCAGTCTGTCTCTTTAATTAAATAAAACCTGCTTGGTATTAATCAAAGCATAAAGAATTTATGCCCCAAATCCAGATTAATTAAAAGCCCAGAAGCTTGAAGAACAGACTGTGTATAAATACTAAAATAAATCAATCTAAACATAATATTTATGTATTGGGGCTGTGTATTCCAAAAATATAAATAATTCCAGAAAGTGATTTATGGCAGATTCACTGTGGAAATACATTGCTTATTAGGATATATTTATATGTGAAGTTAAGTTAACAGTTTGATTTACAAATTTTCTTTTTAAAATACTTAGTTTTTAATTATAGCTCTATTGGAACACTTTCTGATGAACAAATCATTAGAAAAGTGCTCTTTAGTCTTCCAGTTTAGTAAAGACAAAGGCTGAGAAAAAAACTTCTGTAGCCCTGTGGATTTTACAAAGTCATATTCAAAAAAACAGTATTTATTTTTCTGTGAACAATAGAACAGAAGTATCTTCAGTACTTCTGGTTCTATTAGTAAAAAATAATTTAGTTTTGGATGTAAAATATTTTGATTTATGTCCAGAACTGAAGTCTAGGTCAGAAAATGTGTCCAAAAATATTGTGAGAGCTCTTTGAAAGAAGGGAGGTGATACTGGGGCCCTTTTGTAATGCACAGGAGGCCACTAATGAAAAAACAATGAGAAAGCAGAAAGTATTCAAGGGAGTTCCTAATCTCTGCCAATTCCTGATCTGTCCCAGAATTAGCTAGAACTCTCTAAATAGGAAAAGTTTGCCTTGGCACTGCCCTTCCTTTACTTCACAACTATGGATTTGATATTCAAGACCTATCAAGTCTCAGGGTGGAGATACAGAAATTCTCAGTTCCATGTGAAAATTCAGCTTTGAACCCTACACCAAAAAGCAGCAATCAGGAGACTGCACTCTCCCAAGGTTGGACAGGAAGGTCACAGTGGATGTTCCAGTCTCTTTCCATCATTAACTATGATAGCCTGAAGGGCTCATAACTCACCAAGCTGCAGAGATGATGTTCACACATTTACCTAATCCACTAAGTAACAAGTTGATGCAAAGTGCCAGTTTACAAGACAAATGGACTACTGTCTCCACTGATACAAAAGATATTGAATCCTCTGCCCAAAGGGTTGACTGATGGCTGCAGTGACTGAACAATTGTAATTTCCATGCAATTGCAAAATAATGCAAATTGTTCTTTCAATTGCCAGCACTTCTTATGGTAACAATGGCTGCCAGATATCACAGCTGTGAAGACAATGCTTGTCATTGCTATAGCTGTCAAATACCAGATTTAACACCTGTTTGCTAATTTTGAAAATGCACAACATGGACCACAACATAATGGCTTTACTTGGAATGGGATAGGGGTACAAACCTTGGAAACAGAAAGTTTTTATCTATCTTGAAGAGATGCACTTTCCTGCTGGTGCCCTCCCTTTTTTTTTTTTTTTTTTTTTTTTTAGTGTCTCTTCCCTCCCTTTGTCCATAGAAGTCATACTGCAGGTTTTTAAAATTATATTTTTGTTCCAAAAAAGCAGGTCTTCTTTTCAATGTGTTTTATGTGAGGAGATTAAAACCTAACCCAAGATTTTGTAGGTTGTTTCTGGTTCAGGCAACCCACCTGAAAGGCCTAATTTTTGACATCTGCACAAAACAGCTGGTAATGAGTGTTTGGATTCTGCAAGTGTCTAGCTTTTAATCTTTTATATTAGACTTGTTAATAAGGATAGATGGAAGGCAGGTGTGACAGTAGTTGAGAGGGTTATTGGAAGACATAATTGCTTCAACTATTGTTTTAAGTTTTTCTTTTTTTTTTCTTCCTGCACAGTTTGTCCTTCTCACAGCTGTCAGTTGTGGCAAAGTGGGGAATCTTCAGCTTTTGTGTTTTCTTCACTATTTGCAAGTCTAAATGAATACATGGAAACACTCCAGGATTAGTTGTTTGGTTTTGTTTTTTTTTTTTTTTAATTGAAAAATCAGAGCATTCAAATTGAAGTAACTGAGCTGAAATGTGTTAGCATGCACAGTTTAATCTCTTAAGAGCTGTGATCTAATGGCATCTGAAAGCCAGGGCTGCTTGTGTTTTGGTTTTGGCTCTAACACAGAATCAGAGAAAGGTTTGGTTTGGAAGAGGCTTTAAAAATCATCTTGTTCTAACCTGCCTGCCATGGATATGGCCACTAGACCAGGATAGTATGAAACACACAGAGAATTGTTCTGGATCTGTCTACACTGACACCTGAGCACAGAGAAGAGGAGCCCAGCCCCAGCCGAGTATGGAAGTCACAGTGGTGTGGAGGGCTAGCTCACTCTGCAGAGATTTTGTGCATTCTGCAGCAACTCATTTTTTAGCATTGCCAGAAGAAACAATCGTGTCTGAGTGCCTGAGAACAGCTAACAACAGCATGATTGTTAATGTCAGTACATAACAGGGGTACATAAAGTATAAATCTATATTTGTTTCATTTTACTTCTTTCGTCATCTCAAACTTTCACAAAATCCATCCAGGACTAGAAATGAGTTTGATAATCTGGGTTTAGTTATTAATGCATAGATTAGAACCTGCTTTACAATTAAAAATATTAAGAAGATTTCAAAAAGTAAAACCCATACCAAAGCTTTCTACAACAAGAGAAACAGAAACAGTTGTTCATTTGGGGCAGCTAGCTAATGTTTTGTCTTTTTCTGTAGAAGAAGATTGGGATGTCTTAAGAGCAAATAAGGATTAAACACATGAGGAAGAAGAAAGCACTTCTCACTAATGAATGAATGAACAATTACATTAAATAGTAAATGTATGGGTTAGTTGGAAGTCCCAAGTTAAATAACAGGATACTGTAACATGAAATGACATTATAAATATTAATAAATCAGTAAGTGTTTTTTGACCCAAATTTCTCATTTCATCGTATGTGAATTGTTTACATTAAGTATATTGAGCCATTTAGCTAACATAGAAAAAACACTTACATATTTTGTCAGATTTTATTCAACAACATTCAGTCAAAGATATTTTAGCCACTGTTTTGCTAGATGATTTGGAAGTTCTGAAGTGGATTACAAACCATTTTTTTATCAAGATGGTTTTCTGGTACACAACTACTGTGACTCAGGAACTTGATGGTTCAGCCCTTCTTCTCAATAACCCACAGTGGACAGTACTGTGGATTTTTCCATCACAATGGAAAACACTTAAGCTCCATGAGCAACTTCATGTCTTAGCTAACTCTCTGTAGTTTAGTCTCAGCCTACCACATTCTAGTTCCATTTGACATATCCTTTATACTGAATTGTGAAAGGCAACACTATTCCTCATTTGCTCCAGCCATGACACTTCTCTTAGACAGTTTCTCCAGACTGAAGAGTCCCAATTTGCTTCATCAGATATGTCATCTCATGCCTCTGACTGTCCTTGCTTTCCTTCTCTCTACCTTTTTCCATTTTAGCACATTTTTTCCCATCTTGAGAGAAAAAAATCATAACTGCATGCAGAATTAATTCAAGGAGCATATAAAACCATGTCATTTACATAGGTTAGGAATAAAATCATAATATTAAAGAACCATCTTTCCTGAGATCATATGATTGGCCTCTGTTCCACATCCTATGTAAATACAGAGAAAACCAACTTTTAAAGGCTTGATATTGATATTAAAGATCATATAAACTTACCTTGGGCTGTTTTTTTTTTTGTAATACTTGTTCATGTATCACATGGCTGTTTAGAAATAGAATTCTTTATTTCTATTTCATGAACAATTAGATTCAACAGACAAATTAGCATTGCAATTTTAACAATGTGTACATTGCTAAAATTGGTGTTAATATTGTCTTTCATTGTTAAAACACATCCTCCAGATGTGCCAAGCCTGAAGAATGGTGTGTGTGGGGAAGGGATGGACCTTCATGTGCTCCCTCCAGCATTTGCATGGATGATAACACCATTTCTCATGCCTGTTCTTTGGAACATAGAGATTGTCCATGATCATGCTGACATGTGTGTTGTTCTCAATTCTTACAGACAGTTTCCTCAAAATTGTGAGTCTTTCCATCACACACTGTGTTTTGGGACTTTTTAAAGTTAAAATTTGTATCAGGCAGGGTCCTGATGAATATGATGCAAAAAGGGTTGTTTTCATATTTGGTGTACTAATCCAATTATTTTAGTAAAACCCATAAAATCCCACTGATTTTAAAAGGACTGCTTAGGTAGCAGTGAGCAGAGTTTAGTTCAATATTTAGAGGAGCTGATGTGGGGATGCCATATGTACTGAAATTTGAAATATGAGTGACAGGTTGTAGATAGCACTTCAAATACTGCTTCACTGTCACAAATGGAGTAGGGATCTCCTCTTTGTCATTCTCTGAGGCATTCTTAGCAAGTTAATTACTACTGCAGGTATCACAAGATATTTCTGTTTATTCATTTTGAATATTTCTCTGCAGGAGGCCAAATTATGAATTGTCCCTGTGTAGTTACACTCTGGGATAAAGGAAAAAGGTTTCCAAAGTGAAATTAATGACCATAATTTTTCTTTACATTATATCTTCTTATATCTGGTTATACAGTGAGAGAATATATATCCTTTTTGCAAGGTAAAAAAATTAGAAAAGTAATGACAACCATATTCTTGATAGTGTTCCAAGTTATTATTTTACCTGAAAAGCAAGTTTTATATTTATTTTACTTTCTTTATTACTTCGTTAATTTGCTTCACTGTGATCAGTATAAAGTGAAGAGCAGATTGTATTCCTAGTCCATTAACAAAATTATCAAGTAATTATTTCATTTTTATGAAACTGTTCTTTCTTATATTATTTTTCATGTCCTTCTTCATTCCAGCCAACATTAACTGTCTGTATATAAATATATATATATCCATGTCTCACTCATCATTATGGGATCATAATCCTATAGACCTGACAACATGTTATTCAAACACTACTCTAACATCATATTTTGAGTTTGATGTGTGAGAATGAGAAGACATGATAACACCCTGAAGTTATCATAGTCCTTTGAAAATGTCCATCACTTTGATGGGAGCCAACAATTGAATCTCAAAAGAAGTGAATCTTTTTGGCAGGTCACTTTTGCAATAGCTCATCTGTTTTACAGTTTTGCTGTCTAGAAAACTGTAACTTGCCTTCAGTCTGGAACATAGGAACCACAACCATGGGACCACTCCAATTACAAACATTTACAGTACTTTAAACTGTGTGTGGTCTGATTTGCAAAGGAATAGAGCACTGACAGGTTCTGTTGGGAATTCATCACTAAACCAAGCACAAAACCCCCAAGAGCAGATGCCATCCCTTCCTCCCATCCTTTTATTTGCCTGCTGGCTTCCTGTTCCTTTCAGGAAATGGAAGCTGCTCTAAGCTCCTGTACTAGTTTTGGCCAAGCTGAGCACCCAAGCTAACCCAGATCCAGTCACAGCAGGGTCCAAGCAGCTTCATTAACTTTCCCTACCTGGCAATAATGGTCCCAGCAGGACTGAGTGGTGACAATGGTCCCAGCAGGAAGTGCAGCAAGGTCCCTGCAGTACTGGGTGCCAGCAGAGGAAGCACATCACTATAGTGAAGAGCTGATTGTGGTACTATTGTTACCATAGATACATTCGCTGACTTTAAAGAAAATACTTTGTGGAATGTAATATTTTTCTGAAGATCATTTGAACTGTTTAGGCTTCTGATTGCTCCTGAACAAAGTAAGAGGTGACAGACTGAATATTTGGTTAACAATATGCTATTGGTGCAATCCACATGGTATGGTTTGAAAGGGCTGGCTGATCAGTGCTCCAGAACATGTCTCTGTATCTCAGTACTTGTCTGGCATTCCAGAAATAGCTCCTTAAGCATAATATGTGGAATTCCAATGAGTTTATACTTCCTGATTAATGTGCTATTTTGTCAAGTTGTTGACTCCGTAGCATTAACTTTTTAACCTTAATTGGAAAAAATATTTCTGTGTGGCACAGATAATCAAAGGTAAAATCAATCTTGCTTCTTATGAAGAGAATTATTCACCATGGGTTTGGTATTTTGCATTATTTAGAAGGTACTTGTTTTTCCACAGCTATTTGATTCAATAAATGGGCTTTTCGAAGCCTGGGAAGGATTTAGAATTTGAAAGTAGGGTGTCCAACTAAAATCTTGTGAGTTGATTCAAAACATTCACTTTGTAAACTATTTATTTGTATTACCTCTCTCAAAGAAAAGTGATTTATTTCATTTGATGACATAAGTATCACAGTGCAACTGATTGTTTAAATGTTGGGGTTTTTCTCATATTAGTCTAGCAGGAAAATCTCTCAAACTCATTGTAGGTGGATGCTTTTTCCGAATGCAAGAGAGGAAGAACAGAGCAGTCTGGAAAAGACTTCAAGTGCACACTGCAGACAAGGGTATGTCATCCAGATGCCTCTTCTATGGTCCTGATTTTAACCGCTTTCTTAACCTTGAGCCTAACATATCAAAAAATCTGTCTTTCTGCAGAAGCTCCTGTTAATGCCTATGTTAAAATATATAAATATTAATTTATTTTCAACTGAAAACCAGGAAACAGAAACTAGACACTGTGAAATGTTATGTTTTGCCAAAATTTTAAGAAGGTTTAAGCTAGGTCTATTGCACAATGATATCTCTTAGCACACAAAGTGACACGTGCCAGTGGTATTTACAAATATTTATAGGGAGATCCACATGCAGCCAGTGGAGGTCCCATATCAAAGCAGAAGGATGCCCAGAGGATGCTGTGATCCCTTGGGAAGGCTACACTGGAGCAGGCTCCCAGCAAGACCAGGATGGCTGGTAGAACTGGTGGCCCCAGGAAGGGACCCACTCTGGAGCAGGCTGCTCCTGAAGGACTGCCCTCCATGGAAGGGACCCACTCTGGAGCAGGCTGCTCCTGAAGGACTGCTCTCCATGGAAGGGACCCACTCTGGAGCAGGCTGCTCCTGAAGGACTGCCCTCCATGGAAGGGACCCACTCTGGAGCAGGCTGCTCCTGAAGGACTGCTCTCCATGGAAGGGACCCACTCTGGAGCAGGCTGTTCCTGAAGGACTGCTCTCCATGGAAGGGACCCACTCTGGAGCAGGCTGTTCCTGAAGGACTGCCCTCCATGGTAGGGACCCACTCTGGAGCAGGCTGTTCCTGATGGACTGCCCTCCATGGTAGGGACCCACTCTGGAGCAGGCTGTTCCTGAAGGACTGCCCTCCATGGTAGGGACCCACTCTGGAGCAGGCTGTTCCTGAAGGACTGCCCTCCATGGTAGGGACCCACTCTGGAGCAGGCTGCTCCTGAAGGACTGCTCTCCATGGTAGGGACCCACTCTGGAGCAGGCTGCTCCTGAAAGACTGCCCTCCATGGAAGGGACCCACTCTGGAGCAGGCTGTTCCTGATGGACTGCCCTCCATGGAAGGGACCCACTCTGGGGCAGGCTGTTCCTGAAAGACTGCCCTGCATGGAAGGGACCCACTCTGGAGCAGTTAATGAATAGTTGTAGCCTGTGGGAAGGACTCATGTAGGAGAAGTTGGAGAACTTAGTGGAGAACTCTCTTTCATGGGAAGGATCCCACTCCCTGTCCTCCAGTGCTGTTGATGGGCAGGAGGGACAGAATTTAGGAGTGAAGTTAAGCCAAGGAAGAAGGAAGGAGTAAGGGGAAGGTTTCTAAAGTTTTGGGTTTGTTTCTCTTTACCCTAGTTTGATTTGGTTGGTAATAATTTTCCCCAAGTCAAGCCTATTTTACCCATGATGGTCACTAGTAAGTGATCTATCTCCACCCATGAGCCTTTCACTACATTCTCTCTCCCCTGTCAAGCTGAGGAGGCTACAGATGGCTTTGGTGGGCACCTTGTGTGCTGCTACATTTAACACACCACACATGGGGACAGCAACAAAAACTGGAACTTTTGATAAAAATACATCTGATATTTTTCCATGTTATAGACTTGTGTACAGAGTTTAGGAGCTTGCTGTGGCTGAGAACAGACATCCCTAGGGCTCCTCAGGGTTTGTCTTCTAAGTTTTTTCAGAGGATCTGCAGTGATAAATAGCTCTATGCAAATCAGGCTTGCTATATTTCACTCCTAAAAAGTACAACAACCCTTGTAAAAAGCACCTCTGAAAGGAGAGGAAATACTAAAGCTTGAGGGATTATATTGTACCTCTCCAGCATTTTCAGACTGTGATATTCATTTTTATTCTTAATGCAGAAGGCTCCCCTTAACCCACTCCTTTGCTGGCACCCTTGAATTTTGCCTTGCTTGGGATGGGTGGGCAGGGCTGGCCCAGGCCAGGCTGGCACAGGCAGGGCAGAGCTGCCACCAGGCTCCTGCTGGCTCCAAGGATGTGGCTCTGGCTCTGTGTGTTTGCAGGCTTCTGAGGAGCAGAGCTTTGTCTGCTGCTCCATGAAACACAGCAGGGCTGGGGACAGGTTGTCAACAGGGACTTAAGTCATTGCTGTAGCCTTGGGCAATATAGGCCCCTGATAATTAAGTATATGCCTAATTTTATGTATCATTTTCAATTTGATTTAACCATCTGCTCCCCTTGTATCTATTCATTGTTTTTAACACAATAAGAGACATATTTGAAAAAGAGTAGCAATATATTTGTTTTCCAAATCCTTGTGCACTTTGGGTGGTTTATTCCCTTTTGCTATTAGCATGAAATTTTATAATTGTGTGTTGATATCAAACAATGCTAAGAGGAACCTTGTGAGGTTTCTGCTTTTCAGGACAGTTTTTCATCCTTAATTCCTGGAAAGCAACTATCTGCTTCACTAGTAATCCATGCACCTTTCAATATCTGGCCCTTTTGCCCTCAAAGGTGTTGAGACACCTAAATCACATTTAGATGCTCCCCTTAAATGCCTTCCTCAGGATCAGATTAAAAGCATTTGAAGAGCAGAACCAGTCTTTCTCATGCTATGATGGCAAGTCGATTAATTCTTTGTCTCTTAAATGGTAACTAGATCCAAAGATGTGGATCTGGAGTGATGGTTCAAGATAAGCCTTTCCTCAACTCAGTCTTTTCAAAGTGCTGCTGAGGTAATTATTTTCTTTTTTTTCTCTCCCTCAACAAAAGAGTTCAAAGCTTTTCTAATTGCAAACGACCTTGAAAGGTTCTCCCTAGACAAGGAAGGGACAAATTAAAATGCAGCTTTCATGGTATTTTCTTCTGAGTTGTTTTGTGTCCAGAATTCAAATACTTTAATTTATTTATGGAATTGTGCACTCTTTGTTATATTGAGGAAGACTAATAGCCTTGAGGTTGTTTTTTTGTTTGGTTGGTTTTTTGTGATTTTTTTTTTATTTAGCAGTGAATAAAAACACCTTCTTTAAGACTAGAGGAATCAGTTGATAAAGGATAGGAACTGTCATTAAAAATGTTTTAATTTAAATTTCAAAATGTGATTCAATTTTTTTTCTTTATAATTACTTTTCTTCTTAAAATCACTTAAGTTTTTTATTCTACCTAGAGTTATTATATATTAAAGATGTCAAATAAGAAGGCCCAAAATTGCCCTTATTAGGCCCTGTGTGCTTTTATTCAGAATATCTCAGTGCTAAATATCTTTAGGTTTTGTCTGAAAAAAATTGCATTAATTTTAGCAAAAATAGTGCAGTCACTTCAGAGAATGGGTGACAGAATGCTCAGTGATTTTCCTGAGTAGATGGATTCAAAATACCAGAGGAAATATCTGCGAGTTTTTTCATGAGAATTCTGTATTTGGATGAGTTATGAGTTTCAGAAAAAAAGAGTTTATGAATACCCAACACAGAAAATGTTACATTTTCTTGTCATTTGTATAGGTCTCAAGTTGTCCCAGGGATGTTTCTGTTGTATATTAGAAAAAATACTTTTCCAAAAGGGTTGTTATGCCCTTGAACATAACAGGGAAGTGGTTGAGTGGCCATCCCTGGAGGTATTTAAAAGACTTGTAGGTGTGGCTCTTAAGAACATGGTTTAGTGGTGGGCTTGGCAGTGCTGGGTTAACATTTTGGCAGTTAGAGGTCTTTTCCAACCTAAAAAGATTCCAACATTCTATGATCCACAGTAATCAGCATGGTTAACCTCTTCTCAGTAAATCAATTTACCCCAATTATTCTGTTTACTGATCTCACTGTAACTATATGGTCACTGTGTTTCTAAAATTGCAGTACAATTTAGGGCTGCAATCCCTAATCTGACAATCAGTTTATTTATTCCCTTGATTTTATAGTTTAAATATTTTTACCTGGAAATTTTAGAACATTCCAGGTAAGAGGAGTCATGTGCCCCATGCTGGGTAATAATGTGGGAGAACTCACTGTTTCTGAAGAGGACCTGGCTCTTGAGACCAGGTATTTATTTTAAAAAATGCTTTCATAGAATGGACATATGCACACAGTCACAGAATCTTTGGGTGCCCTGCGTGCCACCATCAGAGATTCTCCCATCAAAGTCCAAGATTGCCTAAAAGGGGAAAATTCTATAATAGAAGTATTTAAAGGTGTAAATATTCTATTTCATGTTGCATTATTTTTGTGCTTGATGATCGAAAACTTAATATTTTGAGGGAGACTGTGTATTTTCTTAATTCAGTGACAACTAATATTTTGGGTCAGGAAGGAAAAAATGTTTACTTACAAAGAACTCTGGAGACAGCTGTGCTCTGGGGAACAGGATATACCTACATCCTGTGAAAAGCAGCTGCTGACAGATCAGTGAGTTGCATGCATTTCTCCCCTCTGCAAGAGACTAAGTTTATCATGTTAAGATTATACTTGGCCAACAAGATCACCTATAATGTTCTGATGGCTGCTCCTGCTAAGTAGAAAAGTATCAGTATTTTTTACTGCAATATATCAAGATGCTGTTAGTGGAACCAGCAGTTCTTTCATTTTCATGCAATTTTCTTCAAAGTGAAGAGCAGTGCAGTAGGGACAGCTGAGAAATGAGAACACGTGCTGGCATTGTAATCCATGCAAGTTTCATTTATTTCCCTCTTATTGTTATTGAGATTTCTTATCTTTTCAGTTGCCTTTTTAAGGAAGATAACAGGCAATATCAGATTTGTTTGAGGCCAAACATAATGTAATTCTGGTGTGGTTTCTCTATATGTAAGGTCAAAATATGTTGCAAAGGGATTTCAGTACGACCTCAGTGGAGAGCCATGATTTATTTTTTTAACTTTGCTTGTCCTGTTAAGGAATAAAATGTAAAAAAGTAAAAAAATGTAAGCTCTGCTATTTGAAAAATCACATTCTGCAATATGTGGGTGTGTGCTGCTGACTCTGATGGGTCCTGGTTGTACTCAGGACATCCAGGTGCTCTAATAAGATACCTTACCAGTAATTCCTTTTCCTTATGTAAATTCTTTTGAAGAGCTAAGTAGACCACATATGCTTTTGCTGTAAATTATGGTAATGTAAATTATTATCATTTTAACCATTTCTCTATTCTGAAAAAAAAAAAAAGAATGTTGTGAGATTGTAATTCAGAATTCATCTATTTATGGAGTAAAAAACCTGTTTTCAGTAATAAAAAATGGCTTTCAGCATGAAAAAATGTGTAGTAGGAAAGAAATGCATCACGTACTATTAAAATCAATTTTGGCCAAAAATGTGTGATCTATAAATTTCTTTTAACAGCTGGCAGAAAGGGAAATTGCAAACAAGAGATTCTCATGTGACAGCATTCCTGAGCCTTGCAGCATGGTAGAGAGAAGGCAGTGGCATTTTTTGTGGTTAAAAGACCAGTCAACACAAGGAGTGTCAAGGTGTTACACACCTTCCAGCAACTAAAATGATCTTTAACTCTCAATATAGAATTAATGATTCTTCCCAGCTCAGCTTTGCTCCCCCTTCTCTGTTTATTCCACTGATGGAGTTTATTGGGGATTTTGTACTGTATTCTGAATTTTCAGGTGACAGCAGGTCAGGAGTGAGGACTCTTGTTAATTAGGGGGACTGGTAGCAATGCCTGAAGTTAAGACTGTGCAATTGATTGTTGCTGTCTTCCAATTGTTTTCCAAACAGAAAATCTAGGCTGTGTTTTTGTGTGCTTGCTTCAGGGTGAAAGTGCTTGGAGAGCCTTGTCAGGAGATGTAGAGAATGATTTCGAAATTCTTCACAATGAGTTGCTGAAAACTTGGTTTTTTACAGTTCCCTAAACTGCTTGCTAATATAAAGGCCTAGAAAACACCAAAACCCTGTAATATTTTTGAATTAGTGGTGCCTTCTCCAAAGCTGTGCCCTATAAAATAGTCAGTCCTGACAACTGCAAGCAGGGCTTGTAAGACTTTGGCATCTAAACCCTCAGCTGATTCCCTCTGTGCTGGGTCTGCTACAAACCGGTTGGGAATTTGCATTCAGGGCTTTCCTGCTGCTCCACCTCCTCCAAGAGGAGCAATTCCAGCTGCAATCCTTCTATAGTAAAGGACAATAGCACGTGCAGAAAAACTCGATGTGTCTCAGAGCCCGAGCTCTTGTCAAATGTCACTGAATACTTCATTCAGGGAGCTGCATTTTCCCTTAAGATCAGATAGCCTGGCAAAACTTCTGATTTATGTAAAAGTATTCAAATGACATATTTAGAAATTATGCATAAAACAGCACAAATAAGTCCTCAAAATTAAAAGCAGCTTAAATATACAGGTCAGGTTTAGGGTGGGTTGGTTTGGCTGGTTTTGTCAGTAAATCAGTGAAGCAAACTTCAGGCATTGTAGGGAACATATGTTACAAATTGCTGGGGATTTACAGATGTTATTGATTCTCTGTGGTTTAAACTAAGGTTTCCTTAATTTTGATTTAAAAGATTGGACAATCAATTTTAAATTATTTTTAGTATTTTATAAAACTGCTTATTTTGGTACTTTTATTTACACAGACAATGAAGCAAGCTTGCTCTTCCAAGAAAATGGACAAATTCTAAACAGAGCTGATTTGGCTAAAACCAGTCCCACTGTCCCCCCTCCCCCCAATTCCCCCAAAAACCCCACATACAAAAAGGAAGAAGAAGAAGAAGATAGAGAAGAAAGAGAAAAGGTAGACTAATAAGATTTAAAATAAAGTGAAAAATTTAAAGGGATTTTAATTTGCAATCTTCATAAATGATATAAATCTAGAATCAAGCTCTATGAAAGACCAAGCCTTAGATGTAAAAATCCTAGTTTTTATGGAATTTAATATGAAAATAGCATGCTAAAGATGCCTCTTATTTGATATTTACTGTCTAATCATAACTAGGAGTGGAAATCAAAAATTTCTAGACAAATATTGCATATAACAAAAGATTATTATTCCAACATCTCTTAGAATAATTTTAAAATCTGCTTTGTCTTCCTTTATTCTCCATTTTTAACAATTAAATTTTTTTTTTTTTCTCCCTGATCCTGTATATTGAAAATTTTTCTATGGTTTCTGATAAAGTGTTCTTCCCAAAATCAGGCAAAATGTTTCAGTGGCTGTGCAGAACAGAGCAGTTACCCCCTATGCCTTCTGCTTCTGGGGGTGAGTTTCATCTTCCTTTGAGCCCCTTATGCCATTCATTTATAAATAATCTGTCAGTGGAAAGTCTCAGACTCTGCTGCTTTAATGATGCTCCATGGACCACTCATTATCCAAGGAGTAAGAAAGATATCCAGGCCTCTCTCCTCTTGGGTGTTTCTGCACAGAACAGTGGCAGAACATCCATTTATGTGGCTACCAATACCACTGGCTTTGCAAGGATCTCCTCTAGCTGGAACTAAAAACCAGCCTGACTTTTGTTGCAGCAACAGCCCCAGTAAGTCCCTGATTCCTTTTATCAGCTCTGCTCAATGCAGGTTTTCCCAGGGCTGTCCATCTTCTCTATGTGACCATTTCTTGGGGGTGACAATTTGCATCCTATCAAGGGGCTCAGCTGTGGCTGTGCTGGTGCAGCAGGACAAGACAATTCTGAACAATGCTCCAGGGGAGCTCCCATGCCTGTTTTCCTCACAGGGAACAGGAACTGTGGTCAGCTGGGCTGAGCTTCTTTTCCTCAGGGACCACATCTCCAAGCTCCCTGACACTCACCTTTACCCACAGTCACCTGTGCCTGCTCCAGGCTTGTACTGGAATAATCACCTGCTCCCAGGCTAAGCCTGCATCTGGAACTTTTGGATGCTTATCTGAAATGGCATTTCCAGTTCATCTTCCAGCTTACTGCAGGAGCATTCAGCGTGCTGTGCTGCACGGGCAGTGACACAGGGTGACCACGGCCACGGTGCTAATTTGGTGGTGGAAACATCCAGAAAGCCTGATAAGAGACTGATTTTTGGAGGCATGAAAGTTTAATGCATGAAGTCCATATGTGTGTGTGTGTGTGTGTATGTTTATGCAGAATGTGGTACTGCTTGCTCAGTTTGCAATATTTATAGTTTTGCTCCAAGAGCTGGCTGAAAATAGATGAAAATAAACACAGTGTGGGTCACCAGTTGACAGAATGACATACACAGTTCCACTAGAGTTGTGTTAGTTTACAGCAAAGACCTGGTTCAGGCATTGCAGAAACTGGAAGTTTGCAAATAAATACCTCTAAAATGTATTTTGGATATTTTTGATTCCTCAAGCCAGTGAGATAGGGAGCATGTGTAATTTTACTCATCAGTAGTAATTATGGCTAACTGAAAAAAACCCCAAAAAACTGATCTTCTCAAAGTAAATTACATTTTAAAAATCTCAAAATATTAACAATTTTACAAGGAAATCTCAGTGACTCAAACTCTCCTGCAATTGGTAAGTAGAAAAACAAGCTTTAAAAAATGATTCTTGATTATTCCAATAAATTCAAACACTTGTAATCTTAGCTTTTTCAAGAATACTTTTGTGATATGTTAAGGCAAAATCCAATTGTCACCAAATAGCAAAGGAAAAACTTTCCTCTATCCTTCTGCTACTGCTGCTTTCCTGCATCCTACTGCTAAGAACCTGCTAAGATGCAGTTAATTTTCATCCTTGTTGGAAGATCTGTGAGAAATTATGGGCACATGGACTTGCCATGTCTTGATTCTGACTTTTGGTGGTTTTTCTTCTCATAAAACATTGTGGCCATTATGAATTTTTTCTCAATTCTAGGTAACATTTTACAAAATCAAAAATAACAAAACTATAGACTGCATTTTTGAAGCTCTCTCTAATGATATCTCAAATGGTGAAAAACATTTTAGATCTTGTAGTGTTAAGAAAATATCAGTCACCATAAGGAAAAGAGGACTTTAGAATCAGTCACTATGAATGTGAAAGATGTGAATGATCTCAAAGGGGCTTCTTGTAAACATTAATGCAAAATGTAAAAAAATACAAGTGCATGGGCAAAATCAACAGTTACAGGTATCTATTGCTCTAAAGAATTGCATTTATACAAACCTTTAGAGGTAATAAGAACAGCAACCTCCTTTTGAGGACTAAACCCATCTTTTTTCAGAAAATCCCAGGGTGACCAAATATTAAAGCCATCATTAAAAATATATATAAATAATTTGTGTATTTAACTGATGCTACCTCAGAGGGACACAATATCTACTAGGCAAGAATTTATCCCTTTCTTTGCACTGTCAATATCTGGCAGCATGTCAAAACACCATACCCCATACCAGGACAAAAATCACATTTTACACAGCAGAACATGAATAAAGACAATATTGAAGACAGAGGCTGATGGACATTGGAAATATCCCCACCTGCCTGCAAGAAAAACATGATCAGGGTGGTGCAATTAGTTTCCTCATCCACTAAAGGCTATATCATCACAAGATCAGAATCATTACTTTTTTTTTTTTTTTTTGAGAAATAGTGTCTCATCTGAAGATGTATTTTTCAATAAGCAGAATTGGAACACTGAATAAAGGCATCCTGAGAAGGTTTACTACTTTAGCCTAAATTGAACACAGACACAAAAAAGACAGAGTAGGCCCTTCACCAGCTCTGCTGGGACAAAGGGACAGCTCTCCCCAGACTCTCGCAGTGTTTGTGGAAATAACTGAGCAGCTGCAGCTGAATTAGGATTCAGGCGGCTCTTAAGGGCAGCACCTGGACCATTTCAGCTGAGCATTTTAACAGAAGGCCACCAGCAAACAGGATGAAGACTTTTCAAATTTGTGTTATTATGGGATATGTAATAAATGGGTTATATTTGATGTCTTCAGGACAGCAGAGAGATGATAGCATGGTATCTACTGATATCCTACATATCATATATATATATTTGATATCCTACTGATATCATCCCTGCTCTCATGGCTGTGTTAAACCTAACTTTGTTATTGCAAAAAAAACCCAGAGGATTTTGAAAGCTATTTAGAATTCCCTGAATTATTAATATTTTTGTGGTTTGGGTATATCTTGACTGGATCTACATACAATTATTCTTTTTCATTCCATCTAAGTTTATAGATTCAGAAAGGTAAATTTTTTGCTTCCAATTGGAGTGCAAGTTTAAATAATCACATTAGTTTACAAGTTTCTGCAACACTATACAGGCAAAGTTTCTTAGTTAATTTTCAAATAGCATGAAAACTGATTTTTATTTGTATTTGCAATGAAATAATAGAGGAAGTGTACCTCTTGAGTATTTGCTATCATTTCAGAATCTAGTCTGCAAAAAATGCTAATTAAACCAGTGGGTCATATCTTTCAGTGTGAAAGAAATCTGAGTTTTCTTTTTCTTGGAAACAATAGCACCCTGTTGACTGCTATTGAAGTACAAATCCCACAGTTCCAGGAAAGGGCAAGGCAACCACATACTGACAGGATTTTCACTTGTTCAGTTTTATGTGGAAGGCCTAAGGAAAATGAGCATCCCAGGGAACAAAGCCACTGTGCTGTGATGGAACTGAGACAAGTGCTTACAGCTCCTCCTATAAGAAGTGGGCTTTACAGAAATGCACAGGGAGTTTCTAAATTGATTTACACTACTGAAAATGCACTCATATGGGTGGCATGTTTGCACAAGTGACATTATAAACATGGTGGGTAATATTCTAGGAGCTGCAGGATATCCATAAATGTTGGCAGCATTGCCTTAAAGCCATTTATGTTTTGCTTTCTCCAGAAGGAGAAGAAAAATCTTCCAGTCTACCAAAAAAAAAAAAGTTCTGCTTAGATAAAACAAAAACCAACAACATCAAAAGCACCAAAACCCCCCTGCCCAAGGGAATAAACTCCCAAAAACCACCTCCAAAATTAAAATAATAGAGTAATAAACTGTTGTGTCATTTCTTAAGCTGACAGAGCTCTTGACTGTGATCTCAAGGACAGAGGTTTGGTTTGCAGATGGGCAGGGTGAGGGGCTTTGATTCTTTTCCAATTCTTCTCCCTCCCCTGAACACAGCCCCAGACATCAGGACATCAGTCCTGCAGCCAAGGTACATGGCTGGGCTCAGAAAAAGCTTGCCTAGCAGGTCAGACATCTCTGCCAACCCTCAGGAGCCCCATTTTCCTCCAAGACATCAGCTGCTAAGTACTTTCCTTACTTGTCAGGAACATTTTCCTCTTAAAAGGAGTGGTGCTGGCTTCCTGACAGTGTTTGATCCTATGAGCCTTTAATTCCCCTTCAAGCTACTCTTCCTTAGGAGGCAAGGAAAGCTCTGGATCTCATCAAACCACAGACAAGGACCATGGTTGTAGATTTTGGAAATAATTGTAAGGCAAACAAATCAAACACTTCTCTAAGTTCAGTTTTGCAAATGGCAGCAAACATGGTTTGTGTCATGAAGGGAAACTCTAAATCTTGCACTGACCAATGAAATAACAGAGGTAGTTCTTCAAACTTTGGTACAGCTGTGTCCACTGTGCCCTCAAAGAGTCTGCTTTGAGAGAAGGATACTCTCTCAAAGAAGCATTTTCCTTCACCCCCAATAATTTTTTTGTTTTTATTTGTAGTGTATATATCTATATATATATCTTAGAAAGTTGAGAGTGGAATTTTGTATACTTTTTTGTCATGCTTGTATGTGAATTTGATAGATTGTCATGAAACTTGGGCCATAACAGCTCTTCCATTCTTCCTTGAAAGAGAAAAAATAAGAAGAGGGACAAAAATTAAGGAAAATTTATTTTGAAGAAAAATATTAATTTAGAATGTTTAAATAAAGGGAAGAAAGATTGTGCTTGGAGGTTAGCAACCTTCAGAGTGCCCTTTATTTATTAGACAAATGAGATATAAATTTGGGTTTTTTAGTATTAGGTTGTGTTTTTTTTCTTGTGAAGTTAATGGGTATTTGAATATCTATTCATGATCTCGTTTTGAATGGTACTGTTGTTCTTTCTCTTGCTATAAACAGTTTTATTGATTTAAATAACACCTCTGCAGTCAAACTATGAGATGAAGCATTAAATGATGTAAAAATCTAGAATCCACTCTATAATTTTCCTAAGACTTTAGTATTCTGAAGTTTTATGCCTTCAGATATCTTCCAGATCATGTGCTAATTCAGAGCTGAGGTCATTCTGAAATCATCCCAAAAATATACAAAAATCCAAGGAACTGTCAGTCCATTTCTGATCCATTTTATCTGTTCTTACCCTAGTGGTACAGAAAAGATTGCAACATGATCTTAAAATGAGAAATGTAAATACATGGCACACTTGGAATAAGGTGAGAAGTGTCTTTATAATTTACTGCTGCTCTTCAAAGATATTGCCTTCCTGGCAGCTAAGGACTTGATTGGAAACTACACAGAAGTCAGGGAAAAAAGGATATTATAGACTTTGATGATCCTTTTGTCAGGTAATTTTATTTAATGTGCCATGGAAGTATTTACATTATATATGAAAAATCTTGACCTTAGTATGTTGTGTCTTCCAGTTTTTAACTGAATCTTTTATAAGTATTTATAAAAAAGTGTTTTTAGCTGTTTTATCAACCCTTCTGATAGATCCAAAATTGTTTTCTGTCAATCTCAATTTTTTTTTTTTTTTGAGGGACAAAACAAGTCAAATTCCTTAAATTTTACAATAAGGTTGCTAGTTGCAGACCTATTAATTCCTGAATGAACTTCCTTTGCCAAATTTTCTGATATAAAATATTGGGGGAAAAAAGAGCTCTGGAAAGAATTATGCAAAGGGATAATATTCATTCACATTCAGAAACTAGTAGTGAGAATAGTAAACACTATTATAAGAAAATGCCACCTTTCACACCTCAGCATGAAAACCATTTTAAGCATAACGCTCATTTGTAAACTCAGGGAATCAAGGCTGTAGCCATGAGATAATTTTCCTAAGTAATAATTGTGGCTATGAATGTGTTTGAATAAATTATGAAACCTTAACATTTCAATGCTACAAATATTAAATAGGGCAATCCAAATGCTCATTTTCACTCTAAGATGTTATACTCAACATGGAGTGTCACTGTTAATGGGAAAGACTTGGTAAATCAGTCTTTCCTTACACAGAGTACAAGAGATGCAGTGAAGTGATTTAACCTTCAGAGCATCAGCTCCTGTAATTGAACCACACATTTTTATTCACTGGCAAACAAGGCAGACTATTGCTGGTTTATTGAAAATGACAGAATAAAGAGGACAAGGTTTTTAGTTCAAAAAGAAAGAGTAACATATTTTGGCATAGGCCTATGGAACTATCAGGCAGCTATCTAATATACCTGTAAGAACATGAATGCAAACAATGCTTTTCCAAGTGCAGAGAAGTAAAATATAGTCACTGCCATCAAAACAGGAGCAATCAGGTGCAGGAGGACATCCTTTTATTGATCAACCATCAGGACATTCAGTGTATCAGGGCACTGTACATAAAGCCTCTCACAGCAGAAAACATATGTTCTGTACTAATAACACCTGAAGAAAAGCAGCTTATTTTCCTCTGGATGCAGTGCATGCTAGAAGAAAACCTTCTTCACAGGCAAAAATTAATTCTAATTGAATAAAAGAGACGTAATTAGCTGTGGATGCACCAATGGGGACAACTCACTGCAGAAAGATTGTGAAAGGTAGGAGAGATCAAGAAGAGACTACAGGAATAATCAAGAATCTGAAAACAAAACAAAAAAAAAAAAAAAAAAAACCAAAAAAAAAGAGCTATAAAAATTGTAAATCACAAACAAGACAAAGGAAGCAGGAAATATTTTAAAAATAAAATAGGCAAAGAAAAATAACCGTATGAGAACTTGGAAACTTAGTGAGGGGTTACTTGCTGTTACTCCTGTCATTTAAAACTGGCTTCTGAAGTGCTTTAAATCCTACAGTTCGTGAATCCTGTGTCTCACACCATCAATAATGTTGGGTTGGGTTTTTTTAATATGACTATTTTCTAAAGGCACTGTCAAATTCATCATTTGAATCTGTCCATTGAGTGGATGAAATCACTTGCCTTGCTTAAATACGTGGGCTCAGGGTCAGTGCCTGTTCCACAGCTCAGGCAGGCTGCAGATGCTGTACTGAGAGGTGCCTGCCATGGCACCTGACCAGCCCCTGGACACGACCTTCCCTGGGCTCCAGCTCCTGTTACAAGGGTCCCAGCTTGGCCAGGAGGATGACAATTCCCAGCAGGAGTTGATCAAGCACCCACATCCTTGGATACACAGAAACAACTATGAAAAGGAGGGGTTCTCTCTGACTCTGGAACAAATTAGTTCACTGATAATTGTGTAATACTTTACATGACTTTGAACTTTAAACACACCTTTTTCAATCTGAAGAACACTGGGTTGGTATCTACAGCCTCTCAGGAGATGGCCTAAGCTGTAAAGTAGATAAGATGTAAGTTTGTATAAGAACATTTGCCCTGCTCCCACCTGAAACTGAGTAAATGTGCAACCAGAAGACAGCACAAAAAAACCAAACCTGTCTCTAATGTGTGGTTCTGAACTCTGCTTCATTTTATAAGTAACATAAAAATGTAAAAAATAGGGCAATAAGAAGGAAATGTATAGATGTTGCTTAATGGAAGCAAAGAAAATAAATAGTAAAATCAAAGCAAAAGTGGTATAACTTCTTTTCTTAAAAATCTTAACAAGTTTCTTTATCTTTTTTAACACTTGTTTCTAGTATAATGTTAATAGGGTACTCAGAGTGATCATTGCTAACAAGGAAATGTTAAGTTCAAAGCAAGGCAGGGAATTGCAGGCTCAGCAATATAGAAGCAGCTTCTAGAATATAAAATCTTCCAGACACAGAGGGGGCACTGCATCTGGGGAAGAGTGCTGGGAAGAGCCTGTGCTGAATGTAGACTGAAGGGCTTTTGGATTGCCCCATGACTTTCTTGGATACAGATATGTGTTCTGATAGCTCCTATCAGTAAGATGTTCTAGGCCCACAAAGGTGTTGATGTGGATATGTTCAGAAATGCCAAAGCTCTCTCCTTTTAGTTGTTAATCCCAAAGTCTCCTTCAAGAATACACAATAGAAAACTTTTCTTTATTTGTATGTGTTTATGGGTTGACATGTAGGTAGTGAGGGTTGCTCAAAATGAACATATACTTTCCCTCTTTTTTTAGATCAATGACCTTTGGGAATGACTGATAATATATAAATTCATTGATTATTTGCATTTGAAATTGTGCATAGTGCTTACCTCACTGTCTCTATTTGTATAGTTGAAAACTTGTCCTACCTGGTGTCACTTCACCTGCCATGAGTAACAGGGAAATAAATGTCTTTTGCAATTTTAACTGGAGGCTGAGAAAGATCAGGAATGAACTGAAGCCAGCAAGGATGTCCATCTGTCCTCACAGGCATAAAAATAGTATAGACACACTTTCATAGGGCAGGAAGAAACTTTTCATAGTTGGTGAGGTTGGAGAGGGGACAAGACAAATACCCCACATCTTCTGATTCTCCTAGAACCAAACCCTTATGCATTTATTAATAAATCTGCTCTGGTACCATTCCCAAGTAAAATTCCCAAGGAAAAAGAACAAGAAAGAAAAACAACAGAACAATAAGTGTGAGAAACCTTGTTAAAATTCTTTTCTCACAGAATTTGATTTTGCTAACAAATGTGGGTGGCACAGATAAGCCTTTTGCATTTTAGGTACTGAACCATACCACTTTGCCAAAACCTTTTGCAGCATCCAGTAGTTCCTATAGTTAAAAGTGTAGCTTTAATATCAAATTTATAGAGCAGAGATTTTAAGGAGTTATTCTGACACTTCTATTTTTCTTTAAAAATGCTGTTTCAGCAAAATATAAAGCTGATTTCAAAGAAAGTTTCAGCTCTAAGTATTTCTCTGAGCCAAAGAATTTATCTGAAAAAAGAAAAATTATGTTTAGCCCTTCATGTCAGAATAGCCAATATTTTGTCATAAGGATATCAATCTCTAGGATTGGGAATTTTCTTTAAATTCAAGCTCTGATTGGCTGGGGAAAAACCTGATACTGAGCCCAGAGAAAGTCCCCATGCTGGTCTGACTTAGGTCTTCTTTGTTAAACTAATTCTTTGTTTCTATGCATACTCAGAGTCTCAGCTTCCCTTAGGGACGAAACGGTTGTGATTATCTTTCACAGGAAAAATTATAGGGTGTAATGCTTCAGTTTTCAGAAAAGCCCCTGTTCCCCCTTCCCCATCCCACATTACTTAGGTTTCTAAGCAGTGGAAAGGGACAGTGCAGCTCTTACACCCAGGATGACACCTGGGATGTAGCACTTACTAATGGGATCACAGTGGGCTGCTCAGGGGCAGTTGCTTGGCTCTGGAACGCTTTTGTCACTGGATCCAACACTGGAAAACTGAGGTGTTCCCACACTGGGGGCTCTAGAGCTCTCCCCAGTGATTCAGCTCAAGTGCTACTGTGTGATAAACGGAGTTGTCCTCTGAAGGTAACTACTCTCTCCTCATTGACCATTCAGAGAGTTTATAGACTCCTCTAAAACTATGCTTCTGCTTGACAAGTGGAGATGAATCACATTTCCTGTTTTGTTTGTTTCCATTTTCAAAACACAAGGTGGGAATAGTAACCAAGTTCTGCATCCACAAAGCCTTGTAAAGATAAACACATTAAAATGATGGAAGAAACTCTATGATAATTACTGCCAACAAATAAATGCTATGGAAAGAGAGGGCTTAGGATTTTACAAAGATTTGTGAATGATCTTTGACAAATACTGACCCTGGGACAGCATGACAGCTTCACATCTGGAAAGACCTTGGTGATCCTAAAACCACTAAATACAAAAGAAATTAGAGCTATTGACTTCAGTCTGATGTTTAAAAAATAATGTATCTACATCTGTTTATGTGTTTTCTTCTTTAAGTGGACTGTGTACTTCAGTAGCATCATCCTTCAAGTCTCAAAAATGCAGACAAAGGAAAAAGATAATTTTTTTTTCTGATCAGTGAGAAGTAAAAAGTTTCACCAGTTGCAGAACTGATGAGAGTCTTCATGACCACCAGAAATGTTTGATCCAGTACAAAAGGAATTTTAAATATTGGAGAATCTCACATAATTTTTAAGCTTGGTATGTGACAACAGAAATCTAGGTGATGGAAAAACTCTCATTTTCAGAACTGACCTAAAATATTATGCAACAATTTTTATTTTCCACTTTTAGATATCCTAAGTGAGAATGACTAAACACATTCCTTTCTGGGTCAGAGTTCTTTAGTCTGTATCCATTTAAGTGGTAAACCCTTTTCATTCTGAACTTTTTTTTTCAGATTCACTGCCTTCACTAAATTGTCCTCAATGTCCTGGTTTAGTCAAGCTCCATTCACTCCTAAGATAGCCCCAAGACGCTAAAACTGGTCAGCACATTGCTCGAAAAAGAAATCCTTTGCAACTTTCTCAAACACATTTGTCTCTTTAGCCCTGAAACTGTTCTTATACAAATCAATACCATTATCAGGATAATTAAAATCCACCATGTTTAAACTTTGGCATTCTTGCAGGTCTCTCTTATCTATGAAACCATTTCCTGAAGACTTTGCTTTCTGCCCTTGAAATCCAGGGCTATATTTTTAAACCATCTCAACACCATAGTGTGCTCTTTTATTTAAGACCTGCCTGCCTTAGCTGAAATATTTTGATAATTGATTAATATTTTTCTCCATTACTGATGCTGACAATTGTCTCCTCTTTTGTTGCCCATAGATATTCAGCCATGTTAAATTTGTAATAACTTTCCCAATTTACCCATAATTGCATGACTCCATTATTAAAGTTTCAGGGAAATACATTTCTAGCTCAGAAATGTGGATGTGCCATCTTGTTACATTTGCATAGATGACAGTTTAACACTCTTATTGAAATCTTCATTTGCAGAGTTCAACAGACAAAACAGAATCCTGCATGGATGAGGAACTGAATCACTCAAAAGGTTCCAGTTCAAAAAGGACTTTGATATTTACTATTTTAAAAAATGTTAACAGTTTTATTGTCTTGACATTAATCACATGCCAAAGGGATTGTGTGATTAAGCATCTTGCTGACTTGGCATCTCAGTTTGTGAAGGGGATTTAGCTTTAACTAGTACAGTGTCTACTGTCAACAACTGACACGTCAAGAGCTCCAAGTCTAAGAAGTAAAACAGTTTACATGTTGGGATCCAGACAGTTTTCCTATAAAATTGTCTTTTCTCGCTTTGCTAATCTAAAAACTGGCCCAGGTAATTTTCCATATTAGCAGGAAAAAAGAAAAATCAATACATGATTATAAAATTGTATTTCTTATCTTCTAGTGCTTGCACTATCAGTAAAAAATCTAGTTATCACAAGCCATCCAACCTTCACAAGGTTAGTGTGAATTTGCAGTACAGTTGTTGTACCTGTGCTATTTTTTTATTGTAGAACTGCTGCATGTACCTTTTAATTTGGTTGTCAGGGGAGACAGGAAGCAATAATTATGGCTAAAAGATGGGGTATGGAAGCTTTATTAAAGGATATATTGAAGATGGGAATTTGATCTGAGAATTAGATTATGATTAGAGTTGTTAATGCAGCTGTGCCACTCTTGAGTGACAGAGCAGCAGATGAACTGAACAGGCAATTATAACTACAGGAGTCTCCCTAATCTTTACAATCCCAACCTCACAGTCACATCCATTTAAATTAATTTTCATGAAGGCTGCAAATTTACAGCTTCACCAGATTGGAAATTTGTTTGTTTATTATCCACAGGAAATATTTTAAGGGAAGTAAATAGCACTGAGAGCCATCTTGTCTTTCTGCTTGTCTTTTTAACTTGCAGAATTAATAATATGAGATTAATCTGAAGGCTGCTGCCTTTATGAAAACTGATTGATTCTCAGCAGCCCAGTGTTATTATGATTATCTGGGGGAAGGTCAGAGGGAAGGCATGTAAAAGTCATAGCTGATTCATGAGTTCCCTATATTAAGCAGAAGATAAAAAAGGAGGCTTGTGTTGATCAGCATTATAAGTGAGGAATCAGCCTTCCCTGCATTACTGAAACTGAAATTCTAGGAAAAGGATTTTAAACAACTTTGGACATAGTTATTTAAAGATGTCTGTTGCAGAGAGATAGCAATAGTTCATTACTATGCATGCTGGAAACCTTTTTAAGGAGTTCTTTGCTGCACAAAGATTAATTTACCACTACGTTTTCCCTCCTTCACTACTAATATAAATAATGGTTGTGGCTTAAATTGGCATTGTATTTTGATAGCCTAGTTTTGAACATACAAAAGAATATGCTACAGAACTGCTCAGAAACTTGGACATGGAAACCACGAAACAGTGCATTTCAGTTCCAGAATTTTATTTTGAAATGTCTGTCATGAATGGAATAAAGTATGAACATTTAGAAACTAGCCATTATTTTCACAATATGTTCAGCAGAGAGCTGTGGCAAAGAAAAAAGGAAACCTTCACCAGCAAAACACGTGACAGAAAAAATAATTCTCTACTGGTTGTCATTCATGAAACTTGGAAGATAATTCCAGAAAATTATTATCTGCAGTTGCCAGAGCAACAAAATTTTGGAACACCTGCCTTTAAGTATGGAAAAATTCCATGCAAGAACAGGCAATAGGTATGCCAAATCTTCTCAAATCCTGGAGGTTTTGCTGTGGTCTTGACAGAATAAGACTCAATCACACATCACCATCACTGCTGATGATTTCTTTCAGAGGAAAACGTGGGCTACTAGTCTGACAAGAAGCTGTGGGACATCCTCCCTATGTCTCTGATCTGATCATCTAGGTGTGCAGATCTTGTAAAACACCAGAATTTATCTATAGCAAGGTAATTTAATAGGATTCAAAGCTCAGAGGCTGCCCAGTCAACCTGCTTCTCATAGAACATATTTAGAAACTCAAAGTTTATTCACAATTAGTTAAGGTGGGAATCTCAAGTTTGGCCTAATGTGGCTCTGGTTATTTCCCCAGAAAGTGATGTACTAGTAAATACACCTTAGACTTCATACTTTGTTTTTAAATAGAGGAACATTTATTTTCCTCTGAACTTGAAAATGTCTGCCAGGTGAAATTTTATGTTCAGGTAGATTATTTACATTCTTCTGAGGAAAAGTTCTGAAACCAGCTATAAGAAAAACGTTGATATGACATCCTAATATTTTTTTTTATTGTCAATATTTTAAGTTACTCATACTCTCAATTGATCTGAGATGGGAGAGTAGGTGTCAGTGAAACAGAATACTTCATAAAAGCAGCTGACATGAGAATGCTCCCTGCAAAGAAGCCATGGTGAAATATATATTAAAAAAGATGAAAAACGGTACTGGAATTAGATCAGCAAAATGTATTAGCAGTTGGAAGCAGTGGAATTCCTTTTGTTATGACATATATTCTTTTTTTTCCCCAGAAGATTAATATATTTGATTTTTACTTTTTCAGTACTTGGATTTATTTAAGAAATGTTGAATAATTGCCATCACATTTGGCTTATTTATCCAGCAAGATAGTCTGCTGTCATTGACCCTAGCTTTTCTGGATCAAGGCTTCAAAGACAATATCTAGCATATTTTCTCAGATGCTCTGCTTTGGTAGGTGCCTCCAAATTTCATCTTTTAACTCAAAATCCATGTGGTATAACAAAAGTATTTCAAAACCTATAAGAAAATAAATGAAGATGCTTTAAAAAAAAAAATTAAGTCTTTGCCAACTCCTCAATACAAAAACTGATTTCCTCTTGCAGAAACAAAAAGATGTAAGTTGATCTGAAATATGACAGTGAAAATCAGAGACTTACTGTAACCGGAGTTGAGAAAGCATGTTTGTCCTTTTTTTTGGTGGAAAAGTCATTCAAAAGCAACTTTTTGGGATTTATTTTAAGCAATTGAGAATTCTTTGACATTATTATTGTTGACTTAAAATTTGCAAGCATTTCTTGCATGCTTGGTCAGGTCACATTGGTAAATGAAAATTGGTATGCACAAATGTCTGGCAAAAAATCTGACAAAACACTACTCCCTTTATTTTATTTTCTCATCATTTTTCCTGTCTTTGATTAACAGTGTGCAATTATGACTGTTCAGTATTTCCTCATATCTGAGTATTAGTTGATTAATCTTGATGAAAATGGATTGAGAACTGGTTTTAAAAACTTGAATATATGAAGTCGTTTATTCAAGAGGTTTTGACATATCTTTTGACATCATATCCTTGACTTATTTGGCAATTATACTGTTTGTAGGAGGTGAGTATTTATCAGCTGTTACTATCAAAAAATGTGAAGTATATGACTGAGACTTTTTTTTCCTCCAGCAAATATCGAATATTTTGAGTCTGAAGGTCATATGCTTGTGCTGAAACCTATCTTCCTTGTTTAGGGCTAAGAAGTAATGCTATTTAATTGGACATGGTTCCTGCTGCATTAGAGCTCTGTGCCAAACAGGAAAGAGATGCAGCACCACTTCCCTGATGCAGAGGAATTTTCTGGGAGGAATTTTCATTACAGCTTACTGCATTTTTGGTGTCTCTGTGCATCTGTCACCATCAAAGAGTAAGAGGTTTCTCTTGCTGCTCTTTCTTCCTGAACCAGTGCAAGCAGGAATCATATGAAACTGAGTTGTCCTTTGGGCATTTTCACCTGAATTATGACTGCTCTGCAAGAAGGGAGAAAGGACTTTCTCTCACTTAAGTGCCTCAGAAATTTGACCCACACAGTGTATGTATTTCTGTGTTAAACTACATTTGTAGGTTGAGATCATTCAAGCCCTTTTTGCTCTCTTTTCAAAAAGTAGAGTTTCTCAGATAAGAAGTTAGCAAGGCCTGATTCAAAGCTCACAATTATCAGTGGGAAATCCACACTACTGTATTGGTAGCTCAATTCATGAATCATTAAAATGCATCTCTGTCAGCAACTTCATTAGTTGTCATTATTATGCATTACATTTTTAAAGTGTGTGTGTTTCTAATGCACAGGAATAATACTGAAATAAATACAATATTATCTTTTATTTATGTCTTAAACCCACAGGAGTAGTTCTATTCTGTCACATTGTGGCCTGGGCTTTTCACTTTCAGTGGTAAAAATCCATTGTCCATTGATGATTTCTGAGCATCAGCCACAAGATTGAATAGTAAGGACAAAAACACTCTTTAATGTACAAATCCATGCTGATGAATTATAATAATAGTTTGATCTAATACTGACATCACCAACAAAAATAAATGTAGGTTGCTATCCAACAACATTTAGGTTTGTAATCAATAAAGTATCTGGAGATGCTCCCATTTCCCAAAAACCCAGAAGCTCCTGGATTTAGATCTGGAGGCAGAGCTACACCCTTTACCAGATGGACAAGTTCTCTAAATAAAGACAAAAACTTCCTTTTAATTATGTAAAAGCTTTTCTTTTTGAGGATACACAGAGTTTACTCCTCAGTTTGGGCACTCCTGCATGTTTACAAGCCTTGTCACTCAATCCATGGAATGTACAGGTTTCTTCAATGCAACCCAAGTATTTGAATCAATTTTTAAATTTGCTAGGCATTTGGGTGCTTTTGAAAGAGCAGCTAGGTAAATATCTCCTTTATCTGCTCCCATCCAGCTTTTTGAAAACAAGTAATAAGTTTATTGATTAATACAGATGAAATAGCCAGAGTAAAATCCGACTTATCACATCAGGTGTACTTTAATTTATTTTAGTTCCTTGATCCTTCGAATGCTGCTTCTCTTTACATTTACCAAATGATCCAGTGATCCAGATCTTCAAAGCTCAGTTTAGTTTCTGCATCTAATTTGAGAGGAAGAGACTGCATCATAAACTAGTAGTATTTCAAGTGTGCAAAAACCCCAGGACAAACTCTAAAATAAAGTTTTGTTAAGTTCACAACATGCTGTTCAAAAACAAACTTCCTTCTGATGACATGATTAATTTATTGATTATGACACATCTTCAGGAAAAAGAAAAATATCTTTTGATATTTTGTCAACCTCAACCACAATGAGAGAACCTAATCTGAACAAGGGATCTGCAGATAATACTGAAACAAGGATATGAACAAAAATGAAGTAGCAGTAGTAACTCTGAAAGGCTCCTGACCCATTTAAGAGGAAGAAAAAGTAGTATATTATACCTTCAAGAGTCTGTGAGCCAATGATTTTTTTACCATGTTCAGTATTTTAAAGGAACCAGAAACAAGATGGAGCATGAGATTTAAAGCTGCATGTATGTTGCTGTGGGTACAGTAAAACACAGCTCATGAGAACCCAGTTATGCCCCTTTTTATTGTTATTGTTGAACAAGGAAAATATTCATTTTTTTTATTTGTCTATGGTAATTAAATTTTGCTGCCTCACAGCAAAAGATGTGATGATCATATTATTATTCCCATTCCTGTACAAGTGTAGAGGGATAATTTGGAGTTGAAATAATACTCTCCCACGCAGCATGACCCAGGTATCACATGTGTTTCTAGAAAGTAAATAGTTTTTATCTTTTTTTTTTTAGAAATGAAGAGTGTTAAATTGCAGCATATATATTTAAAATTTACAGAATAATGGTAATAGAATATAATATTAGTAATAATAATAGAATATAATGATTGTTAATAATTAAATGAACCATCAATTCAGTAGCAAGGAGTGAATCATGAATATCAGCATTTTCAGGGTTAAAGTGTTCATTTCACAGATATTATGAAATATCTGCAATAAATTCAAGTAATTATGCTATTAAGCAGTTCTTCATCTATTGAATTAATTAAATTTTGTGTTCATTTCATAACCACTTTAGATACCCTCAGCTACTGCAGATTTAATCCTCTTTGAATCTTTCTATACTCAGATTTCCAAAGACTGACTGAGAGCAATCAGTCAGTGCTGTAAGAGTGAGATTGTTCTTTCACTTCATTACACTATTCTTTTCCCCCACATGCCACCTCTTTTTTTGTACCTTGGGTTGTGAAATCAGAGCACCTGTGTTAAAATCTCCTAAAGGTCTATAAATGTGAAATGCTGTTCCATATGCATAGGAGGTTTTGTCATGTTACTGTGTATTGTCATGAATTTAGTTTTCTCCTTTTTTAATTTTTTAAAGGTCTTTGTCATCTTGCCTAGCATGTTCTGAGATAAGTCTCAACAGTACAGCTAATTTAAACTAAAAAAAAAAAAAAAAAAAAAAAAAGCTATGACAGTTTTCCTAAAAGGCAACAAGGTGTACATTCTCCCAGTGTCATGCTGTCAGTACAGCTTGCTAAGACTGTTCAGTACATAAAGAAAATATTTATATGCACTTATACCAGATGGAGCCAATTTATTTAGATGCCTGACTTTCACCATCCAGATTTCCACTTGACATCATCAGTAATGGTAGTAAATTTATCCTTGTACTTAGTATTAAAAAAGAGACATTGTTACACATGTTTTGAAAGCCATCAAAAATCAGCAAGTAACTAACCTCTGTTATTCTGCTGCCTTGACTTGCTATGACATTAGTCCTTCCCTTTAGTCATTGCTGTACCTGAGGAGAAGAACTGGAGCCACCTAACCTGGGATGAAGGGATTGTGACAGGAAAACTGCAAAATGTGTGTTCCAGATGAGGAGTAAGCAAGGCTGAGCCTTCAGCACAGCTTCAAACCTCACAGAATTATTTTATTTGGAAGGAGAGACCATAGTCATAAAGAAGGAAAAGTTACAGAACTGGAAATGAACAAGTGAAAAGCTATTGTTTCTTAATGCTAGTAATAGTTATACTACCTTGTCCCTAAAAAATAATAATTCAACTTGAACAAAATCTTTTCCAGATCCTTAATTTCTTCAGTGATGTGTTAAAACAATACACATTGTTTAGGTACTGCTAAATGATATTAGAAATCTAGTAGCCTTGGAAGATCTGGTTTGCAGCAATTCTGAATTTTGGAATTATGTAGGAGTAATAAAAATAGCTTAAAATTTACCAAGATGGGAAGGATATTTTTATTTGCCTTGCCACACTTCCCCAATGAGTTCAAAAAAGTAAGAAAGTTTTTTCAAAAAGGCAAAGATAATAAAAACCTATTAAAATAATAATAATAAAACAAAATATTAAAAATAATAAAATACCAATAATAATATCAATACCAATACCAATAATAATAATAATAATCTTAAATACTTCAGAGAATTTTAACTAATGTAGGAAATTGATTTAATATTGCCAATATTCCAAAGAAAATAAACCCCAAAAGTATGCTATCTAGACAACCAGCCAGATAACAAAAACCTTAGTTCTTCACATCAATTGTAAATAAATTGATATGAAGAACTTATTAAGTCTATTTTTATTTCAGTTTCTGGAGACCAAATATTTTCTCAATGAATTAATAATTCTTCCAAATTCTGTGTAAGGAAAGATTTACTAGATATGAGATAAAGATTTTTATTAAACATAAAATAGGGAAATAGACTCCACCATCATTTCTTTGGAAAAAAATGTCCAGCCTTCATACATTGTCTTGGATTTATTTGGTATTTATTTTTCTAAATACCTCCCTTCCCCAGCCTCCACCCTCCTCTCAGCACAGAGGAAAATTTATTATGTTGTGGAATACTCTTTCCTAAGAAATTTACATTCCATTTTTGTCATGTTTTGTCTTATTTGCATGGAATTTTTATTTATTTAATTTATGTGATAAAAATTTTCTAGAGGATTTTAATTCCTCACATACTATCAGTTTTTTGATTCCAGTTCTGGTCATTTTTACTGCTAAATAAATTTTTGTTCTAGATAAAGCAAAGCAGCCAACAAAAACTGACCAAGAAGGAAAGTTAAAAGCTTCTGAACTCTGTGTGTGACAGACACATATCCAATGCCTCTCCTATCTGGTTAGAATTTGGTGTATTTTTTGTGGTTTCTTTTGAAGTGATGCCTCAGGTTTTTGATTTTATGCTTTTCAAGTCTGTGCTGCTTTAGTTTGTAGTTCTAAACTTCATATTAGGGAATAGTAAGCTCTCTTTACAGAGTAGGAAGAAAAAACAATTCCTTCTCTAGCTGAGAACCAAGGAAAACAGATCCAAATTTCAGGCCTAAGAGCACAAACAAAGTGGAGTGAAGAAAGAAAAACAAGAAGGATGAGACTTCATGGGCTGGAGCTGTAATTGGACAATTAACTCCAATGAGCA
Source organism: Serinus canaria (assembly GCF_022539315.1). Classification (NCBI taxonomy): domain Eukaryota; kingdom Metazoa; phylum Chordata; class Aves; order Passeriformes; family Fringillidae; genus Serinus; species Serinus canaria. Next base: position 11,443,755 of record NC_066315.1, read on the forward strand.
AATGGAGCAGAACTTATAAAAGTGAGAGACCCCATGACCAATCATCCATTTTGTGACCATTTTGGGTTGATCTTGGCTGTAGCCCTGGCTGGGCTCTTGTGCTGCCCAAGGTGGATCCATTGAGGCCTTTTAATAAATCCCTACTTTATTCTTCAACTCTGTCTGGCCTCTGGTCTAGGTCAGCCTTCACAAGCATCATAAGCATTCTTCCAAAGGTGTAACTTGTGACAGCCCTGAGAAAACAGGCTCAGATCATGGTTAGCCTGTGATGTTCTCACACTGGGAATGGATTTTACCTGCTGCTGGAAGCAGCCATCAGCTTGGATATTATACACAAGAGAGACACAGTATGAGACCACATCATGCCCAAAAACGTTCTGCTTTGCACAATGACATGAATTCACCCAACCTCACTGGAATGTTTAGGATGTTTATAAGAGAAAAATCTGTAATGAGCTTCCCTGGGGATAATTGTGTTTAACTTGGATAAAGCAGGCTTTTGACAAATCACTTTTTCTTTGCTAAGGATTTCTCTATCTAGATGACAGAGCAGTCTTCAAACCACCAAATTGCAGCCACACTTTAATCAGGCAGATCCCCAATGAGACAAGTATCTGGGCAACCCTGAATAAAAGCAGCAGCAGAAAAAATTGCTCAGTGCTGCAGTCAGACAGAAGAGACCTTTGGAAGTTGGAATTATTGTAGATTAGCAGTCCATCTCCTTCTTTTCAGGTCTGTCTGGCTGCAGTAGGGCAGAGGGCAGGACTCAAGGGGCTGCTTTCTGCATGACTCTCATGGGACTCTGCCTGGTGGAGCAAAGTCCTCCCTTTCTGCTCATGCCATCTTTCAGAACAAGAAAGGTGCCTTTTTCCTCAGTGTTACTCCCACCTTCCACACCCAAATCTCTTCATAACCCTCTCTTTATCCATGGTCAGCAGCAGAGCTGAGACCTGTGAAATTCCACAGGTCTGTCACAACCTTCCAGCAAGGTCTCCATTTTCAAACAAAAGTTAGGTAATTCCCTGGCATCTTAATGGGCATTAGGGAACACCCAGCCAGGTGTGCCTTTAGTAATGTCTCTTCATGATACCATAGTGTAAAATATTTCACACATATACCCACCAAGCATTTAGAAATACCCAATTCCACAGTTGCCGTAGCTTTTTCCAATGTTTACACCATGGAAAAGAAAAATTGTCCTGTTCTCATGACTACTGTTACACTTCCAATGGTGACAAGAGAGGAACTATTTCATATTTACTTGAACATTATTTAGAGAAAGATTTTTGTCCACAACACCTGAAAACTTGTCTCAGAATTTGCACTGATGGATTGAGCCCTAAAGTCAAATATAACTCCAGTGTATCACAAGAAAGTATCCCTTAGTTAAATGGCACTCTTTTAAGCTTAGCTGGGAAGCAGGACACTGTCAAAATATTTGCAGCTGTTCTAAGACCCTTGTCAGTAGCACTGTGAGATAAAATCCTTTCCTCTCTCAGCCAACATTCTGATCAAGTGAATAATCCTGTGATATTGTCAGTAATGCAAGATACAAGTACTGATATAATAAATGGAATTAAGCTTATTTTTAAAATCACTAATGATTTAGAGCATTTTCTCTGTGTTTATAAGAAAAATATTGATTTGACATAACACAAGCTCTAGTCTTTTAAATTTTGTAAAGGCTAATGGTAGAAATTAGCACTGCAGCAGGCTGGTTTCTCTTGGTTGGTGACATTTGCAACTTTTTGGGAAGATACTGAGCTTGTCTTTCCTGTCGACAAGAAATTGCTTCGGTGGCAGACACATCCAGAGGATCATCTTATCCCTGACCTCAGGTGGGGACAGTCCATGTCAATCTGTACCTAAGCTTGGAATATTTGTAGTGTCTATGTTAATCAGCCCAGGAGTTCTGAACAACCTCTTTTGTTGGCTCTTGAAATAAGGGAAGAGGAGCAGAAGCAGCTGAGGAGCTGTCAAGTGTGGTAAGAATGTGCTTAGAAAGTAGGATTGGATCTGTGGTGTGACAGGACTGCTTAGCTTAGACAAGTTTGGGACTGTAAAATAGTAAGGAATCATGGCAGAGAGGTTCCACTATTCTGAAGAGTGAAGTTGATGGATGCAGCTAGCAATGCCTCTAGCGAGGCAGGGAAGCTCACGGGTGGATGAGCAGAGTGGGAGATGTAGGAAGCACTGTGGGAAAAGGCTGTGATGGAGGGGGCAAAGGAGCTGTGCTCTGTGCCAGCCATACTCTGAGGGAAACACATGGACTGACTGGCATTTCAGAGCTACACTTTGTCCTCCTGGCTCATCTGGATTCTCCATGCTGCAGCTCTCACTTTATCAAATTGAGGTGAGCCAGTGGGTTCACATGGTTCCATCACACCTCCAATCCAGCTAGATATATTTAGTCAGTGCCTTCTACTGCCAGTTGAAGTATGAAACATACCCACAAGGCTGCCTCAGCTACAAACAGTCTGTAAACAACATGATTATAGCAGCAGCAGTAACAGAGCTTCCATCCCTCTGACAAGTGGAGGAGCTGCTGATGAGGTCTTGGAGAATAAATTTGCCCTCTATGGGAAGAAATGAGTTATCTGCTATTAACTTTCATCATCAAAGTTGTCTCAACATGAAAGAGTTCTCATTTCACTGTTGTATCATTTTAAAGTCTAGAGGGATCCTAATGACAATCCATAGTCTAAGATGTTAAGGATGAAACTCCTTCCCCTAGGGGTGTGCTGGTGGGAAATTGAACTCTCATCTGGAAAACATCTGGGCTTTTGCTCTTCTATCTAATGCAAAGACAATTTGTAGACTGCTACAGTTGTCTCTTCTTGGGTTCTTTCAGAATACATTCAAATACAATTCTTTCAGCACATCTACTGTATAACTCTCATTTCCTGTAACTAGAAAAATTTCTTGTGGTGTACAGTTTTTTTTATTGCAATAAAATGTATGAGAACTCTGATACTGGATGTGAGATGCAGTATCAGCTACCATTATAAGTCTCAACAAAAGATTAATAAAATATATATATACATGGAATATTTTTCTAAGATGATAAAAAAATGATAGCATATGAAAGAAAAAGGTAGCAAGACTACAGTCTACAATCTAATCCTGATATATCTAGCAGAACAATTCTCATCTCTATCTTCATTTAAAAAAAGAAAAAAAACCTAAACATTCAGAAGCAGCATTAATGAGAAGACACAGTCTTGAAAGAATTGGGGTGATTTTCTTGTATGCAATAAAGGAATAAAGGGTCATCAGGTTTGTCTACATATTTGAAAAAATTAAAATATGTATATTTTCAGACAGTCTAAGAAATATAGTTTTGTTTATTTGTTAGTGTTGGAAAGATTTCTAGAAATGATTGTTCTTCCTATCCTTCAGAATGTGCTAAATACCAAATGTCTTGTATATCTTTTAAAGTTGCATACAAATTGCTGATTTATTTTCTGTGATAAGAGATAATTGTGTAGAAAGGATGAAGAATGTGGATGTCTAATGCTGCTGTTGGTCCCTTTGCGTCCCTCTGATTTCATCTCATACTTTGCTATACTTGAAGTTCTCTAGGCTATTAATTTTTTCATTTCCAATATTCATATCAAACAAATTTTTTGGAAAATTTGTGGCCTTACCTCACAGTTTCTATGTACTATTTAACAAGTTCTGTCCCCCCTCTGCTCCCTGTCCCTATATAACCACCTGGAATAAAACACTATTTTCAATTTTTGCACTGAAGTCCGTTTTTATTCTTAAAGCAGTGATGCCACTCAGCCCAGGGCTGGTTAGTGACAGATCCATGGTAAAATCACATCAGTCAGCCATGAGGGTCTTCAGGAATGAAATGTGTCTTCTTGTGTGAGAGGTGCCAGTGCTAAATCATTAAATCTGTGCATTAGTACTAAAGAATAAAAAGGTTGATTTTGTCCTTCTTACCCACAGCACTTCAGCAGCTTTTAATGGCAGAAATATGCCATGTTATTTATTAGCTCCAGTAACCCAGGGGTTCTTTTTCATTTTAGTCAGCAAGCTGTGAATCACCCAGTGGGCATCTGACATGTACTGCAGGACTTCAGGGACTCAAGACAAATTAAACTCAGTTATTAGAGTCTCATCTTAGAATATGTGTTTGTTTATAGGCTACTTAGCAGCTATGAGCACAGATTTACCAGCTGAAAGTTATTTTCTTTGGACATAAACCACAAATTTGCTAAAATAGACTAGTAAATGAAGTTAACTCCTGGAATTACTCTAGCTACTGTAAGGCAAAGTCTGCTTAATTGCGGTAATGAGATACTTGATGAGTGTCGAGGCATTTCTTGAGGCATGAGTGTTTTAATATCATGAGTATGTCAGCTGGAATGCCATGCTCTTGAAGCACAGAGTATCTCAAGACATTTTCTGTTTTCTTTTGATTTGCATCGCACAGAATTTTTTCCTTGTGACAATGCTTAGGATTGCAAAAGGCCTAGACTCTGCTAGAAAATTCATTGATGAGCATGAACATACTAACAAACCCTTTTTTTGTGATGCCATTTCATATTTAAGGACTGCAAAAAAGCAAAAAAAATAGGTTTCGAAAGTTTAAAATATTTTTTGTCATTAAAATGACAACACTTTATTGAACAAATAAAAATTAATCTGAATGTTATTTTTGACTCTGTTAGACTGTCCTTTGTGTGGCTTTTCCAGATCAATGGATTCAGAGAGGCATCAGCTAAGGATGTCTGAATTTTCTAAGCACCTGATCACTCCCTGGTGTCTGCAGAGTAGGTGCTGCTAGACATAACATTAACAGGTTAGTGACAACTGGAATTCCTGTGAATACACAATACAAAGCTTTGTATTAAAATAATTCTTTAACATTTCCAAGTGGAAAAATTGCCTACACTACAGTGTTTCTTCTATAGAATTATGCAAAATAAGATAAACACTGCAAATTTTAATTATAGTAAGCACAAAAAACTTGTTTAGGAGCATACTTTTCCAGATACAATTACTATTATGTGCACTAAGATTGTATCTAAGAACCACCATAAAATGTGGCTTGCTTCTGCTAGTAGCAGATAATGGGACATTTGCAACTTCACATAGGCAAGCCTCAAACAAAATTTAATAGTAGAGATTACACAGGTGTCACATTATTATTTTCTATTGAAAATATATAATATTTTCTATTCTATAAAAATCCTTCGCCCAGGATTTTTCTCCTGAGAAGATGAGAAGCCTCAGAGAAAAAGGAAAACAATTCTTATCTCATTTACTTCTCCTGTGTTTTGCTCCTTTGGAATGTGTTTGGAGATTGTTTACCCACAGGTGATTGTCTCATTGGACTCTGGTGTGAGTTGTTTTGACTCTTTGGCCAGCTGGGTCCAAGCTGTGTCAGGACTCTGGAAAGAGTCACGAGTTTTCATTATTACCTTTTTAACTTTCTGTAAGTATTCTTTCTGTATTTTTTAGTATAGTTTAGTATAGCATTCTTTAATATAATATAGTATCATAAAATAATAAATTAGTCTTCTGAGAACATGGAGTCAAAGGCATCATTCCTTCCCTTGTCTGGGGAAAGCCCAAATAGAATTCAAGGGCAGAAATTACACAAACATTGAAGACACCAGTGTAAGGAAAACAAGAGGTTTCTGTATGACATACCTGCAATGCCCTTTTCTGAGCAGAATTCTCTATGCCAGGAATAACAGAGTTTCTGGTTTTCCAAGTTGTGTGGCTGCATGGAGGCCTAAGGAACTTCATTGTAGTCACAGCCACATTTTAGACTGATAACCATGACTGGGAAACAGTGCTAGGAGCCATGCAGAAACAGCAGATAACAGCAGAAACAGACATAAATGTCAAGCTTTGCATTTTCATTTCAGCACATAAAGAACAGTAATCCTTCACTCAGTGTCCCAGTGACAAGATTTATTGCATATGTTGCAGGCCACCCAAAATGCTTTGGGATTGAAGCACTCTGGGAAATAGCAAATGAGAGATCTCAAGTGCATGAGTAAAGTAGATGAGATATTGGATTTAGGTTAGACATTGGGAAATAATTTCTAGCTGCAAGGACAGATGGGTGCTGGATTTCATTGTGTGCATAATTGTGAAAGGTCTCTCACTGGGGAAATATTCAAACAGGTTAGAGAAATGTCTGCCAGAAATTGTTTATGGAAAGCTGAGGGTCCTGTTAGGGGGGAAGTGGATGGTTAATACCATACTGCCAGGTGTATTCTGTGAATGATTTAGGGATGAGACACACAAAAAGCTGATAAAGGGAAATATTTTTTTTCTTTTTGTTCCATTTACGGACCTGTTAAACAAGTGTTTTCCAAAGCCTGTGTTCAAAATATTGTTGGTCATTGTGATCCATTTTGCAATCCTTCTTTATGGGCACAATTAGAAACTGTTTGTGGTGGTAGTAGTAGGGTTTAAGGCTTGTGGTGACATATGCTACTCATTTTGCCAAGAAAATATATTCCTCTTCAATAGATCCCATGGCTCTCTCATTAAATGTGCTGTTCACCACTCATTTTTTATGGAAAATTTGGAAGAGACTCACTTAGTAAAAACACCCCACAGGTAATGTATAAAAAAATACACAATTAATTTAATTGTAAAATATTTCTTTCTCACCTTTGAACTTTCAAAGGTTTACAACCCATTATTTCACTTTGAGTTTCCACATCCCAAAGTACTGTTGAACTGCCAAGTGTCACCAGTCTATCAAATTACTTTAATTCTGACCCCTATGTTGGTCATTTTACTCAAAAAATTCATCACCCATGTCAAATTTATTGGAAGAAAGTGGTCTAATATTTGATTTTTCATGAAAATGTAAAGTAGAATTTTTCACAGGACCATTTTATACATCTCTTTTTAAACAATCTGCTTCTATTACCTGAAAGCACTACTAAAAATTCTTAGGTCTGGCTTGACTCTATTTTTGGCAAAAATAAATAATTCAATCAGTTCCTCTGAAAACTTCTACTGATTTTATGTCCATTTAAGTGAGATGGAAATCATATGGTTCAGCTGTGTCACAAATTAAAAAATAAGTGAAAAAAGTGATTATAACTACAACTACCATTGATAATAAACAAACGATATTCAATAACCTTTGGGAAAATATCCTTTTATTATCATAGAATGACATATTCAAAGGATAAATTGGGTTGGATTGGGCTTATAGAGATCATCATGTCCAGCTCGCTGCTCCCTGTAGGACTACCTGAAAACAGATGACTAAGAGCATTGTCCAGATATTCCTTTACCTATGGCAGCCTTGGTGTTGTGACCACTTCCATGGGGAGCCTGTTTCAGGAACCAACCCAGCTCTCAGTGCAGAACCTTTTCCAAATAACACTCTCATGTGGTGTCTCCACTCCTAGAGTTTCCCTGAAGTTTAGATGTTCCATTGTGGGAAAGGTGTTACCACAGCTAAATTCTCTTCTGTAGCTGATTTAAATACAGAAAAAAAGTAAGAACTTTTCATGTTAAGTTGTTCTGACCTGAACATTCTCTCCATAGATGTGTATTTAAAACTTGCAGATTAACACAATATGTGTCAGACTTGCAGTTAAATATAATTTTGTAGTGCCCATAGCCACAACGAAGAAAGTTGATACACATGAAAATGGCTAGCTTCTCTTGAATATATATATAAAAAGCAGAGCAGCTCCAGCTGATATCTGAAAGCTCACTAATGTGCAGCTAATTACATGCTTTTCAGAAATGCCAGTCAGCCTTTTAGTCTTTGCAAAAGCTCTATCAGTGGTAATATTAAAGACAAAATGAGACAGAAGGTGACCAAAGCCCATTAGAAACATCTTCCTAAAGGATGTAAAAGGACACAACTTGATAGTCACTGATGACATGTTTGCAGCACAGTTAGCCAAGATTTTCTTCTTTAACCTTTGCATTTTTTTTTATATTAACCTTGTCTTTTTACACCAACCCTATCACTTAACATAGAGTTATTCTTGTGATTATAATGTACATAATCAGAGGATGCAAAGCTAGTTTATTATCTTGCTTTGAATTACCTGTACTGGCCTCAAAAGCTGCCACTTACCCTCTTTAGACCACTGCTGTTTAGTGCTTAGTAAACAGCAAAGGAGGTTCATGAAAGGTGTTGTGATTGATTGCAGGAAATGGTCTACAAAAGCAATATTAGTCTGAGGACATTTTGAGATTTGGTACAGATGGGAAGATGGTTGTTTGAGCTCCATTGGTCAAATCATAAACTTGTGTTTTCTGGAGAGAATCAGAATGCTGGTACATTATTTTTTGCACAATTAAAATTAATATCCTTATCTGTTTAATAGAAATTGTATTCCATAAAAGCTACAGGCTCATTGCTCAAATGCAATTTTAAGAATAAGGAATAGTTGTAGATGAAGATTAAAAATATCTGACCTTAAACTTTGTTAGAAGATGTGGATTATATACTGCTGTATGAAAATAGAATATATTTAGCATGGGAATTATACAAAATTCTGGAAAAAAATGGACACTTGTTTCACTGATCACGTTCACTTTACTGACATATAAAATTACCAATTTTGCCCTCTGTAATTGCTGTTTTCTCCCTGAATTTCCCACAAGGAACACTAGGCACAGCTGCTGCTTCACCAGGATTTTGAAGGGATGTCACACAGGCTGGATCTGTCACTCTTTTGTATCAGACCCTCCCACTAATACGATGGAAAATACTGTACTGTGTATGTTGCCCTACCATGGTATTCAGTGAAGGAAAAATACCATCTCTTATTGCTAAATATGTACAACAGGGCAAGATGTAAGACAGAGAATAACCCAATCCACTTTTGTTAGACCAGGCATTCGAAATTCCTCTTGATATGTTCATTACAGCAGTCTCTACTACTGCTGTTTGCTTTTCTTATTGCTAAGAGAGGAGGATTTGCTCCCTGGTGATTGAATATATCTGTTTCCAAGGTACCCAGTGCTCCTTCGGGACAACATTCAAACTTGGTGCTATCAGCAAAGTTCCCAATTCCAGTCACTCAGCAGCAGTTCATAGGTAAGGTCAAAAATGTATGAGATAAACACAAAAATAATGGGGAAAACACAGACTGGCAGAGACTGGAAAAATATAAACCACCATTTTCTAAAAGTTCTCTATATATCAGCTGAATACTGGTAATAAGTCTGTGGAAATCTCAGTGAGAAAACTTTCATGAGAAAAAATACAGGTCAAAGATGACATCTAGCCTATGGTCCAAAGAAATGAAAGATGGTGAGCTCCATAAATCCATTAGAAATGTTAGGATAATTGCTATTTAAAAGCCGTGTAAAAAGTGCCTCATAATGCCATTCCCATTCTCTTTCTTCACAAGCCAGCTATACCTTTCACCTTACAATAAATATATTCACAGGAATAAATGGGTAAAAGACATTTTTCTCTTCTTTAGAAAAATGCAGATGACATCCTACCTTTTACCATGGTAATCTACCTCTTAATTTTTTTCGCTGATAATGTCATGGACAAACACAGGACAGAAGAGAAACAGACTGGTTTTATTTTCCTGTGTGCCACTTCAACACAAACTTCAAGCCTAACTGTAAAATAAATGGGGGGAAGCTAATGATATTCAGTTTTCCCAGCTGTAACAAGTCCTGAAGTCTTATTGCAGCTGATATGCTTCTTTAGGCAAAGTAGCACCTAATTGTCTCAGATTACTGCAAAACTGGCCTATCTGCAGAGACTTCTAGGGAACTGCCAACTTACACTGATTTAACTGAGCTCAGAATTAGAAACAGAGAAGGGCAGAGTTGTACTTTCCTATTTCCCATGTTGTGCTGCCATGTTCATTTTGCCTTCCTTCCCCCTGATCCCCCTACAGTGATAATTTTATTTAAATTAAAGATCAAATTCATGAAAATGAAGAATCCATGATTCTCACTTAAAAGAGAAGTTTTTTCCTCATAATGAAATTGAGATGTTAGGATCAAATCCCCCAAAGCAAATATCTGAAGTCATATTACAGAGAGGATTGTGCTAGCCTAGCTTGTGATAGCTTTTGGGCATTGGTACTATTCAAAGTTTGGCAATACATGATGCAAAGTCATGTTCAAACTCCACTTTGTAGCCAGTTCTTATGTCTCAGTACCAAAGTGTGTGCTGAAAGAAGAGAGCTACATGACTTATCTTTTATTCACTAAATCTTAAGGCTTTGGGGAAGTGATTTTCACTTAGTAAGTTAGGAAGAGATGTTCAGATCTTGTGATCACTGACTCGGTTTTATCACTTAAATAAGGCCTGAATTTGGACTGCTAAAGAAAGCACATTTTTATACTTAGGGACTACAGTGATGGAACTGCTGGTCTCTTTTCTGTCATAAAAGCCTCTGTGGCAATTCACAGAGAAAACTTCATTAGCCTGAATTGTCAGAGAATGCTTATACCCTAGTTACAGATATCACTTCTTATTTTGGCTGGTGCTGAGAGACTGTGATCCCTTTCTTTCTCTCCTGGGAAATTTTCCTTGTAAAGTAAAACTTTAAAGTCAAAGTCACCAAAGTTTTAAAGATGAGAGTGACGAGATGGCAGTTCTTTCATCTATAGAATAAGAAGCTGATGGTTAGAGATAAACAAGAAACAAGAAACCACAGCCCACAAACTGGAATCAGAGTGCTCAGCCAGCTACCTGAAACACATCTGCCACTGGACTCCCACAGCAGCACCAAGGTACAGCTTCACTCCAGCCTCCTTCAGCATCCCAAACCAGCAAAGAAGGGGCTAGGGAAGCTGGGGTTTGTTAATACTCAAAAGTTTGTATGAGCTCATTATATTTACCTGTAATTTTCTGTCAATCATAACTAGAGTCAGGATGAAACTTTAAGGGGACTCAGCTTAATAACAAAAGGAAGTTGGACCTACCTTCAATTAGCTACAACTGCAGAGCTTTTAGCAGAACAGCTCAACAAGTCAGCAGCATCTGTTTAGGTAGAGTCTGTCCCAGAAATGGGCAAAAGAAAATGGAAAATAAGCATAAAAAGAATTTTGATGTGTGCCATAAAATCTTTTTTTTGCTCTCAAATAGAGGCCTGATACAAAGACAATGAAAATAAATAACCAAAAATTAAGCACTCCTTTCTAAGAAATAAAAACTGATGCAGTATAAAAGTCAAGTCACTGACTGAAATAATTTGGGGATACTTAAAGGTCATCTAGTGAAGGATATTTTATGTTTTTTCATCTACTTTATGGACACTTGTACATCAGCACTTTTGCACAAACGACAGGTGTCAGAATATGATTCTTTCCTTGTCTGTTTCATAAGTTCCAAAAGAATAGTGAAATTTCCTGCCCTTCTCTATTGTTCCATGTGTAAATGACAGTTGCCAAGAATGAGATTACAGGTATTTTGAGAGTTTTGAGTGTCATAATCCAGAAAGCCATAGCATCACCTAACACACTAATCACACCCTGTTGATCATTCTCTAGTCATTTGAAACAAGGTCCTGCTTAGCTGACATGTTTCTGCTCTACCCTCACACTGCTTACTGAATTTCTGAATGGTTTAAGCAAAGGGGAAGGCCACTGGTGTTTTTTTTTTGGACTGCAGGTATATTCATGGTCTTGCATAATTCTTGGCTTCAAGGGCTGTAAATGAAATTTTTTTGGAAACAGCTTCCTTTCACATGAGGATCAGAGCTGAGCTCTGTCTTGGCAGCTGGCTGACCACAGCTGCCAAGAGTAAGAGGGCTGTTGAAAGTGCCTACAGAAGCATTGAGAGGATCAATGATCTGGAAACAAATGAAACTTCCTCTGTGGTTGATAAAAAACAGCCTGAGAGGAAGCGGATGAGGGAACATCACACTTAGAAGTGAGGGAATGGTGGTGGAAACTGGTGCAAGCAGCATTTTCTCAGTGCTGGGATGCACTCTCTGGCCAGTATTTCTCTTTTCTGGTGAAGTCTAGCTCTGCCTGACTCCTTTGAAAGGGAAAACCCTGTTCTTAGAACTAAAGCTTCAACAATATCAGGAAATGCACAGAAGTTCTACACACCCACAAATGCTTTCATCCATGTCATGTTATTTAATTCCTAGTCACACTTCTGAGATGCCTCCTTGGTCTGGGTGGTGGAGAAGACTTCTCCCTTGTATCACTTTAACACAGCCACAGTAGTTACAGCACAGGAAGGAAATTGGAAATAGCATCCCCACTGCTAAGCTGAACTTGGAAATGTGAGGTGTGGTATGTGTGAAAATCCTTTGGGGTAGCTATTAGTGGAGCTATACAATGGTAAATCTATACAACAGGTTTTTTTCCTCAATAAAGGGAGTCACCACAGTGCATTTCAGATGATTTCCAACAAAGCTAGAGGAAATTACATTGGGAGAGATAATTTAGAGATAAAAAAATTGGTATTTGCATCAAATTCCAAAAAGATTATTTTAATGACAGAATTGAGTACAGTTCAGATTTAGACTTTTTCTTTTGTCTAATGTTTGCATTTTTTTCTCTTCTGTTTTGATGTCAAAAATGGCTCTCTTTTGAGCAGAAGATTGGACTAGACATTTTGATGTTCCTTCCCATCAGGACTATTCAATGATAAATATGTGCTGACAACTATTTGTTTTTGCTGAATATATTGCATTGAGGATATTGAAAAATCAGCTGACTACCTCCCACACAGAGCAAGTGTTTATCCCTTCTGACTGATCCCATACCCACTGCCCTAGTCATCACCCCACTAGGCAAGCAAATTATTTCTGTTCCCAATTCTACAGAGCTTCTCTCTTCCTCCCATTGAACAAGAGTCCTGCCCCTTTTCAGACCAACTCCCTCAGTCCAGGTACACACTTTCCAATAATATTTTATCACTGGCATTTTTTTCTGCTCAGGGAAAAGCAAAGTTGTGAATACAGAAACAGGAATAATTTCTGAACCTGGTGAGCAGAGAGACAGCATCACTGACAACCATCAGATTGTGGGCAAGAGGGCTAGTGCCATGCTTAGCCAGACATTGTCTGAAATGTTTATACTGAGGTGGAAAAGGCAAAAAAAACCCTCTGCAAACTCATCAGTCCCTGAGTTCTCTGGCAGCATAGTCTATGTTCAGTGTTTCCATGCTGCCATACATATTTTCCTTAGCTTCTTTCCAGGCCTGCAAAGTCTCTTTCACTTGGCTACATGAAAAGCCATCTGATCTTGACAGCCCCTACACCAGAAGGGTTTGTAAGCGATTTGTGCAGCCCACAAAGTGGTTATGGATGCACAAGGAGGACTGAAGCACACAGTGAGCCCAAGCCACACTAACAGCCCAAAGGCTTATCCTGACAACCGTAGAGCCACAGTGCAGAGAGCCCAAGTGACTTTGCTGGAATGAAATAAGGCCATAGAGATTGCTAACCCAACCTTAGTGTAAGGTTTAACTCCTTTTTCCAGCTTTGTCACACCAGTAACAACCATTCACTCTGCCCTCCTCTACCAGAGCAGCAAATGAGAGAGCTGTAAATCCACTTCCCTTTGGATACATTTCTGTTGAAGGGAATTCCCTTTATTATTGTAACACTGTGAGAAAAGACCGTGCAGTGTGGACTTTTTAATAAAAGTGCTTTTTCCAAATTACTTAAGATGCCTGTTAAAACAGATGTTAGAGCTCAAACTTTCTGGTAGCACTGTTTCATTTCTCTTGCACTTATGTACTCCACTGCACCATTGAGTCACAAACGGTGAGGAAAGGGAAGCCATCCCACAGGGGCTGCAAAGGCCATGGATTGCTCCTGGAAATATCCCTGAGCACAAAGCTCAGCAAACCCCTCAGCCCTGATGCTGAGGAATAAGCTCCAGTAAAACTCCAAAGTGTTATTTGAATGAAACTAAATTCAATTACTTTATAATTAACTTCTACTAAAGTCAGGAATTCATTAGCTTTAGGAAAAAACAAGGGCAGTTATGCAACCCATCTAACACAGTTGTTCCACACAGGACCCAATTTAGTACAAAGCACAGGTTAGTTTTCTAGAAATTTCAGAGCATGATTTGTAATATTTTGTGGTATATACACATGTTAATAAGATACTGGAGTGTACAATTTCCAGGTCTTTCTAAAGAGGTATTATTTTTATTACAATTCCTACTGTACAATGAATTAAATTGTATCAGCTTCCATAAGCTTATCTAAAAGCACTATTAAAGGAGATTAGTATATTGCAAATGGAGCAGGAGAGGAAAGATGAACTGTGAATTGGCCTCCTGTATCAGGCTGAAGGACATCTCTGAATTACATTATAACCCATTGCTCTAGGAGTTTTGACTGTGGCCTTTGATTGTACTCAACAACCCAAACAGCAGACCTAATTTTGTCAAATGTTTAGAGATGCACTGTTTAAGCTGATGTTTGTTATCTCTCTTTTTTCTTTTTTTTTCTTTAATAAAAGGAGGGAGAGTCTTTGCTGAAAATCCCTTTGCTTTAAAAAAAAATAAAAAATACTAAGAGTTACCCTTTATTTAAAACAAGTAAAAACTGTTTTTTTATGTTTTACATAGAAAGGGTATTTCCATATTTGATTTATTTGTTCTCACAGTGAGAAAAAATAATTTAGGTAGCAATTTCAATGGGGTCCAGTAATTTCTATGAAAACTTTAAATATTGAAACATTTTTTTAAAATTGAAACAAACACCTGTAACTTTATTAGTTTCTATCTGTTAAAGTCTCTCCAAAGACATTTTTATGCTAAAAAAATACTGAGTTTTTATTTTTATTTAAGACTGACATGAATTTAATCTACCTTACCTATGACTGTGTCCATAAATGCCCTGCTTTGCACACATATAAGGATTTTACTCTCTTTGGTGTCAATGAAGATTATGTGACCTTTTCTCAAGGATAAGTTTAATAATCTGTGAGAAAAGTTCCTTTTGAGAAGTTTTGAAGCATTAGAATGTTTATTTTCTGGTTTTTTGGTCGCATTAACTGCCTTTGCAGATCTCAGAAACATTGCAGATAGTTCAGCTTCTGATAGCTCAGTTGTGGTTTTGGATATTTTACTGTGGAGCTGAATTTCTAGTAGGTAAGTACTATCTGGGAAATTACATTTTTTGGCCTCTCCATGGTAGCTCAAATAAGGCTTTCCTCTTGCAGATTCCTGTGAATTTCTATCTGAATGTCATCTGTGAGGGAATTTGGCAGAATAGAAAAGGCCTGCCTAAAATGAAGGGGGACCCCTGGGGAGTCTGCAGAATGTGTGTCACTGATTAAAGGGTCATCTCAAAGATCTGTCTGTAGGTTTCACAGCCTATCTCACATGTCATTGCTGGGAACCAACTTACCCATTCTTGACTCATACACATGCCAAAAGATACCTGCAGCAGCTGCCTTCTTTGCCAGCCTTTTTGATGGGAGCAAACTCCACTGACAGATCTACTCCAAAGAAGCAAAAATTTGCCCAGCAGCTACATCCTCCTACCATCCTCTCTGCTGTCAGCAGCAAGGGGACTGGTTCTCTTTCTCTGTGAGTATTGTGGAACAGGGAGCACGTTTCCCAAATCCGACTTTTTGTCTCCAAAAAGCACAGAGCAGAAAATATAGATACATGAAGCAAGCAGAGAAGAAAATTCTGAAAAGTGGGTGTTGTAACGCTTTGTGTGGAATGGGTAAAAATGGAATAAATCAAGGAGCCGAAAGGTAACTTTGCAGGAATTTTCATATGTCAACCTGTTCTGTAATTTAACAGGCAAAATTCTCATGATTACCTATAAAACTCCAACAGCAATGATATTCTGGGCAGTCCTAATAAATGTTATTTTAATTAAAAGAGATTTCCACTCTTTTCTGTGTGCTAATTAAATTGAAAGAGAACTCTGACAATTCCAATTAGCATTTACCACAAAATATGTATATGCAAATATAACAGAAGGTAAATACAGATTTGAAAAAAAAATCATACGACAGCAAGACAATTAGACAGAACATTGTCAAATTTTCTTATTTAAAATAAGTCATCATCAATATATGACAGATACTGAAAGTATATGTGAAACATTTAAAGTAAAGGCAAGTCACCCAAAGATTATACAAATAAAAAATTTGAAACATACTCACAATTGAAATGTTGAGCAGGATGTTTCAAAACTGTGGATTTCCTTTTGTTCTGGATCTGAAATTAATTTTCAAAGCAATTGATATTTACATTAATTGAATTAATAGAAACTTACCTAATATTTGGGAAGAAAACAGTTAACCTTTCATGGAAATGCTCAGGAACTTTAAAATTTTAAAAGCATTTGGAGGCACTTCAGGCCCTAAAACAATAAAGAGAATCATGTCAATCCTTCTGTAAAGAGGCATGTGGAGGAGCATGGACAGAAATCTGCCTGGCTCATTCTGGACACCAATTTCTGTCCTTCTCTGGCAAGGTCAGCAGTGACACCACAGCTTGATCACTCAAGGATCTAAATGGAATAATTTAAGAAGTTAGCTAGATGCCATTAATGATCTACAGAGCACAACGTGCTCCCAGTCTGCAAACTCAGAAATTTCACCTCAAACTGCCCAGAGATGAAATTTGGGATAACTTCATTGCCCTGAGCTGGATTGGGAAACACTCATCTATTCTGATGGCAATACCTAAAAAAAAAAATGTATAAATACTGGTTCATAATAGTAGGACGATAAAGAAATCCCATCCTAAGTTGCCAGCAGCAATCCCTTTACCATACAGATATTTTTGCTGACAAACTGTAGGGCTTAAGAAGGGTTCTTCATGTCCTGGGTGTTGCCTGCTGTAGTATTTGTGTTTTCCTTCTGGGCTCTGCCAATAAACTGCAGTGCTCACCTCACCCATGATGCTGTGGCCACTCTTAGGGATATGACTTAGATGAGCCTACAGTTTAGCCCCATTAATAAAGATGGACATGTAGGATAAGGAATTGACAGACAATTTTTAATTTTTTTTACTCAACCGTGGTTTGTCCTTTAAAAGGGCTATGACAAATTAACTGGAATAAATTATGTTTATTGGGGTCTGTTGCTGCATGATATTATTATTTTTTGACTGGTAAATAACTTAGGCACTACTACTGAACAGACAGACATACTTTGTGCTAAGAGGAACAGATAGGTAGAAGAAATGTTGATAAACTGACACTAATTGCTTCTATAGCATGTGTTTCTTAACATATTGAATTATTTTTCCATTAACCCCACAGGGATCCTATTTTCTTAGTCATCAATGGCCAACAAATTTCATTTCTAAAGAACTAGAGCCAGTGTTGCTGAAGACATCCAAGACTATGTCAGATCCTTTCCTGATGGAGAGCATTTCTCCCACAATAAAAGGACAGACAAAAAAGAATTAAGGACAGCTTGGTGTGAGGGGAGAAGATACTCCCTGCTTCTCATTTGGGTAGTAGTAAACAGGGCTTGTGTTCTACATTTTGTTTATTTTTGATGGTTCCTTGGTGGCTTGACACTAAGTGGAACTACCTAAGCTTGGTAAACAAGTGAAAATTCAAATATGAGCTTTTATTGCAGTTACTTAAAGAATCTCCTTGGTGCTGCTGGGAATATTCCTCAGGTAGGAATACTCTCTGGACTGTGGTCAAACTCTGGGTCAGAACGCCAAAACCTTCAGGCCTGGGCTTCTTGGGAAGGAAATTATTGTTGATCATTACCCGCATTTTCAGCTTTCTTCCTCTTGAGATTCAACTGCATTTTTGTACAAAATCTTTTGCTAAATGTGATGTTTTTCCAGCTGAGTGGATCTGCAGCTTTGTGCTCCAAAATCTCCTGTCTGAGACCAATTATTTTTAAATTCCTCCTTCCTTAAGCTGCCCCCTCATGGTAATAAAGAGGTTTCCTCCTGTTAGCTAAAAGGTGGAAGCTGCTTAGATTCGCCTCTAAACTCCAGTCACTTCACTTGTGCTCCAAGGAGGGGGTCAGATTCCAACAGACTTATTTAGTGGGTGATTTGGATGCAAGGATCCAGCAACCATCCTCATTGCTCCCTCCTCTCACTGAAAAATAGGAGGAACCACATGGAACAGGACTGTGCTCTGTCCAAGACACAGATGTAACTTTGATATCTGTTACTAGAGACCATTTGGGGTTGGACCTCTTGATCCACCACTTGCATGACCAGGCTGGTTTTCCAACAGCTCTTCCATTGTTTTTTTAGCACCCTCCCTTTCTTGAGTGCACACTCCAGGAAGATTCACAGAGCAGTGGCCTACTGCAGAAGGTGGAAGTTTTCAAACACTCGACAAAAAGACTCTGATATCGACATGTTGGCAAAAATACATCTACTGTTATTACTAATACTTCATTTTTAAAACTCGATTCTGTTTATTTTTGAACGCATTTTTGTTCTCTGCAGGGACCATAGGTGACAGCTATAGAATGCTCATCAAAAAACTAATTAACCTGCTCATCCACGAAAACCCCTCACATGTTTTTGCACAGCTTTAAGGGAAGGAGAGTAAAACTACATATAAAATATCAGTATCATTAATAGAAGTGTAATTCTTCATTAATGAGCAAGAAACCTCTTTATTTTTTTCATTTGGGCAGCCAAAATGAGTCTATGCTCTCCTTAACCCTCTCATGCCCACAAGCCTGAGGAATTTCCCAACAGAAAGGATACTATTTCCACACCAATGGAAAATGTATCAGCTCACTGTCTTTAAACTGACTTAAACTGCAGAAAAGAGGATTTAGGTTAAACATGAGAAAAAAATCTCAAACCTATACATGGGAGAGGCTTGCTCAGGGAGCTGTGACCTTTCTAACATGGGTACTTGCTGAAATAAACTAGGAATATGTGTCAGAAATCACACAGGAACAGAGGATCCTTCTTCAGCAGGGAGAATTAATTCACTTTCCCAGCTGCCTTCCAGATCAATTTTCTAAGATTTTTTATTTTTTCAAATAATGATATTTTGCTAGGTTACGATATAGATCTTTGCCATGAGGAAAAAGAAAGATAATTATTCCAAAACTTTTAGGATGTTGAAATAGTTCCTCTAACTTTGAAAAATCCAAACCAAAAACCCCACAGCTCTGGAAACAAAAGCAATAACTTAGTCTGGGTTGTGGCTGGATTTTAAGGTGCAAAGAGAGCTCAGAAAAAGTAAGTAGTAAATAATTACTAACTACTAAGTAAGTTGTTACTAATTTGGTGGGTTATTATCTTCAGCCAAATATTCAATACAGATTTGATGATCCTTGTGGGTCCTTCCAATTCAGGATACTCTGTCATAGAAGCATCTGGAAGAAAGCACTTGTGACTGCCTTTGTGAAGACAGTGTGAGCCTGTGTCCAGAGTAGAAGAGTTAATACTGAGTTTTATGGCAGTAGCACCCCAGCTCTTATTTGAAAATAAAAGCTGGCATGGCACACTGTAATATTTACAGGTCTATTTGTAGGACCTTATTTCAGGGTGAAGATGATTTTCAGATAGGAGAAAACAAAATGGTATCAATTAATGCCAGCTTCAATTAGGAGAAATCCTAATTTAATCCTTTCTTCTGTTTCTGCTTTACAAAGGACTACAAAACAATCTCAAGCAATTCTAGAAGCCTATCCACTTCCTGATCAATGTAGACTTGATGAGGGGTTGACTCCTTTTCCTGTTAGAAACAGTTAAAAAATTTGAGAAACAGGGCTGAGAGAAAATTATAAAGACCCTAAAATACATGTGGCAAATTTTTTGTAAAAAAATTGAGTCTGAAGTTACATATTAGAGAAAATTTTGTTTAATTTTTTATCTCCCTAATTTAGTGGTTTTTGAATTTGACAATAATTGATGAAAAAGTGGTAGACAAATGGGCTTTTTAACTCCCTTCCAGCAGTACTTTTTGTTTACTTTGAATTTACTGAATTACTATTCCTTGTGGAGGAAAGACCCTTTTACATTGAATTATGCTTTAATCCTGGATGCTAAACCAGTATAAAGTAAATGAAAAGGTGCTTGCTGAAATGGTTTGGCCACTACAGCAGGTTTTTCTCTCACTAACAATAAAAGAAATATATTGCTATACAATCTATGTTGTGAGCTAAAGAAATTAGCTACTAAAACTTGGTAACATAATTAAGCAGTAGACCCTGCTGTTGATGTCTCTGCTAGGAAATAATAGATAACAAGGAGAGTTATACATGCTGAAATGTATTTATGGCACATAAAGTTGCAATGTCCTATTACTGTTTGGTAAAACCTTCCGAGGAATGGATCTGTTTTTCTGTGGGAACAAGGATTTCTTTTTTCTAATTAAATTAAGGTTTTCATGTAACAGAAAAAAGACTCTGATGTTTCTGATGTTGCTTGAAGGTTTATGATGTTTAAAATCTGGATGCCCTCAGAACATGAAAAGAGAGCAGGACAATACATAACTCTAACCAAGTTACTCATGACAATGGAGATGACAGGGATCACAGAATCACTCAAACTGTCAGATCAGGACTCAGTAATGTTTTTCATCAGGCAAACTGATGGGAGCTCATCCATTTTATATAATTTCAGCGATTTAGCAACAGCAGCCATATTTTTAAAGCAAAATTTGACAAAGTGCTTTCGGCTCAAAAAAGGAGAAAATAAAGATTCACAGATAATTTTTATTTATTTATTATTACTAGGTGATCTCCTTCCAGCCCAAGCCATTCTAAGATTCTATGATTCCATTATTTGTTTATGCTATGGAGTATCAAGTTTTCTTGCAATTCTTGATTCACTGTTGGGTTTTTTTTTTTTTTTTCCTAAATAAAATGAAGGCACAAAAAATTCTGTCTCCTTGAAAATACTGTTACTTAAAAATATTTTCTGGATTTGAGGTAGTGGTGGTACCATAAATATCCTTATATATGTCTTGGGTAGAAGGAGTACATGTCACTTAGCCCAGAAACTGAACATTTTGATTTATCTGCTAATGTTTAGCAGTTAGGGAAGATTTTGCTAAAAAGCTGTCATCCATCAGCCAGATCCAGATGAATCCTGTTTAGTTTTGTTCTTTATGCAGCTGTAGCAGGGATCTCTGCTAGCTAGGTCTGGGATTTCCTGCCATCATCAAGTAAGACTGAGAGCACGTGAGCCCTGAGATGGGGCAGCAGCCTCAGCACTGCAGGAGGACAGACTGCTGGAAGAAGAAAGCCTCTGGTTTCCAGGAGCTCTCCTGGTTTCCAGGAGCTCTGCTCTTCACAGAATGGTTTATCCCATCTGAAGAACACTGTAACAGAACCACTTCAGCCATCACATTTTCTTGGTTCTTTCTAACAGGTGATTTAGAGTGCCAAAAAGGCTCTTTCATCAAATATGAATGCAGTTTTGATTAAACACAGCAGAGAAGACAGAGAATTCCCTTCAAGCAATACCTGTGAAAAGTTCCTTATCTTTGTGGTTCTATACATTTTCAGACATTTTATATCCTTTTTTGTGCCTTTGAACTAACTAAAAGGAGATGTTAGAGGAGAAAGGGTCTGCAATAGTCTTCCAACACACATTCAGTAGACAAAGCCTTTTTTTCATATCCAGCAAATGAGGTTATTTTTGTATGAAAATTCATTGTGTAGTTGTTTGATAATGAAATGGGGAAATAAAGAAAGGTTCTTAGTTTTATCCTTAAACTTTGCTGCATCACCTCGTTCTACCTGGACCACTGGGCTAGGTTACACATACTATACAAGTGCCTGCAATTATCTTAGTCTTAAATCAAGCACCCATTTTCTGAGTTTTACTTTTCCTCTGCTTTGTGTCCTTTCTACACCCTTATCTCAAGGCATCATGGGTATGGGAATTGTGGAGGGTAAGGGAGCAGTGCTGATGTTTTATTGAAGGTACAGTCCATGAAGCTTTTATGTCTAGGAAAAGCCCTTTTTAGGGGTTACCTCAGAAAAATTCAGATAAAATAACATTAACTTTCCCAATATTTCCACAGGCATATGTTAATTTTTCTAAATAATTGATAAAATTACTTAAAAAATAATTGGAATTATAGATCTTTTGTGCAAAGAAAAAGCCCTGAATGAAAAAAAAAATCCATAAAATAAAAACTGACTCTGTGAGTTTATGATTTTTTTTTACATTGGTTCTCTATTCCTCTTTAGACAGACAAAAATAATTAAGGATATGTATTCCAAATCCTCTCATGTTACTCATCTTAATAACAGGAGATACAGTAGCATATCTTGCAATTATTAACTGCCTTATCTTTATCATTTTGTTTTCATGCTGAGAAATATTTTGCTGCTTGACTGCTAAAGGCAAAATAGAGCAATATTTTTAACAGCATGTACCAACTTAACTGTAATATTCAGCAGCCAAAGGGTCATCCAGAAGGGACACCTTTGAAAAAATAGAAATTAGCAAGAATTGGTTTATTATGACCATGTCCTTTCTAGGAAAAGAAGCATTAAGTTTTGCATTTTTAGGTACATGGGCAGAAGAAGATTTCTGACATCAACTGAAAGAAAAGTAATTCCTGTAAAAATACTTCATCATATTATCAAAGTCTATTTTTTGGCTCTAAAAGGCTGTCCAGATCCAGGCTGGAGCTCAGAAAAAGAATGAGGAAGGTGTGAGAGAAAACAGCAAAGCTTATGTGAAAAAGTACAAGAAAACTGTGCTGAAAACTAACCTGAATGCTGAAAGATTCCTTTATCATACTGAGATATTTGGTCATCCTTTTGTTACCTAGAAGTTTGGTATAGACCTAAAAAGCTGAGCATAGTAAATACATTTGTGTCAGTCAACAATTCTCTCAAAATAGCAATCATTACTCAGAGAAAATTGAGGTCTTACATCAAAAAAAAAATCTTTTTCCATGCAAGCAAACATTCTATAATGAGAGGATGCATCCCCTACATGGTGTAGAGCCCTTCCTTTAAAATATGAATATTTCTGTGGGAAGACTGAATCACACAGGTTGGTGCATGTAATGCCCTTGCTCCAAATGAGTTAAAACACTGTGAGAGGGCAGAGAATTTCTCATACCTAAGAACACCAGAGAGACCCCAAGACCAACTCATGATGCACAAATAAAGCCTCGGGCATGCTGGTGTGAATGGGACACTGCCAACAATTTCAGAGGATCAGGATCCTCCTTTGAGCTTAGCAGGAGACAGAGTGGAGCTTATTGCCCAGAGCTGATTCACCTTAACCCTGGTGACTGGGAGGATCCACAGAGCTCTTCTGTACCTGACCTTGTGCCCCTGAGTGTTTTTTTTAATTAGAGCCATTGCAGTGTGCAGAACATGGCACAGCTTGCCTCTGTCACCATGGTCCTGTCACTGCAGCCACCGTTTTGCAAACTGCACATTCCAGAATCAGTCTGTGCCTTTATTTTTAATTGTATAAATTACCTTGATCACTTTTTCATTGCTACAGGAATGGGGCCTCATCTGCATGTGAAATGTAGAGAACTAAGTTCTGCCAGTTGAATAATTCCTAGCTTTTCCACAAATAAATTGAAAAAATAATAAAAAATTACATTTGAGCTAAATGACGACATTCCTGACATGTTCAAAGTAGTAGGCAACTTCAGATCTTAATTATATTGAAAATCTGCATAACTGGTATCTGTGTTTGAAACTTCTCAAGGAGAGCAGGATTACATATTGATCAGAAAAAAACTATGGGAGAATGAGATAAAATGGAAAGAGATTGAAAATCTGAATTCATCTAAAACATGCCAGACTGGTCCCTAGGTTTGGGGAATCCTTAATGTTTTTGGTTTTTTTAGTCTTTCAGAGATTGTCATTAGATGACTTTGCTCTTGGCATAATTTATGAATTTAAAACAATCAAAACAAATATAAAAATGCCTCTACTTCTCCTGCAACAAAAAAATAATCTTTTCCAGAATGCTTTTATTAAAAAAAAGCCAGGAGTTGAAAACACTAAGTTCCATTTTATAATAATAAATTGGTAGGTTTATTTTTAAAAATTTTCTGTTTACAAATATGCATATTTTTTAGACCCTGCACATTTTTAAATTATTATTTTAAATTAATTATTTTTAATAATGGGGTTTCAAATCTAAAGCTTTTTCAAATCTTTTCAATTCCAAAGAATGATAACAAAATATTTTTTAAAGATAATCTCTGAATGTGCTATCATTCTATTCTGCTATGTCAGAAAACTGTTTTGTTGGTGTTCCCTTCCTCTAGCTCTGGTTCCTCCACAATGAGAAGATAAAATGTAATTTCTATTGAATTGAAAGTCTGTGTTTAATCTTGGAAGATCAAATTACCTTTAATCTTCTAAGAAATCCTGCACATACAGAAAACCCTTTTCTTGCCCACTACCAATAACAAAATATTTAGTGTGAAACATGTCCTACACAGTGCTGGTTGCTAAGTTTATGTTTTATTCTTCCAGTCCAGAGAGCAAATCATGTATTTTGCTGAGCCAGTGCACCAACATTTCAGTTTAATGTGCCATGCAATGTGTGTTTTCTTGATGCAAAGTAGTCCAAGAATGATCCTAAAGTGTTGATATTTTCTGCAGAAAGAAAGGAAGTACAAATAGCACACTTATCACAATGTTCATAGCATTAGTGAAAAAGCTTGCCTTTGCAGTCTAAACTATGTGCTAGCCTACCACATGCTCATGTTCTTTCTCCATTTTATTTTGTTCAGTAGAAGATACAACATGAAGTGATATAAATTTGGAACATACTTTTCTTCAGCCACATTGAATCATCTTAACTCATTTCAGCACGAACACAGGGATTCGTTATCAAGGAACACCTTAAGGATCTTAATACCCTTTTATTTTTTGGTTTTACTTTCCTCAGAGATAAAATCAGCTGGCAAGTATTTATGAACTGGAAGCTTAACATAATATTTGAAGTGTTGTGCTGTCCACATACAGTAACACAGATAAACCCTTTTTTATGGTTCAAATTTGAAAGATGGGAGAGAAGATTTTTCAGCAATCATGACCTACACTTCCATAACAAGGAACCATGTCTGAGCTGTTCTGGTTTGGACTGGGATAGAGTTGATTTTCTTTGTGGCAATTTTTAGGGTGCTGTGCTTTGGATTTGTGACAAAACAGTGTTGATAACACACACTGATGGTTTAGCTTTTGCTGAATAGTTCTGACACAGCATCAAGGCCTTTTCTGCTTCTCACTGCTCCGTGTCAGTGAGGGTGCTGGGGGTGCACAAGAGCTTGGGAGGGGGCACAGCCAGGACAGCTGACTCCACTTGACCAAAAGGATGTCCCACAGCATCCAGTGTCATGCTCAACAAAAACAGCCAGGGGAGAAGGAGCAAAGGGGAATATTTGGAGTGATGGTATTTTTCTAAAATTTTATTTATGATTGGAAGCAGAACTTTTGGTATGATTCATTTGAACATTGAAATGAAGTTTTTTAAAGAGAGTTTGTACAATTTCTTGCAAAAAAATGTTCTTTTTATAAAAATATAGGCGTTATTTTCAGGTTAAAAAAAATCTCATTTTCTTTACTAATATGCATTCAAAAAACATTCTACTTTGAATTTTATGAGTTAACATTAGGAAATTCGTCCAGTGCATGATTACTTTGAGTGTGCAATAAATAACACTGATTCTTGCTGTTTAGAAAAGAAAAAAACAGAAAAACCTTTCTTTGAATGCCCATAGGAAATGTCTGTCCTACACCTTCGATTTCATTATAGTGTAAGAAACACTTTTGCCCTAAGTGCTTCTTCCAGCCCTGGCTCTTAATTGTTGTTATTTGGCAGCATGAAATATTGATGACATTGGTCAAAAAGACTGACAGCTGCATGAATTGTTATTAACCAGCCTGTTGGTTGTAGCTTAAAGTTCAATAAATACGAAGTTGCAGTATAAGCCTCAGGGAGCCTTTTTCTCTTCCAAGCACTGGAAATTAACTATTTGATGTCTTTATAAGCTGTCTTTTTCCCATCGTGCCCTCACCCCCCCCAACAGTTTTGATGACACTAAAAAGAAATGGCTGGCCTGGTGATGCTCTCATAACCGGGGACCAGGGCCTCTTCTTGATCCTGAAGGAGGCAGTGACCAAACATTACAGGAGAGGTCCCCTGTTCTCATTGTCATTCATCACCACAGTGTCATGAACAACAGAAAAATCATCCAGAAATGTTAGGATTTGCAGGAGCACAGGGGACAGAACAATTTCTGAAGTGACTCAGGAATAACTTCTGTAATACTGATACATGAGAATACATTTCATCCTCCACACACAAGTACTGTCATACTGTTATGATTTGCAGTTGTACATACATTCAATCACATAATAACTTGCTGGAGAGCTTTAATAATTGTGTATTAGGTTGGAGAGAAAACCTTTACCAATATAGAGATTCTTAACTTTTTTAATGGTGCTGAGTACCTTCTCTTTTTAAAATGTGCACATCTGCTATCTCTGTCTTAAATCCCAGTAGATTTTTTTTCCCTCAGAGCAAATACATTCCTTTTCTTACTACAAGCAAACTTAGATTTTTAACACCTGTTTCTCTGCTGGTTCAGAGACCTCTGGTATCTATACCCATTACTTGTTTTGTTCAGTTCCCTGCTTGTCTTAGCTGTTCAGTATTCTGTGTCATTGCTACTTGTGATGTGACATACTGTCATTTTGACTTGGATCAAAACAAGGTAATTGTAGCAACAGGAAGAATCCATTAAAGCTCCTCAATGTCTGATTTAGTCAGAGTGAATAGAGGAAAAAATACCTTGCTGACTCATTAATTGCTAAATGTTACCACTTAGGGAAAACCATGAATAGTGTATTTATATGTATATCTATGAATATTCCAAAGCTTCATCCTTTCAGATGTACTTGTGTCAATCATCACTTTGAATTCACCTGAATGATTCAGATAAACACCAAGGTGTCCCAGAACTTCATTGCTACCACTGATCAAGCAGGCTGGTCTGACCATTATAGTGCAGAGCTATTTAACCCATACTTGACCTGTAACATGTGGCTAATACAAGATATGATGCACTGTGCACACATTGGACTGAAATTTTGAGGCAGCACCATAGTGAAGTAGTTTTGACATTTTGAGTCACTGATATTTTTTTCTTTTATTTATTGTGAAGGGAGATTTTTCACTCATGGGTTGTGAAGTCTTGGGGGAGATTTTAATATTAAATGTGTTGCTGTTATAGTTAGGATGGATATTTAATGTGTATTAATAATTACAGAAAATTAACTTTTTCACTGGGATTTGATTGAAAAATCTCTCTCCATGCCATAATCACTCTTACAGTCTGTCTATTCAGTTTTACTGAGGTAAAGTTCCAATTTTATTTCCTCCAATATCAATCACTTGTCATCCCATGAGCACCTTGAATTCTCTCTTATGTTGCAAGAGTATTTTCCCCAACTTTACTGTATTGTACATATTAGCATACAGTAAAAGAATTAATAATGTGTTGCAAGTTCAACACTAAAATAACTTTATGCACAACTTTCAAAATGTTTTATTGTTTGAGTTTCCTTTTGGTGAAACAAGAAAATGTAATTATATGCTAAAAGGAATTGATAAACACCTTGTTTAACCAATGGTTACAATCTCCTGTCTTTGTTCACAGCATCTGTAGCAATAGAACTACTGCATTTCAATGCTGACATTTAATCAATGCATGTAAATCACCTTGGAGGCCTATTATTCTTGTATTCATTAATCCTGTCATGCAGAATACAAGCATGTAGGAGAATTATATACAAAGTTTTTGCAGCTGAGGTCAAAAAGTGGCACATGTTACTGCCTGCTCTTGAAGTTCCGCACTGCTTCTGACACATGGCATGGTACACACCAAAATATGTGTGGATAAATTCATAGGATCTCTGAATTTAAGTTGTATCAGAGTTTATTTGAGGGACTTTTTGTGTTAGGAAATCATCAGCTGGTTGGAAGTCTTTCCTATTGACTGTATAATATATTCCTTCTGTTTGCTAGCTTCTGGGGGCAGGTACAGATAGAAATAAATACAGAGGGGGCTGCTTCTGTATGCAAAGACTAAAACTTTTTTAACTAAATGCCTAGGTTATACAATAAACAAATATGATAAGACCATAAATGAAAAGAAAGCAACACAAATAATTTCCAGGCAGGCAGTGGCATCTCAACATTTTCAAGTCAGTATGCCATAAGAATTTAGAGTTGCTGGTCTCTGAACATTTGCAACCCATTGGAAGTGAAAGATGAATTTGTATTCAGGCAAGTGTTTGGAGGGAGGGTGACTGAAATCATCAGAGAAAACAGTGGACAGCCAGGAGCAATGGCACAGCAGATGGGATTGCTTTGGTACCTGCACCTCTGCATGGGGAGCTCTACTCTGTGTTCCACCACCTTGCAACAAACTGTGTTTTACTTGTGAAGCACCAGTTTGTCCAAATAAATCTGTCCTGTAGAAACTATCCAAGACAAGCAGCTTTGGCCCACCAGCTAGGTGAGCTGGCACCACACCAGGAGCAGAGCCCAGAACTTGAAGGGGGCCTGAAACCAGGAGAGCAGATGCAGAAGTACATGAAGGGTAGAGAGAGAAATATGCTACTCACCTGCCTCTCAGGTAACTTCCTCCACTGAGTGATAGTAATGGAAACTCATGGAAGAAATCTGGGAAAATCAAACCTTGTGGATTTTCTGTCCTTGATCACCATCCAAATTTTGCCATTCTGTTCTTTCTTTAATTTCCATGAGTGAGCCATTCGACCCAGAAGTTTAGATTGAAACATTTTAAATCTTTATTATAAATAATTTTGAAATATTTCCATTTGTCTTTCTCTTTAAATGCAAAGACATTTTATTATAGCTAAAAAGTAGTTTAGAAGCTATTCTATGGTTCTCTGAATTCTAACAGAAACTCAGTAACTCTATAATTTGCTTTTCTTTGTTACTATGTGAACCTGAACTTTTTCTTTGACAATTTCCACTTTAAGAACATTTTTGTCTTAAGGAACATTTACCAGCTTTCATTTGTCAAATGTTTTTGCTGCATGAAATGTTAAGGATTCATTACAGAATTTTTTTAGTATATATATGTACTATATATATATTTTTAATATATATATTAAAATATATAATATTTTAGTGTATATATATATATATATATATATATATATAATATATGCTCATATATAGATAAATAATGATGATATACTGTAATTTTTCTCAGTGAAATTTTTTAGTATATACTGGTCTATAGACCATTAGAAATCAGATGCAGAGAGATAGTCACTCCTGATTTTTAACCAGGAGTGAGTAAAAGGCACCAGGCTTTATACATATAGCATCAAAGCATGGAGTTTTAATCTAAATTTTGAATGTGGGTGCACAGGTCACTCCTTTGCATTTCACTAGGTGCAGAAATGGTAACTCTTTCACCAGAAAAGTGAATTTAATGCAATTTTGTTACTGATTCGGCAGTGTCAAATGTCATATTGCCACCCACCAAGGAGCACCATGTCATGACTTCTTCTTTGCCCTGTCACGAGTAAATGGTAACACTGCTCTTGTGCTAATCCCTTTGTCCTGCTTTGGAAATTAACTGAGAATATACAGGCTTCAAGTCAGATGTAGGGGTGCTCTTCAGCTTCAGACCAATTTAATTAGCCCTGTGCCAGCCCTCTGTCCCCAGCCATACCAATTAAATGTATGGAGGAGAGAGGGAAATGCCCTGAGTTCTGGTGTGTGTTTTTTCTCTGCCATGGACCCAAGTGGCAGAGATCCCCAGCACTGAGCCATCAGCTTGGAGCCTGTCCCAGTGGCCCTGGGGCTGGGACCTGTTCTGCACCAGGCACTGGAGAAAGAATAGGTTTAGACCATAGAAAACTGTGGCTTCCTCACAGGGGATCTATCTGAGGTTATCTAAGCTCAGGCCTTGATTCACTGCTGGGAAAAGATTGTGAAGCAGTGAGGAGAAAGGCTGAAGCAGACAAAAAGAATAAGAGAGCAAAATGGAAAGGAATTATACAGTCTGGCAACGAGGTCTTTGTTATTACAGAGCCTCTGTGACCTTTAAGAGAGTCTGACTTGACTGGTTGCCTGAACCAGTTTCCACCCTGCAGTCCTGAGTCCAGTTACATGCCTGGTAGCTCATTTAAAACAAACCTGCCACGCCGTCAGCTCCGGCAGCCGCAGCGCAGGCTGGCTGAACAGACCATGCCTGGCAGGCACCCTTGGCAGTGACCTCCTTTCCAAGCAGGTCAGAATGGTTACCTGCCCAAGAGGCACTGTCTCATTGATTCATCTGCCTCCAAACAGATGTATCACATATCTGCTCGAGATGCACCTGCTTCTCAGGGACTGAAAACTGAACATGTATTTATTATTCCTGCGAAGGATTCAGCCGTGGATGATGGCTCTAGCTTGCAGCAGGTAGGAACGTGTGACTCTCTCTGAGGGGCAACACATAGAAAGAACATGCCCCTTTTGGGGGTCTAAAGCAATTATTGGAGATATTTTTAGCTGTGCCTCCAGGCACCTGCCAACTCATGTCTGACTTACCTGCTGTGTTACTAAACACATAAATTTTTTATGAGTTATTTTTTATACATATTAAGGTAGTAATAATGATCATACACAGACATTAATTTTTATATTTGAAACTCCTTATAATTCCTTTTATTTGCTTATCCTTTACCCTTTAAACTTCAAAGATTGTATGATGATACTAGTGAAAGATATACCAGCTTTGAATCCAAAACAAAGATGCACCAGAAACTTCAGAAGGATCTGGATTCTGGTCAAGAGATAAAATTCTGAAAAAAATACCAGTACAAACATTGAGTTGCAGTGTACAAATTCTATTACCTATAGTAAAATATATTCTGCGCCAAAGCCTAAGATTTGCTTTGGGAATGCTGGAAAGAGATAGCAGAAATCTAAGAGTTTATGACTACCATGACATGGAGGATAAAGTCAGGGGATCAGCTATTGAAAGTAGACATGGCAGTAAACCCAAGGGAAGCATGGGATAGAGATACTATCTCTAACATAGGTTGAGATTTTGATTTTTGAGCTACTTTATTTTAGGAGATTATATATTTGATGAGGACCAAAATTGGTTGTACCTGCTATTTACTAAAGAGATGATGAAGGGCCTTAGTGACATGAGAATTCCTTTTTGGAGTTAAGAAGTTTCTGCAGCTGAGGGATTCAGTGCATTATTGCTTTATTCAATGAAAGAAAATAAATGACAGGGAAAGTAAAGCTAGACTTCTGTTTTTCTGATAGTCCACTAAAGTGTAGTCAGCACTCTGCATAAGGCTGCCCTTGGAAAAAGTGAGCCACAACCAGATGTGCCACCCTTTTTTCTAGAAAGGACAGCCTGATTCTAAATCGTTTACAAACTGCTAAAAATATCTGCCAGTTTGATCCTTTTTACCCTTGGTTTTTATCTTCTCCTATGACAAAGGGTAAATACCAGGGGAAGATTAGGTCACACAAATTTATATGTGAGCTATATGTAAAATGAGTGTGTGGCATCTCTGAACATAAGGTCCTTTTGCAAAATGGAAACTTGTCATTTCTTTTCTTCTTTGCAGAAACAAACGTGTGCAAGGGGATTTAAAATGAGGAATTGTTGAAAAGTACAAATCCTGTGTAGTAGAGGTTATAACATTAGGTGGATTGAATGAAGAAGCTTCTCATTTATAATCAGTTTTAATCACTTTCAATACTCTAAACCAGATTGAAAATGAACATTAGTGGTTTAGGATAAAACCACCCTTCGCTCCACCCTACATTCACATATTTTAAATGTCAGTGTTTTGCTTTCACAGCTGTGTGCTCTATAAGAAGGGAGATGTCTCTGATGAAAAGAAGGTCATTCATTAATGCCAGTGATTACAAGGGGCAGGATCAGCCTTTTTTGTTGTTGGAAAGAACAGAGACAAAGACAAAATGAAGTGTCTCTGTTTCAGAAAGTAGAAGAAATATGCCCAACCAACAAATGTTTCAGTACCTCCACACACCCATGGCTGTTTGCTTAGGACAAGTTTACATAGCCTGGAACAAAGGAAGTAAAACATTCTGAGTAGAAGAACATGAAATAAATTTTCTTCCTCTAGAAACAGCAAATGCAGTTATGTCTACTCGACAGGTTATATCAATAATTCATCTGTATCTCTGACCTTTTTCAGCCAATTTGACTAGGGCTAGTACTTCTATCTGCAAGTTTGATAGGAATTTTTGAATGAAAGATAAGGGGCAAAAATGTATGGAAATTGAAAAAAAAATTATCTTAATCTTTAAAATGTCTTTAAATGTCTTTGCATTTACTTTAAAAGAGTAAATGCAAACTATTGTGATGATAAATGGAGGTTATAGTCACCTTTACTTTAGGTGCTCATGTTTCTATAAGATCAAAAAGAACAGAGCTTGACCTGTTCTAAAGACAGGAAAAAGTTTAAACAGGGAATATGAAAGGCAGAGCTTACGCAGCTATGAAGATGACCTGGACTTTACTTTCTTCCATCTCACTGTCTTTGAATTTTTCCTTTCAAAGATTTTAAAACCAGGAAAGATTTCTTCAATGTTCTGAGTGTAGCATTCTTTTGTCTTCCATGTTGACTAATTTTGGATTTATCTCTATAAGTGTACTCTGATTGGTTAGAGGATATTTTAAATTTTGCAATTTAGATCCATTTTTGTGAATGTTACAGTTTGTGTTGCAATAAGTACAACAGTGAATGTAAGCTGCATCATTTTCCCCCATTAAGATTTTAAAAGAGTGCAGATCCAATATAGATTAAAAGAAAATTATTATTCCAACTAGTTAAAATTAAAGTATTATTCACAACACTCCAAAACACGTTATGAAATTTCAAGCTGTTTTCAAATCTGTACTTAACTAATAACTGGTATTTCACAATTTTCTTAATATCAATGGCTTTGTGAGCTAGTGACACAAATAATTGTTTTTACTGAATTGAAAGTTAAATTATTTCAAAAATTTATGGTTTAATAACATAATGTGAAAGGAAATACAATTGATTTAAATAACATTGATTTCCTCCTTTTAGAATTTAGTATTAGATGTCATAGTTACCAGCCACCAAAATTGGAACTTTTGGCTAAATTTCCTGTAGCACAACAGCTCATTTATGATGAACAACTTGCCTCTGCATTTAGAAATGAACAACTGATGAACAACTGATGAACAACTGATGAACAACTTGCCTCTGCATTGAGAGGGACAAAACTCTTATTTTTTCCACTTTGTGTGCTCAATAGAGAGGAAGAATTCAGTCCTTTTTGCTTTCACCAGGACTCGTGATGCAATAAGAACACCTGAGAACAAACCTGTCATGCAGGCATGCCCTGAACAGTGAGATCCAGATATCGAGAGGGGTTTAACACCACACTCCTTCTGTAAATCAAACCTCAGTCTTCCACAAGACATTGGGTGCATCTCTAAAGTATCACATACTGCTGCTAAAAGATATAAATATTTCTGAGGATTGAAATGCTTGCTATAAAATTATTTGAATTTTAGCTGGAAGTCATGAAAATAGTTAATAATTCTCTTTTCCACTTTCACAAACCTTTTCTTTCTATCCTTTCAAGTAATCTTCAAGAATTTTACAGTGAGTATCTCTTGAAGAAATAAGAATGACTAAATAATGTGCGTAAGTATTTTATTAAGGTAATTTTATTAAAGTAGTAAAAAAAGCAATCTAGAATCTAAAATTCAAAAGCTTTTGCATTTTTCCCATCTTTTATGTTTTTGCCATCTTTATTTATTCTGCCTTGCTGTCTAGAACACTACATAAATTTGTGGGAATTATGCACCAGTTTGTATCTAAATGTGAGAACACTTGTTTTTCTGATCAATGTCTAAATAATGAAAACATAACAGGATCAATGGCTTGTCCTTCCTAAAGAGCTCTCTTAGGAGTCTTTAGGAATATTTATTCTTCCTTATTTGGAAGTCTATTGCAAAACTCAGGAAAACCATTGGAAACTATTTATTACCCTTAACTAAGTCAAAGCAATAACAGAAAAAATTGTCAGTGGAAGCTTCTCAGATTCTCACTGAGATTTTTATTCCACTGTGTTTTGATGTTTTTCAACACATTTTTTCTGTGAACTTACAGTGTTACAGGGCTTACAGCGCTAGAGGCAGTTTTTATTGGTATGTTTTAGGAACCAAAAGGGTATATCTATCTTCAAACAAGTATATTTATGGGCTTGTCACACAGGGCTAATGGTTCTGATGAGTGATGGTCAGGCATTGCTTTCAAACTCTGCATGTACAAGTATACAGAGTCTGTAGGGTGTCCAAGACAATACACATAGCCCCCACCCTGTGCTCATACAGATTAAAAACATTAAACAAGGGAAGGCTCTTAAAGCCTTCACGGGCACAACCATCCACATGTAAATTTAAAAAGTTTGTGGCAGAATCTCAACTCATAGAACAGATTTTGATTTTGACTTTTGTTTTGCTGTCAAACACATTTAGAAAAAACTTCAGTAATGACCATAGTGTGTAGGATAGAGAGATTCCAGAAAATTTCCAATGATTTCATCCTTAGTATACAAGATTATGTAAATAGTTACTCAGAATGTTTTTTAGGTGTTGGTACACAGTCATTAAAGAACCAAAATTACTCCAATAGAGTAGGAGAAAGAAAAATTTTAGACTATTCTTTGGTGCTTGTCTGGGGTCAACAAGTGTTAGATAAAAAATTGTGTTTGATGCCTGTCTCAGGCTTGATTGTTGCCCTAATGCCTTTCAAGTGGTTTAACAAGTCCACAATGAATAGATTTCGTCTCTGAGGTATCAGGAGCAAACAGAAAATGCCATCCTGGCCTTGACAAAGGGGTTATGACTTGTTTTGCAATCTTTCAAGCACAGCAAAAACACAACAACCCCATTGTAGCAGGCTCTCCTGAGGACTTGGTTCCATTTGTTGGTATTTCCACTGGAAGCTGTGACTCTTGGCTTGCAACTAGGAGAGGTCAGGCACCTTTAAAAATATGATAGCAGATACCTTGTATTCTCCTCTACTCCAGGTTTAGCACCATGACAGGATTCCCTCACTGAGGCATTATGAATAAGTTCTGTTGGAGTAATTTTGGTAATTTAATTTGTTCAATGTTTGATGTGGCCCCAGGAAAATCATAGGTGAACACAGATTTTTCTCTCTGTATGTATAAATGCCATGATTTTGGTGAGTAAGAATGCACATTTACTGCCCTGGCAGGTCCTTATTGTGGAGTAGGACATTGAACAGTAGAGACTTGGCTCCATCATTTCAGGATCTGCTTAATAATTGGTCCATGCCAGTGCACAAGTCTTGGCATCCCCTGTACACGCAGTGGAAACAGGTTGCATGAATTCAATTTTTCTCCTTTCATGCTCATTACTGTTATACACCACATGTAAGAAGGGATTATTATGATGATAAATAGAAAAGAATGAAAAGACTAACTTGGTTGCATTGCATCCAGTACATCATTCATACAGATGTTAAAAATTAGCTGTTGCTAGTTTTTTTCCTAGGCCTTTTATTCCTGCTCTAGCAGCTTTGTGATCTGCTCAAAGTCATCTAGGAAATGTCTACTTTGGGAAAATATCTTGAAACTAGTACTTTTAGTCTGAGAAAGAGAAAGATTATATGTATATTGATGTTACACTGGGTCACTCCTCTCTCCTCTCCTCTCCTCTCCTCTCCTCTCCTCTCCTCGCCTCTCCCTCCTCGCCTCTCCTCGGCTCCTCTCCTCGCTCCTCAGTCCTGCTCGCTCTCCGCTCCTCTCCTCTCCTCTCCTCGCCTCTCCTCTCCTCTCCTCGTCCTCTCCTCTCCTCTCCTCTCCTCTCCGTCTGAGCCTCGCCGTCTCCTGCGTCCTCATAGCCTCTCCTCAGTCGCTCTCCTCTCCTCGTGCCATCGTCCTCGTCCTCTCCTCTCCTCTCGACGTCGTCCTCTCCTCTCCTCTCCTCTCCTCTCCTCTCCTCTCCTCTCCTCTGCCTCTCCTCTCCTCTCCTCTCCTCTCCTCTCCTCTCCTCTCCTCTCCTCTCCTCTCCTCTCCTCTCCTCTCCTCTCCTCTCCTCTCCTCTCCTCTCCTCTCATTGTGGTTTTTTTTCTCAGCACACAGGTCCTTGTTAGGAGCAGCTGCTAGGGCTGATTTTTGTTCTGAGCACACCACAATGGACCTGCAGGAACTTTGCTATAATAGGGCTTCACATTTATGCCAGCGTGGACAAATACTGTCAGAAACACCAGCTCAGTTATGAGAAATATTCATAGGACATGAGATCTGCCACATTCTTAACAGCATCTCAGAGCACAGGGTTATTTTAGAGACATTGTAAACATTAATCTTTTCTGTGTTTTGCTTTCACTATAGGAAGAGAGTACTCTAAGCCCTGAACAACAGGGCTGAGCAACACTATTTTCCCCCACCCTGTTCCTTTTTGACACACTTTGAATTTGGGTTTAGCATGAACTAAGAAGTGACTGTACTTTTAGTCTCTTATAGATCAACACTGTGACATACCATGAAAAAATAGATGAGGAAGCAAACAAAAAGTTTGTTTAAAAATTGTAGGAATTATGAGGTTTTTGCCTGCATCAAAAGTCAAAATGCAGGCTGGTTGGAAAGACAAATGGAAGGGGTGGCTGGCTTTTGGTAAACCTTCCTGTTTGGGCAGAGGGGTGCCATATTCCAGCTTTTGTTCACTTATTTCTCAGAAGGTCATTACAAGTTTCCAGAAGACCTATGTCTTCCCAAAAGTTTAAATCTATGCTTCACTTAAAAAGTAACTCATACATTATATTAGCTTATGTAATGCATTTTTTATTTTCATGCTTCCTTTTTCCATTTTTTTTCATTTGTGGGTATTTTGGTTTCTTTATTCCAGATGTTAGTGATTTCATAGGCAGTAAAATAACTTGTTTATTGTTTATTTGTTCATGATACATTAAAAAATGTCTTTAGAAAAGGGAATGGTAGCAGCATAAATCTGGGGACAGCACATCCAGTGGTATCAAAACTGAATCTGAGCCTTGAGTTTTGTTAAATGATAATCCTGGTTATTTGCCACTTTTGAAAATGTAATTTTGCTACATTTATGATTTATCATGAATAGTTAGTGCCTCATGTGGTTTGGATATCAGGAGTTGATGTAAGAAAGGCTGAAATTAAAAAAGTAATCCCTCTCAGAAGATCAGAAGAGAGAATAAAGGAAAAATGACACATAATACAAAATAGACCATATTTTTCAGTACTGAAGTGCAATGGAACCTAGATGTTTTTCACTGTTAGCAAGATCATAAATCACTGACCCAATTCTCTTTAATGAGGTATTTTCACCTTTAGAAGTCTTCTCTGAAATTTTTTGTCAGCATATCAAATATTGATCACTTTAGCCTTGTCTATGTACAAATTTTATAGCTATGTATAAAATTGATATCAGCATGCCTATTAAGCCTTTCATTGTGGAATGACTTAACTTGCACCTTTCAACAGTATTTGCAAATATGAGTGTGACAGCTTCAGTTTTAAAATGTTTTCAGTTAGATCATTTAAAGTCAGGTTGAGACCTTTACAGATATTCCCTCTGATATTAAGCATGTTTTCTGACCTCATCATTTATGCATCTCTGCCTTTTTACAAACATGAGTGTATTCTAAAATACTTTACAAGCATAAAATATATTGTTCTCATTTCATCAAAAATAGAGGAAACCACCTATTTTGGAATGTAATTCAAGCTGATACAATCTCGTTGCTTTTTACACAGGAATCTCTGGTAAAATAAATTTCCTAATATGTTGCTGTACACGTGATTTCTTTGTGCACCAGTGCATTCACATAAATTTAATTACTTTTTTATTCAGGACTTGGTACAGTGTACTATGTTTCACAAAAAATATGTTAGACTTCTTGCTGCAAGCTTAACCAAAACTAAGAACTACTACAGAAGCTAAGTATTTGCCTTTAATAAGTTAGCACTCATTGGAGGACATCTTCTTAGGAGTTTCTACTCAAGACAGAAAGCTGGGACACAAAGCTCTGCTGGATTTCAGGAGGCAATTAATAGGATATAGAAATAGCTGAAGCCTTCTGTATTTATAGACTGGATGGGAAATCAGAGGACCTGAGCTCCATTATTTACTGTGATTATTATTGTGAACAACCGGTGCTTTGTTTTTTCACAGCATCAGAGTAGTAATGCTTATCTAACATAATAAAATCTTTTTGCATTGAGGATGAGAAGTGTTGTGTAAATGTTAAGTACAAATAAATATTTACTCCTTGTCGGCAGTGATTCAGTTTGTTAATCTCTGAAACACTGTTTCCTATTATGCAGAGGAAAGATAAAAATATATTATGGATCAGGCAGACAAGTTTTATTGGAGAGGGAAACATGGCCACCTCTGCTTATTTAAATCATGCTCATGTGGGTCTTTCTCTTTTCAAACATGCAGGTGCCTCAGCTAATTTCAAATTTAAACCACCTGGCCCTGGTTTTCTTTCTCCTCAAGTCCTGAAAACTGCAGAAAAGATGATTTGAACTTTGAACTGTGCTTTGTAGGAGCAGTAACTCTCTCTGCAAGTAACCCATCACACTTTGTGATCGCTTTTGTGTTTTCTTACAAAGAGTCTTGATATGAAATCTCACATGGTTGAAACCTTAAGTTAATGGCCTGTGAAAGGGAAAAAAATAGTACAGGAGGCATTATGGGATGTTTGCTTTCCTTTTCTCATAAAATACGCTAGGTTCAACAAAATTCTGAGGAAGTTCACTGTAGTCTAGGTCAAGTACGTTTTTTTCCTTTCACTGTAGATGTTCAGACTGATGGTCCTTCTTGGATTTCCCTGTGATAGGCAATGACAGAAATTGTTTTCACCTGTCCTTTCTGTACTTAGACCAGAGGTTGCCGTCCCCTCAGAGAAGCATCACAAATGGCAGTTTGTCCATTCCTTAGCCATCATAAGTTCCAATCTGTCACATTAAATTAAAATGCCATTGATTTCAGTTTGCATTAATGCAGCAGGATAAGTAGTGTGGAACCCAGAGTCCTAGGATGATGAAGCTCCTGAAGGTCCAAGCTACCAGAGATCCTATTTTATACAGCATGGAACTCAATTCTTAACAAAAAAAAACAAACAAACAAACAAAAAAAAAAAATTGACCAATAATACATCGGTTTTTACTGAGTAGCTTAACTGGAAAATCATGAAATCTCTCTTGCATGGATCATGTTTTCTTTGCATTCAGTCAATATTCTCCCCTCTGCACAGAAGTAAACTTTTCTGCACTATGCACCCAGCAGCATTTTCGAATGGCAGAGAGCAAAGGGCTGACATCAGGCAGAAGAATTCCACACTGTCAGAAATGCCAGAGTTCATCAAAACGACCCTGTTTCCCTGCCAACTCTCTAAAATAACCCTACCTGCTTTTTTATCATCATCTGTCCCCCTCAGATGTTTTCCAATAAGATATTGAGGTGTTTAAACTAACTGCATACCCACAAGAAATTTCATAGAGAAATAGGAAGTTCTAACTACAAAGAGGTTCTTCCTTCTGCTGGAGCATAGAAAAGTCCTTTTCCCCTTCCCTTGTGAATATTTGGTTATTTCAAGCAAAGAAATTGTGCTATTTTAAAACCACTTACTGCCTAGAAAACTGTGTTTTGAGAGTAGCTTGCCTGGATGTACAGCAATGACTTGGTTATATTCCAGAATTTCTGGAATAAACAAATATGAAATTCCACAGAAACATTTAATGATGTTTACTTACCTTACCTCTCACAATGGGAAAATCCTGCACTTGAACACGGTGTGTTAAGCTTCATGGCAGAGATACAGGAGACAGAAGAATAAATTGCAAAGTATTTTACTTGTTTATTATAATATTAGAGATGAGAGGTTTCACCTTCAGATGACCCTAAGGTTCAATCATTATAGAAAATGGATCAGTAAAACATGAAATGGGCAGCAAAGACTAGACATCTGAAATTAGGAAAGAGCAATGTTCTGTTGGAGTCTTAGCATACTTTCCCCTTAAATCCAAGCTCACATACTCAGTATTTATAAACTCTATCTAGTAATAGGTTAGCCTGCAATTGCAAAAAAATGTATTTATTCATTTAAATAGCATATTCACTTCAGCATATTTATAAGACTTGCTAGACACCAAAGTATAATCATAGCTCTATATGCATAATGAACCAATACAAATTTACAGTTCATCATTCTGCTATGATAACCATTTCTCAAATATAATATTCATTGGCTATCTTAAACACCTGTCTTGCAACACATCCATTGTTTGTACACTGGTCCCCTGAAGGTCACTTGATTATAAAACTAAGACCTTGAGTACAGAGGCATTTTACAACATGTTCAATACAACACATAATGACAGGAAAATCACATTTTGATTGTTGATGAACTTTTAAAAAAACTTACCCGAGTTATACCCCATGATAAAAATGAAAAAGACCCTGATACTTGAGGCAGAAACGTTGTCCTAAAAGCCTTCTAAATATTGTTCTAAAGGTCTGAAACCAAATCAAACTTGTTATTGATTTCTTATTCTCATAGTTCTACCACTAGGACTGCTAAACTGAGAAGGTTGTATTAGCATTTTTAAACTATGCAACTGAACAGAACTCCTGAGAAACTTTCTGTACTTAGAATAAAAACATGAGATATTTTTCTAAGACCACTTAGAAATAAAAAGTTCAACACTATATGTGTTACAGTAGTGAAGAGTAAGATGGTAGCAAATATAAAATGTCATTGCAGAGTTACAAACCATGGAACCTGCCTGCTGTCTACCTTTGGAAAAGCTGATACTCTGCTCCTCTCTTCTTATCCAAAGTCATTTTAATAACTGCAAAAGTAAATGACACTCTCATGTATTTGTGATCTGTAGTTGCCTCATTTCAAATTCTCCAGCAAAGAAATTCTGAACCATTCTCTTCCAACCGCTTTTATTCTTTGTTATGTTAATGCTCCATGAAAAGATGTCATGGAGGATCAAAGAATTTTGTGCATACGATTTATACTAAAAATAATTTTGATTTAAACTTAAAGAATAAAGTAACTTTCCATTTTCAATAATGCAGAAAATTAAGAGTGAGATCAGCTGTGACTGCATGTGGAAGTTTGGGTGAATCCAATAAAGGACAAAA
This sequence comes from Serinus canaria, assembly GCF_022539315.1. Taxonomy (NCBI): domain Eukaryota; kingdom Metazoa; phylum Chordata; class Aves; order Passeriformes; family Fringillidae; genus Serinus; species Serinus canaria. The sequence continues at coordinate 11,484,853 of NC_066315.1, forward strand.
CCAAAGGGGACCAGTGAGATGCCTCTGTTTCAAATGTGGTAGAATCTCACATTTAAAAACAGGCAAAATCATTTTTCTTTATTTTTAATACCTGAATCTTTTTTCCTCAAACCAATAAAGGAACTTTTATGAGAGTATAAATTCAGAGATTTACCAGTCCAGGGTGGGCAGGGTTTGTGGTACAGTAGAGTCTCTGTTTATGAGATAAGTCTGTTATCCAGGAGCAAAGCATGATTGTGAAAGCCGATAAGATAAATTTAAACAAATCATTTTTCTGACCCATAGAAGCCAGAATTTTCCTTGCCATGTTTTAAAATATTGTATGGACAAATCTAGCCCCACTCAAATAAAGAAATCACTAAAGATTATTGTGATTCTAGATTATTGCCACTGAATATCGTGGAGAGAGTTTGATCATTGAAAGCTGAGTCTCATGCCATTCTTGCATGGAACATACTAATAATTTTCTTTCAACTTTTTTTTTGTTTTTCTTTTTGAAAACTGGTTATGAATTCAAACTCTTCCAAATAGAAGGAGAAGAGGTGATGAAGAAGCAGATTTGGCGAGATGCAATCTCAATCCCAGCAGTGCTCAGAACTCTTACCTTCTGAATGTTGAGGGAGGAAGGAGGGAGATGAAGGAGGTGGACAATGACTGTTAAAAAGTATTGAAATTAATTGTGGTAATAAAATATCTTAACAGTTGAGCAAGGCAGTGGTGAGGGTCAGCTTTAGCCTGGCTGCTAAGAGGGAAAGTGGAACGTCCAAGTAGCTATGGCACTTGAATGCTGGCAACTTCAGAGCTTCTCTAAAGATTAGATGAGCTTCACTGGAAGCTCCCTTTGTCAACATTGCACTAAAACAGCCACATTTCACTGTCTGAAAGCCGTTAGAAGCAGAATTGGTCATTGTAACAGTAATGTGAAGGCTGGATCCTTCCATAAATATCCCATTAAACCCTCAGTGTTAAGTCATAAGTCAAATTTCATACCACAGAGCAGCAATAAAAAATGCCAGCTCTGAAATCTTGCCTGTGAAAACAGACATTCCATATGGTTTAAGGGGATGGGGTCAAACCAAAATTTTAATAAACCTCTGATAGTTACATTATTTTTACATCATAAGCGTGGGAGTGTCAAAATTGCCTCAAGCCAGGGGGACCACCTCACTTCAGATATACAAAGATTTTTGTTATAATGCAATGTGATGCTGGATAAGCTAATAAAAAAAAATGTACAATTTAATAAGTGATACCCTGGGGGATAACAGTCTATTATCTGCATCTCTGTAAATATCAGAAGACTGAAGTTTAAACTAAACTGTAATTCAGATCAGTGATTACACTTCATGAGAATAAAATTAATCAAAAAATTATACTGTTTTCTGTGAAAGCATCTTATATGTCCACATAAACTTCTGCCTTTCCTGCAAATATGTAATCAGAAATTCACAGATCTTATGAGGAACATTAAAAAAAATTACTGCAGTGTTCTTACCTACTCCTCATTTATGGTATTAGCAAAAAATGATGTGTGGGGCTTCCTTTAATGTTTTTTTCCTAATATTCTAATGTCATCACACATGTCTCCACTCTACAATGTAAAGATTCTAGAAAATTCAGCATTCCATGGGAGGGACTCTACATTTGAAGTGATTATTTAAGAACTTTATTATTTACTAGGGGAAGGAAAGGGATCATTAAAGAAGGATTAGAAAAAGTCAGTTTTTCTCCTAAACTGATATTCCTATAAAGTTCTGTTGTGCCTAAAAAAATGCCTGTAAGTGAAACTGAATATGATCTTTATGGAATGCATGTGTGGATTTAAAGGACCAAGAGAGACACACACCTCACTTTCTGCAGTTTGCGGGGAGGAGCAAGGGGAAGGAGAAATGAAATGAAAGTTATTACAGATATAAATAATTTAGGAAAAATTTTTAAATATTGTTTATTAAGATAGTACAAAACATCTTTTTCTTGTGAGCTGCTCAGTTTAAGAAGATCTAACATGTTTTGTTTACCTCCCATGTAAAGAGATCCCTTTAGATATACCAAGTTATGTCTATCCTACACTTGGCCAAGCCAGGTCTACAAATAACTTGTCTCCTCCACCAGTTCTATTCTGATAAATTATCTGTTAAATATGACACGAAATCAACATTTGATGAGAGCCTGTGACTTGTGAAGATTTAGTAGACATTCAGATTGATCCAGACACTGACAGAAAAAAAAAAAGAATAAACTCAATCTGGCATCCATTACTGCAGATTATGAAATTCAAATATTTTGTATGTGTTCTGTAAACTTAGTTTTTCACATAGCTTAATTACTCTGATTCATCTATTCATTTAAATATTGTTGCTACTAGATGCTAGATCATCTAGAAAACTATAAATTCTAAATGTATAGGGAACTTGATAATAATTATTTTCACAGTTTGAGTTGAATGAATTAAGGAAGACAGTAAAACACCATTTTTTTACATGTCTCTATTTTGTTAATCTGTGTCTATATAACAGCTGGCATAAATTTTGGTTAGTAAATTTTATTCTTGCCAGTCTTTCAACTTGATGCAGAAAAATAATTTGGCGTCTCCATGACTATTTTAAATAGAAAGAGGATTGATTGCAAATACTTTGGGCTTATAGTTGGTGTTGTAGCCCAATAGCTGGATTTTAATCCTATTGCAACAGATTTCTATTCAAGCAAGTGCTTTTCTTGAAATAAAAGTGAGCCCCAGGACATGGTACTCGTGCATATGCTCTGCTGTTCAGAAGGTATTAAAATGCTCCACCCTGTCCACAAAGTTATTACATGGTGGTGTCAGCAGAAGGGAATGACATTTGTTCTTCAAGTGCTGATTTCAAATCAATCCACTGGTGACTTTTGATCACTAAGTGAACTGGGGAGGAAGGAGAAGATGTTTCCTTGTGCTGACTGTAGAGGGAGAACACTGCAAGATGAGGAGTCAGCCTCTCACAGAGAAAAGGAACAACAGGTGAAAATAGGTACAACCTAAAGATTATTGTAGCTATGAAAATAGTATTCTATGGTTTTTAATTTCTCCAGAACAGGAATGGGTTAGAAAGCACGTGTTCATGAATAACCCTTTCCATTTAGAGTTCTACTGTTCATTCCTTGTGGAAATGAATTTTCTCAGGAAATTCCTCTAGCCACCCTGGAGGGCTTAAGAACCTGCCCAGGGGGCTCAGAGACTTTGGCACAGAGCCCAAGACCCCTGTGCCTTTGATTTAGCCCTTGGAAAAAACAATTACCAACCTTATATGAAGGATTACAAGCCATGACAGTTTAAGCAGAATGATAGTGAATTTATCACGGGGTGAAAAAGTAGATTTTAGGGTTTTTAGAATGGGGGTTCAGGGGGCAAGATGGAGGAATCTGGGCATGTTCAGTCTTTCTCCTTCTTCTTCTTGGCCTCCATTTTCTGCTGTGTTTTTGGCACTTTTAGATTTGTTTAGAGTAGAAACTCACTGTCTAACACAGGTGATAGGTATTGGAAAGTAATTGTAAACATTGCATATGTCGTTTTTAGTATAAAAATATAGCACTGCCCTGGGGGCAGGCAGAGTGCCTCTGACTGTCTTGCTGAGCAGACATCAACTGGACAGGAGGAGGAATTTTATAGATAAGGAACAATAGAAAACCTTGAGGCTGAGAACTGAAGAGCTCTGACTCCTTCTTTGAGTGCCAGGCTGGGAAAAGGGACTTTCTAACATTTCTCGGGGTCACTCTAACCAGTTAGGGATCCTGAGACAATTCCTATGTGTAGCAAAATGTTGATTAGTCTGTTGAACACAAATTTGCAATTCACGCACTTGGAGATAGGAAAATAACTGCCACATGACATCCATAGCTTCACATTTTTGCTAGTAACACTTGCTAACTCATGGGAACGGAACAAAAATTGCAGCTGAAACTAAGAAATAAAAATCCATAAATTACCCATCATTAAGAAAGGGAGTCAACTCTTCTGGTATTGGCTTCATTAAACCAAAGGGACTGATTGCACCTGACAGTAAACCATCCTTCAAAGAATTAATTGCCCATATGTTAAGTTGCATGGAATTAAAACAGGTCTCTGCAACACCACCACTTGCTGATAGATATTTTATCATTTAGAAAATAAATAAATGGAAACAAAATGTTGATCTTCATTTCAGCAACACTGCATGCATGTTCACAATAACCCACAAAACTTAGTGTGGCACATTTCAAAAAAAAAAAAAATCAGACATTTATAAATTAGACTACCATGCATAGTTCCACTGACTGGGATAACAATTACAGGGACAAGTAATGCTCATGCTCTGTAGCGTTAGTTGAGCAGCAGACAGAATCAAAAAGCAATTTCCTCCCATGGTTAAATTCTGTGTGCATGCCAAGGCCTCGTGCTTTCCTCTGAAGCATGCAAGCACTGCCTCAGGCAGGATGCTGGACTGGATGGCCCATTGCTTCTGTCCTGTTATGGAAATTCTATTGTTCTTAGCTGCAGTGCCAATGACATATCAAACCACACCATCTAAATTGCATTTGATATATACACTGTGTCACACTCCAACTCAGCCAGGCAACAGGGACAGCGTGATTCATGGGATGAATGTGCTTGAGTTGCTTTGGACACAGGGAAAACAATATCAGAGCTAGGTCTACAACCTAGTGCACACAGCAGGATCTGGAAATCTGTGATGTGTTTTGGCCATATGGAAGTGAAAAAGTATTCAAGTGCTATCAATAAAAACAACAGAATGTGTCTGTTTCTGAGCAGCACACATCACCAAGCTGCAGCTCCTGAGAGCGACTGTAAACACAGAAGCTGCTGCTCCAGTAGAAAAGACAGTCACAGACGTCTTTGTTACTATTCACTGATTTAAAAAATGCTCCAACTTCTCCAGAGCAAAATTTCCTTGCTGTTCCATTAAAATTTTTTGTTCTCAAGTGGCTCTGTAAAGATACCGAAGAGAAAAAGAAGCAAAGAAATAATCTCAGGAAATTCTTATTCTTTGTAATAGAAAAACACTAAACAAACAGAACAAACAATCTCCCCATTATCACCATAACTTGTGAAACACATATTTTAAAAGTTTTGGAATCTGTAGAGCTTACTTGAGTTTTTTACACTAAAACATAAGAGACTGGAAATATTTTAAAAGGTGAATTATAGAATAGAATAGGCCTGATTTACATGTGTGTAACATTGTTCATAATGATGTATAAGCATTGATAGGATTACCCTTCAACCTGTGTGTACAGAGCTTTAGGCATGGTTGCAACACTGAACCCCTTGAATATTATGATTCACTAGTCTAGCTCCCACATGGCATCAAAATTACAGAGAATTGCATCTTTAGTAAGGCTCCCCTCTCAAAGGATAAAGTGTGTTTGCCTTTGCTAATGGTCTTATGGTTAAAGAGGGATGACAACTTTTGTAAGATATGAGGTTGGTTTAAGTTTATTTCCAGTGATGTGTTTCATAAAGGCCAGATTTCATTCAGGTTGTCACCATAATCAACAGTTACATGGCAATTGGTGAGGTACTGGAACAGGTTGCCCAGAGAATTTGTGAATTCTCATCCCTGGAAGTGTTTAAGGTCATGCTGGATAGGGCTTTCAGTAACTTGGTCTAGTAGAAGTGGATAGAAGTAGATGATCTTTAAAGTCCCTTCCAACAAAAACCATGCTGTGAACCTTTTCACAAACTTTTTGTAGATGATCAGGGAGAATTTTTAAAAATCTGCTCAAAAAATAGGAGAGGCAAATTTTGTCATAAGGAAGAAATTCATTAAAATTTTCCTGGAGAGGAAATAACTTGAAAGCAGATACCAAGAAAGCCAATTTCTAGTAGACTATAAAGTTTTTTGGAATAATTTCTTTATTTCCATTCAAAATATCATATCTTTTTAAGAGGGTATAATTAAACTAGAAATTCAGACTGACTACCTCCCTATAGAACTTCAGACAGCAAGAGTGCCTGTTATGAAAAAACCTCCTATTTTATTCTGAGATCAAAAGCAGCAGATGCCATATCATGGTGTATTCTGGTCCTGGCCTAGAAGACAGCAGTCATCCATGATCAATGTTGTGCAATGCAAAATTACAGATTTCCATGGTGATGAACCATCCAGAGAAGGAAAAAACTGCTCTCTGGCAATATGGGAAACACAATTTGACTCAGGCATTTCTAAGTTTTGGAGTTTCTGAAAATATTTCATTATTTATTATTATTATTATTCATCATTCTTTTCAGTGATTGGTAGGTGAATGCTTCTGTTGACCCTTCTTTGCAGTACAGCTCTTTATGTTCCAGGAATTTAGGCACAGTTCCCTTTGCATATGTAGTCTCAACTATAGAAAACACCCTTTTCTATCAAAAGTGATCTATAACTCAACTGAAAGATCATGAGATTTATAGGAGGTGCCATAGAAAAAATGCTTTGGGTTTAAGAGAGATTGCATTTATTTTTTAAAGTGCTCTTGAATAGGGAGCCACCTACCAATCCAAACTGTCCCACTTTTAACCTAAAGCAGCATCTTCATGGAGCTTTGGAAATAGATTTCTGATGAATCAATTTTTTCTAATGAGCCTGAAGTCTAAGAATGTATGATTTCTGATTTACTACAGTGCTTCCTGATTCTCTTCCTTTTGAGTAAAATTTCAATCAACCACTCAGTAGTTCCCAGAGAAACAAAATACAACCATTCACTCATTCTTTGCCTGTTACCTGCCCACTTACATAACATTATTCATCTGCTTCATTTTCTAACAGAATTTGTTATTAAAATGTATCCTAGTGTTGCCTGGAATTAAAAGACAAAACTTTCTAAACAATATTAAGAGTGGTGAGATAAAAAGCAATTATTTGATGAAAGCTTTCAGGTGCACAAATATGGATAGATGTGCATGTGTGATACAGGATTTCTATAATTTTTAATAAGGTTAATAAATTAGTTTATCTAGCAGGTACATCAAATAGGACATCAGTTGCCCCAGTAACCCACTCTGGGGTCAGTTCCTTGGACTTGGCCCAGGGGCTTCCTTGCCCTATTTTTTGTAATGTCTCTTCAGTTCTGGTAGAAAACAAGATGTCCTTGTCAGAAATCCTCTTCTTAAGAGTAAGACTGAGCAGAATTTCAAGAATGTGTTAGAAAGAGTTGTTATTCTAAAATGTGAGGGAAAGTACAGAAAATACATACAAATATTTATTAAAAATCTACAAAGCTAAAAAATATATGAAGAAACTAAAAATGTTTAGGCATCACTAGAAAAAAAAATTTCTGCATACTTTGGCTCTGTGTATTTGTGCCACTAACAAATACAGAATCAAAATATGACATCATGAACTTCAAAGCCATAAATTTTGTTTTTGCAAAAATGCTACAAAACAAGCAAACCCTGCTGCCATCTAACAGACAGGGAGCAGAGAAAAAAATGCAAATACATTTGCCTGCAGATACATTTGCCTGCAGATTCATAGCAATTATGTTCTGCAATGGAGCACAGTTTTACTCTCAAGAGCACATTTTCTCTGTTTATCTGAATCATCAGAGACAGCTCAGACTTTGAACAGTGAACAAACTTTAATCATGACTTTCAAGTAGATGCCTTCCTTCTGTTCACTGCAAGGAGGTTTTGCTCATGGTTAAAAAATTCTCCAAAAGGTGGGATAACACTAGAATGACGTGCTAATTATTAATTTCAAATGAAAATTCAGAATGAGAGTTGTTCACTTGCTATCTCTGAAAGTAAAACTTAGGTTGCTGCAACCCTGTGGATCCTCATCTTCAGGAAAGACCTACATGGGCTCTTTGCCTGTTTCCCATTTTCTGAGGTTCAGCAGAGCAGCTCCAGAGCAAGCAAGGAAATATTCTTATAAGCAAGAGACCAAAACAAACAGGTATTTCTGAAAAAAATATCATTATAAGAGTACCTTCTCTTTAATAATCTAAAAGTAAATTTGCAACCTTTTTCAAGGAGCAAAATATCTACATCCTTCCCCATTTCATATTGGCAATGGCTGTTTGATGGCCTCAGGCACTGGAGATGGAAAGGAGTTGTGTCAAGGTACCTTATCCTGGGGGGCTATTAGTCTCTAATTTGAGATATGCTGGAAGGAAAATAAAAAAGCAGAAAATAGTAAGCACTGACATTGGAAGCATTTATCACCTACTGTTATGGGGAATAAAAGGATCCTCTTTGAAGATAGTCCATTATCTATTTCTAGCTGGCTTCCTCCTGTCATATTTTCTTGCAGAAATAATAAATTTGGGAAGATCACATTGTGAGAATAAGTACTGCTATATATCTAAGTATATACATTGTTCTTTTATTTACAGTCACTTTTGCCCATTTTCTAGAAGAAAATACATGTTTTATATTTGTGGTTTCCTCACAGCCAATTTTTTTTCCTCTCAGACAGAGAAAGGAGAGATGGTAGTGAAGGAAGCCTGGAATAACATAAAAGAAAATGCATGCAATATATTATTTTCTTACAAGGAAAACTCCAGCTAAAGCAATAGCAATTTCTATTCTGTAATAGTAGGAGAGGATTTCCATTAGGAAATGCATATTTACATATAACACATATTTTCCACATAATGTGTGTGACTCTATTTGTATATCTGCATACATGGGTATGGATTTATGTTCATATATACACACATATATGTGCATATGCATGTACAGACACATTTCTGCATGCTGCTGATATAGCTCCAACTCCTTTAAAATATTTTTTTCCAGATTTACTTATGTTTCAGTATTAAAATCATAATTATCAATATTTCATTATAATTTTGTATCCTAACTACTTACTAACATTGTTCAAAAAGTAATTTTGCAGATTCTATGATTCAGACAGAGTAGCAGTAAGGTTGCCAGTGTGATGAGACCTTTCTGTCCCTGACTGTTTCTTCATCTGCATTTGTATATCATTCCTCACAGTTTCACTTTTCTGTTGCCATAAACTGCTTGGATACTAAAACTGATCATTTACTAAACAAAAACAAGTTGCAGAGACTTACTTTTAGATAAACAACAACTAAAATTGAGAGTAATTTACACACACATGACTCATTTTGTTCAGGAAACAAAATAAAGATCAAGTGAGGATTTGCCAAATATAATGTCCTACAGAAGGATTAGTTTATCTTTCCTTTAAAGCAGAGTATGAAATCAATGTGTTTATCTACTTGAAAAGGAGGATTTGCTTTAGCTAGGCATCTTTTAAGATATGAAATTAAATCTATATTTGTGTTCATAATTATTATTCCTAAGGGTATCTTGGGCAGTAACCTTTTTTCCTATGAAGAAAATTTAAAAGAGCAATGAGGGTAAAGGGCATAAGTCCCTTTGAATTTTCCATTCCAATTTGTTGGGGTTAAGGGCAAATCTGCAGAACCCTTATGTCCTCTTTTTCAAATTCTCTCCCATATCTATTTTTTTTTTCCAGCTTGTAGACAATTTTTTTTTAGTGCTCTTTAGTTAATACATGAGAGCATCATGGTCAGACTTCCTGCCTTTCTCTCACCCACAAACATCCTGTCTGCATCACCACAGCAAACTCCAGCCATAACCCAGAGCACTGCTGGGCAGTGGCCCTGGCAGTGGTTTGTCTTTTTTAAAGACTCAGGTGTTACAACCTCTGTGTCAATGAGATTCCTGGTGAAAAATCTGTCTTCTGTCTAAAACAGAGACTTTGTGGTTTGTTGAAGCAGGTTTTAGAGCTCAGAATGAGGTTTCAGAATTTCTTCTAGGCAGAATAAAATCTCTGCACTCACAGCCTTGCATGGATAGCATCTCATCCTGCCCACCCTTGTCCAGGTAAAAGAAGCCATCTCCTCACCTCCTGTCCTGACACAATCTCAAAAATGCATGGATGTATTTAAAGATTTAAATTAATTTTCATCATTTCCATGTGCATCTCAAGATAATGCAAAGAAAAAAACTGTTTTATTGAAGGTATGCCTCCTAAATTTAATTTCTAAAATTTTAAGTGGCTTATTAGGAAAACAGAACCAAGTTGCAGTCTAAGTTTGTTGAAGCACTGTGGTTCCCATAGAGGTTTCTGAGCTCTCAGCAGCCTCTATGGCTGTACTGAGAGTTCTGTGAACAAACTGAGGAGCAACAGGGAAAAAAACCACAGACCTGAGGAGAGGAAGAGAGGGCTGAGGTTGATCTCTGGTGGTTTCTCAGCAGAAGTTGCTCTGTGGCTCTTCAGAGTAGCCACAGAGGAGAAGCTGGGATCATTGTGCCACACTCAGATATCACAGTGATATCTTTCTAAATTGCTTTAAATGTTTCATTTGCTGTTGTCACTAAAGACACTTGTAAATTTATCATTACAGAAAGACTACAATTTTCTTTCTTTTGCTAAACATACATTACTTTATTTCCTTTATTAAGAATAGTATTAAATTGTATCACAAATTTCCACCCACTAAAATTTTATGGTACTTGTAGCACAAAAATACACTTTTTGAAAGGAGTAACCTTTTGCTATCTGATATTAACTTTAACCAATATAAAATATTGATATATCGTAAATAATTTCCTTGCTCTGGCTGAGTGTCTTTAGGACCAGACATGAAAGTCAGATTTTCTTCATCTCTGCTAAGCCATGACTGTATTTGAACACTATTGCTTCCTGATAGTGTTACAAAAATTCTATAAAATTGGTGAAAACTGTCCAGAATTTTCTTAGTCCTATTCAGTCCTATTATGCTTTCTGGTATATAGCATATTCTCAGCCCATCTTAATCAGTAGTAATGAAGTATAAAGATTTCCCAGTAAGATTGGAGTTAGTTACTGCAAGCTTTACATCCAAAGAAATTTTGCCATTAAAAAACAGTGTTCCTGCCCAAAGCTGACCATATTTTCTGTTCCAACACCATTTTCTCCATTTTAATGATTAAAGCAATGAGTAGGTTGTCTGTTATTTTTCAGTCTAGTCTGTGTGTCACATTTAAGGCAGACCCTCTATTTTAATATGAATATTTGCCTGCTATGAGTTTTTCTGTTGATGTTATTGTGAAATCATGGCATTTGCTTGGTTTAGAATGTGAAAGCACTTAAATGACACATCTCATTTTTCCTTCTGTCATTGCCTCATTTCAAATTAGAATAGTAGATTAATTGCCCCTTTAATGACAAGTGCTTGCCTAGATAAAGCTGAGATCAGGGTTAGCAGTGTGCCAGGCAATTTAGGTAGTCAGCAAACCATGAATTTCACACTGACAGTGCTAGAGGCATTAATCACATATATTTTTCCTTTTCTTTCCTGTAGTCAATTAAATTATTATTTGGGTTTCTTTAGGACTTTAGTTCCCCAATAATGTGTGGGGGTTTTAATTTTACCTTCTGAGATCAAGAACATTTTTTGATTTGTCTTTTCTTTTTTTTTCCCCCTTTGGGGATCAACTCAGTTCCTCTTTGGGTTTTTTTTTTTTTTGGTGCTTTTTTCCTTGTTTTTGTTAACCCATGCCATTCAATTTAGCCTGATGTAGGGTGTTGTAAACACCACAAGGATCTGTGTGACTGGAGTGCCTTTGGCAAGAAGGTGCTTTAGTTTTAAGGCCAGGAAAGGGGATAATAAAGCCAAGCACCAGTGCTTGAGCTGCTCTGTGACAATACAAGGGGCAGTAACCCATGCTGCATGTTCACTGTCGTATCAAATTTACCTTTGCTAATTCAAAATTACTCTCATTACAATCAGCACAAGGCAGTACCAGGTGGATAATTCAAGAGACAAAACTGAGGGATGCTGGTGCTTGGTTTCAGAGTCAGACAGTTGATTGAGAAATGAACAGGAAATTCTTTGCATATTCCCAACAAAGAATTTTCATGGAATTAGGCTGTGAAGAAAACAAGCTTTTATGCTCAGCAAAAACTCTGCCAAATACAATTTCCTCACAAAGGCTTTCTTCCTCATGTACCTGCACTTTTTTCTTCAGCAGCTGTACAGCCTGGCCTGCTGTGCCTGCCTGTGAAAGATGACTCTGATGGTGCTGAGTGTCAGTGTGAATGGCAAGGCTGCCCTTGTTTTCCTTAGAAACATGAGGTCGTTAATTTGGGTGCCCCTGCAATCTCCTAAACACTGAGGCTGCAGTCCCTTTCTTATTTTGTAGTTCTTATTTATCTTTGAAAGGCAGAATGGGCATCTTTTCCTGAGGCACTCTCTTTCCTTTCTCAGAATAAGGGCAGAGAAGAGTCAAGAAGCCTAAATCACACCTCAGCTCTTAGGAAATATGAAGTTTGATCTTCCCAGCCAAAATGCATGTCATGAGTAAACTTGGAGGCAATTCAACTTGAGCAGAGCTGTGTAGAACACAAGGTGTGTATCCAGAGCATGTGCAGATTTGAAAAGCAGCAGTAGTCTATTTCATAGTGGGGAAGATGCTCTGAAGTGATCAACTGATTAAATAAAGTTCTCTGTCTCTATAGATAATGAAATCTGGATTACAAGTCCTAATGCAAAACTTTTCCAAAGCCTCTGAAAAGTGTGGTTATTGCATCTGTAGGTTGTATACATAGAAATAAAAAGCCTGGAGAATGGACTTGAACACATGCAAGCACTTCATCACAGTGTTGGTCTTCAGTGCTACCTACCGTGCTCTCATCTCTAAAAGGACAACAGCTCTCATATTTGCAAGAAAACTGGGAGCTGGCAACATCCTCTTGGCTTTTATGTATGCTTCTGCATTTTTATTCTTTAAACAATACCTTGCCTGTAAAAGAGTGCTTGCAGATCTAATTCTATTCTTAAGAAACAAAGTAAATTATATCGGGTTTTTGAACACAAGAATTGTCTTTAGAATTCAGTCCTATTAATGTATTTCGTGTCTTTATTGCACCTAGGCATCATTGGCATCAATTTCCATGTAAAGTGAAGGATACAAAAGGCTGTAACCTCATAGATGCCTCTAGAGAGATGAGGCTTTTACAGTGTTCAGACCTTCAGAATAAAAATTCAGTAAGGAACATAGAAAGTAATAATCCAGATTCACCACTGGGGTCTCTATTGACTTTGAGGGAAAGATATCAGGGCCAATTTTGGCCCATCCTATTAAAATATTAACAAAGGTGTTCCTGGAGAGTAATTCGGGAACATCTTTTTAAAGTTCAAAGAACTAATAACTTCAGGATCTTTAATATAAATTCTAATACAATTATTGTTTAATCCCTTTTAATACATTCCAGCTCCATTAATTGGAAAGCCCTGATGCTATCAGGAGCCTACCTACTCTTGCTCCCTGAAGTATTTTCCTTAGCTGAGGATGCAGTGTCACTATCCAGTACCTCCTCATTCACCACCTCTATTGTTCTGCTTCAGCTTAAGCTTTCCCACTTCATATCAGCATGATATAATTGTGCCATAGGTGACAAATACATTATTCTTTCTTGTTATACTGAACTTCCTGTCTTAATTACCAAACTCATTTTTCCTCCACATCCCACTTGCTCGTTATTCATTTTCAATTATGATACAGATTTCCTTTAGACTTTAATTACTTCTTGTGCTTAAAAGGATAAATTAATTTTCTTATTAACCCTTTGACATCTCATTAAGATCACTGAATTGGACAATTCTGTTTTCTTGTGGCAGACCATCCACATTATGTCAGTTTGCAAAAATATTAGAAGGCTTAGAAGAAATTTGCAAGAAACATTCATTGTTCTTCCTGGTGTGACATCAGCACCTTTGTCATAATTTTTTGCTTTCACAGAGCCACCAGTTAAACTGGAACAATGTTTATCCCTGTCTGATGTGGAGGAAACACTGGCTTCTAACATTAGTGCTGTTGTGTTTACTTTGCTCTTTGAGTTTAATTTGCACATTGACTTTCAGAAATGTTCCTAGGATGAGGGAGAGCACAAAGGATCTCTGTCACAGACATATTTTATGAAAAATCCTTTCCTTAGGATTTTTCCCCTCCTGAGAAACTGAGAGGCCTCAGGAACAAATTGTAAACAATTCTTATCTGCTGCTGTGGAATGCAACAGGGGGAATCTGTGATTGGCCTCATCAGGCTGTTTCCAATTAAGAGCCAATCACAGTTCACCTGGCCGGCCGGTCTCGGTCTGGGAGAAGACTTTGTTTTCAATTCCTTTTCTATTCTTAGCTTAGCCTTCTAGTGAAATCCTTTCCTCTATTCTTTTAGTATAGTTTTAATATATTATCTATAATATAATAATAAATCAAGCCTTCTGAAACATGGAGTCAACTTTCTCATCTCTTCCTTCATCCTGTGACCCTTGTGGACAAGACCACAGATCTCCTTTGAGCTTGGAACAGCCTCTGATGGGATGGGCATCAGACAGAATGAGAAGTCTAGGTTTCTCTCCCTTCTGCATGCAGGAACTTGTAGCAGTGCCTTGTTTATGGACAATGAAAATAATATCCCTTAAAAGGAATCCCATGTTCCAATTCCTCCTTATCTTTTGGTACAAAAATCTCTACATGATGTTAGACCATTTTATCATCATAAATTTGGTATAACAATTTGTAAACTGCTAAATTTTTCTCATTGAAATATGTACTAAAATTGCTCAATGTTTTGGCTGAGTTATTCCTTTTGCAACATTCCCAGTGCTGTTGGCTCCTTGCTTCCTTGGCCCTTGTGGATTCTCCACTGTGGACAGCTTTGTCCACAGGCTGCAAACTCTGTGGGTTGTGTGCCCCAGCTTCCTTCTTTCCTCAGGTAAGCAGGAAAGTGTTTTCCTGCTTTCCTGAGACCTCTGGATCAAGGCAGCTCCTCATGATCCCTGTTGATTCACCAAAGGAGTGAATGTGAGTCACTGGCACAGAGCTGCCAGTGCAGCTGATTCCTGATGCAAAAGAGAATCGTGAAATTAAAACCTTGCAACAATTAAAATGCAGTTTCTTTATTAAGACATCACAGAACTAGAAATAGTGAATATTTCATGTATCTAGCTGGTTTCAGTGCCTAGGGCTAGTTGCATGTTTTACTGCCTATCAGATCTCCACTCACTGGAGACTCTCACATGTATTTTTTAAGAATGATCTGTCCCACATACAAGTCATATATTGGGTCTGTTGAATGCTTTTAAGCATCATACAGAGGAACACTGATTAAAATGAGCAGATTTGGAGCTAGAATGGAATGAAATATGGATAGACAAATTGTTTTATGGATTAAAAATTTATTTTTTAAGTGTCTTACAGAAACATCTGGCCTCAATTGGGAAAAAATATTATTTTGATATCTCTTTATAGAGTAAACAGCTGTCATTTCAGAGGAACAGTTCATTTCCCTTTAACAAAGAAAACAATGAAAATCCTAGGCAGGACTTGGAATAATTATGACATTTAAAATAGGCCAATGCAAAAACATGTCTTCAGAGTATAGCTCTTTGAAAAAAATATTGAGGTTATTTAGTGATATTAATATTATAAAAATGCTCAGTATATCTGTTATTTGATTTTGGATGGTTGGCACAAAGAGGCTTGTATAAGGGTACTGAAGACACAGTCAATTATTCCCTATCAAACTCAGAAACATTTTAAAAAAAAGTGAAAAGTATTTCCAAGTAACACAGTATATATATATATATTAATAATATTATATACGATTCTGTTATCTTAATTACATTAGTGACTAAATAAAAGTGATCTAAAATAAGAAAACATCAAAAAACAGCCCTCCACCCCAAGCAAAGACAAAACCAAATGCCTCAAAAAAACCACTAGAACCTTTACCGGATATGTGTCACAAGAAAATTTGTTATTCAAGCAGTTTTCTTTAGCAGTATCCTGTTATGACAAGTAAAATCTGGGAGAAGTGCTGGCAAAGAGCTGTATTAAATGGGAAAACATTCTCTAGGAGAGGAAAGTTTGAGTCCCTTTTTTCTGTAATGAACCTGGCAAAATTATAGAAAAAGGATCAAGGGGTTCCTCTGGTGTTTTCAGATAATGTGGGAAGTGCCAGAGATAAAGAGAACCAGGATTTTATACAGGAGATGAACTGGAGTCAAAGGAATGGAATTACCTATGGTATGAACGAAGTGGACTTGAAGAGCAATGAAAACAAAACAAGATGACTGTGCCAAAATTCCTGCTGTTGGCACATTGCCATCCAGATAACAACATCTGTGTTGTTATTATGTTCATATCTGTTGCTGTGTTTTGGATGATACAAAATTGTAAACTCTTTATTTCCCAGACTGGCCTTTTCCTTGCTGGTTTGAGGCTTGAGCCCCAGTGTGCAGTTTGTAAATACTAGTTCTAATACTTAAAAGTAATATTATAATCTTTTTCAGAACAAATGATGAGACTGATTACTGTGGCTTGAATTTTGCATCTATTTTACAATTGCCTTATAAAACTTGCAAAATAATGTTTTTAAATCAATGCAATTTGTTTCCACTGCTTCAAAACCATAGTCTAGTCTAGTGGGCCCAAAATAAAATCAAGCTTTTATGTATTGCAATTCTAGCCTTATCATAGAGACCTTAAATCTTTATTTTAGAAAAAAAGCCACATAACTTTGGCATCCTAAATACAGTCTAAAGGTACACACAGTGATATTGCCAAATACAATTTCCAAAAACGCATTTCTCAAAGCCTGCGTCCCCAGGTTCCTAGAAATGACATTCTGTAATGAGCTGTAGGTACTTTTTGATTAGCATAGGGATGAACATTCCTCTGTTTATCATTTTTCTTGCACCAGTGTGACGTCTCTGCTGATTACTCATATTATGGTTAATTTGCAACTGATAATCAGTCCTAGTTTCTTAATAAACTTCTCATTAAGAGACTGGAGCTGTCACTTTACCTCCATGTTACTCTTCCTTAGTATAATCTGTGACCATTATGCAAAAGAAAGGACTGCTGGACGTCACACATGTCATTTGCAATCACGTACAAAAGCTTCAAAAGGAGCTTGTTAAGTAAATGCCCTTCATAAATCATTACTGTAAAATAGAAAGGTACAACTAATCACCATATTGCCACCCTGTTGCTCTATTTTTTTGAAGAGGTGGAATGTTCAGCCAGTAGACATTTTAAAAGATCTTTACAAAATGCTTTCAGGGAACTCCCTGAACATTTTGTGCTTTGCTTGCACCACAAAACCAGCAGTTTAGTAGCAGAGAGGCTCAAGCTGAGTCACCTGGAAGACCCTCTAAGATTCATTCTGACTCTGTTTCCTTCAGGAAAAAGTCAGATGATTAAGTTTTGATGCCCAGGAACTTATCTTGCACCAACTGGTTGAGAGTAAATTTTCAAATTAACATTCTGATCCCAGGGTAAGAATGAAGTAATTCAACGTCATCGGCAAAGCAATAAATTGCAGATATTTGGGTTATTTCATACAATAAAAGAATAAATATGTGTTTATGGATAGCTGTCACACTTCAGAGGATGTGCAGGTGCAGTAGCAGTTAGGTAACACTAGTCTGTCAATGTTGCTTGCATGGAGTCTTCCTGAATAAAATTCTTTACTTCCGTCTTCTGAGCAACTATGTGACTCTGAAATCTTACCCCAGGTTCTGCCAGTCAAGTGCTTTCACAATCCCCCATGAAGAAGAAAAAAATAAACCATGAGAGTTGGAGTGAGATTTGAAGTAAAGATACAGTACTTTAAAGGATTTCTTTTTGGGATTTTTTTTTCATCTGAGTGGGTTTCATCTTGACAGGGACAGCATAAATAATAATAAATGCAGGGTAGGGCTCTGAAAGAGAATTAAAGATGAAGTCAAGAACACAAATGAGCCAGCAATTATCAAAAAACCCTCCCTCTTCTTCAAGCCTCTGTGCTTCCCATGCACAACTTCTATACATCAGAAATCCTCAGCAACAGCATGTCACTATTATTTCCTCACAGAGAAATGTTTGTTAGTGTTTGTTTTTTGTGCACACAGTTACTTCTAAAATATACATCCATGATGTTTACTCCAATGTCTTGCTTCCAATCACAATTTTTAATCTGGTTTAGCAAAAAAACAACTAAAACCAAAACCAACAAAAACCAACCAAGCAACCAACCAAAAAAAAATCAACCAAAAAAATCCCAGCCAAACATTCAAGAGTTTAGCAGGGAGTTGCAGTGCCTGTATCTGAGCTATGACCAGACAAATGGTATCTTTAAAACCTGCTTATCCTTCAGCTTATGTGAATCTTCCTTTCCTAAATTATCTACAGGAGCTCATTTCCAGTGTGCTCATGTAAATTAAATGCTGCATCTCTGTATCTAACCTAAATTTGTTCTCTTTTTAATGTCTTGCCACTGCTTTCTGAGATAAAGGTTCTTTGTCTCTGAAAAGTTTTTCCTTTTATTCTTTCCATATCTTCCTGAAAATGGTAAAACATAAGAAACAAACAAACAAAAAAACCACAAAAACCAAAACAAAACTAAAACTAAATCAAAGTTTTCCCTCTTGGGTTTTCTGATGACTTTACAGAAATTGTCACAATAGATGCCAGCAGGAAATATGACTCTATAATTAGGACATAATTGTGTGAGGTAATGACACTCCATGTTTTTCAGGAACTACAAAACATTCAACACAGAAATGCCTTTCAACATCTCTTAGTTGATGGGACACCAACATATGTTTTAGGAACAGAAAAAATTTCTTTTATAATGGTACTTGGTAGTCATTCTTCCTGTCTTACCATGAACCTGCTGTGCACTGGCCATCCCAAGGTCTTTATCTCACATTATTAAATTTCCTTTTTTCTGCACTTTTAGCAAATAACCTTTAGGACTTTATCACCACATCCACTCACAAATTAAAGCTGATAAGAATTGATTATAAAATGCTATATACTCTATTTCTCTGTACATTGTAAATTGAAATGTTTAACTCGGGAACAAGACTCCTGTCTAGTTCCATATGTTCTTTGATTGTGGCTATAAAAATAAGCTAATTATTTCCAGAAACCAATTGCTTTTCATTAAGAAACAATTGCAAAGATTCGATTGTCTATGAGTGTGTTGCAAAGAAATTTTGACTGGATTAAATTTTTAGTTACACACCATCATCAAGTTCCTGTCACATTTCAGCATTATTGATTTGAAACAGAAGTGGAATTTTGATATCATTTTTTCTGCACTGTATATTGTGTAATTATTCAGATGCTTCATTCTCATTTGTGCTTTCCTACTTGTTTTAAATGTTATTACTTGCTTCAATGCTTTTTCATTTTAGTGAATACACTGATAAATACTTCTATCAATTGCAGATGTGATTTTTGCATAAGTAACTGAAATCCTACTACCATGGTTTAATACAATATTAGACATCAGAGGAACTTGTAGAAGCAATTGGAAAGTCTGTGCATATATTTGTTTATTGAGTTACTTTAAAAAGGCTCTAAAGGGATTGCTTGAGCAGAAGAAAGGACATTAGAGCTGTTAGTTTTACTGTCAGATTTTTAGCTGTCCTCGCTGTGGGTAAAGTGCTGTCACAGTCACCCCAGTTTGCCTGTGAACTGCAATTCCCTTTTATTTTCCCAAAGGAGGGATGGGCACATCTGTGTGCAGTGGGACTGACAAGACAACTCCCCCAGCTGCAGGGGAAGGGCTGTGCTTCAGGTTACACTGAAATATAAATCTTCAAACTAGAAACACATCTTGGGTACCTTCACCATTTTGTGCTTCTTTCACTCATTGAAACTGGGATATAATATGAGGAATACAAAGTTGCTCCAGGAGCAATCATTCTAAAATCAGTTGGAATATTTAAATAAGAAACTAGCAGACTCAAACTTCCAGCTTTGTCTTCACCTTCCTTTCCAAATTCAGTCACAGAAAGGAGTTGTCTGTATAATTAATTGTCAGGTGAACCTTATCAAATATTACTAGTTTTTTTACCCCCTCCATTTCTCAGACTAATAAAAAGCACAGTGGAAAATTTAAAATTTCCTGTGTATTTTCTACTTCTCCCTTGCTTGTGGGGCACTTGAATGGCTGGTGGGGAAAGCCCTGGGGAGATATGTAACCTTGAAGTTATAAAATAAATATTAATGAAGAATTAATGTGTTTGAATGAAAACTCATTCTGTATATAAAATTGGAAACACTTCAATTGTTACTTAGTATATTGACTAAGGAAGAGAAAATGCTTTCAAAATAACTTGTGGAAGTAACATATGGGCCACTTTGTGTCCCCTCACAGACAGAATTTCTGTCTATTAGAAACCCACTTGTGTACTGTTGCAGTCAGTGGAGAGCCAAATGCACCTTTTGGTGGCCAGAAAACAGGAATGGGAAGATCTTTTCAACTCAGCTCTCCATGGCTAATTGTTCAAAGAGGACTCTGAGATAGATGGTGGCCCCAGAACTCTGCTGGGAATCACCCAGGAGTGGACTGAGCCTCAGGAGTGGCACAGCAGAGTGTTTGTGCCAAAGTTTAGAGTTGGGGATCTTCAGAAAGAGATCTTCAGGGGATCTTCTGCAGGAGCAGAAGCCCAAAGTTGGGGCTTCCCTTCTGGATCTCACCTTTTTAATGTCATATTTTAGCTTATTATAGAGCTCATGTCTATTAGGTTTTTATTAGTTATATAACACATAGTCCAAAAACAAAGAATTACAGGCTCAATACTTATTATCCATGTAGATGTGTTATTTGTGACTCAGTGGTTGGCATTACAGTATAATCATTAATTTCCTTTGCTTTTCTCTTCCCAAAAGGAAGTCTTCACAGCTAGCAAGGAAGAACTGCTTTCAGAACATCACTTGGTAATACTTTTAATTTCCTTTGCATATTTTAATGCAATCAGCACAGCTTACATCTGTGTAGCAATCAAATTACAAAGTCAACATAATCCAATGAAAAGCTGAAGAGCCAAATAATCAAATTCAGATTAATATTAATTGCTGTATCTTCTGCACCTGGATGTAAAAAACAAAAACAAGAAAACCACCACATATAACTTCCTCTATTTAATTGCAATGTTTCAAGTAAAAAAATCACAAGCAACAAAACCAAACCAGGAAAATAACCATGACCCCTCTACCCACAGGCTCCAAACCCAAATCTTCAGATGATCTATTTTTTTTCCCTGTATCAAGAAAAAATCTTGTCAGTATAAATATATATACCTCAGACATCCCAGTGAATCTATTTATCATTTTTCCTTTCTTAGCAACTTTTATTAAATAATTATCAGTTTTTAAGATGAAACATTATCCTTATTTGACACAGACATGGATTCTTATAGAACATTTCCAGTTCTAGTACTGGAACTAAATTAGGATTGTGTGTCCATTACTAAAGCAGGCACCAAAGTCAACAGGATTCTTATTTTCACTTGTTCACACAACCAACAGTGAATGCAGAAAGCCCAGCAAATAAAGAATAAATTACCATTTCCAATTCTCCTCCCCAGAGGTGATTTTACCCTTCCATTGGAGAGCAGCTGCACATGCAGTTAATTCAACATTGATCCTTGTGGGTCCCTTCCAACTCAGAAAATTCTGTGCTTTTGTGAAGTAAATGTGAGAGGTGGGATCTCCAGCACAGACAGAAATGAGCTCTTGGGGATGGGGGCAGAAGCCTCATGATGCAAATTTAATAGCTACAATAGAGAAAAATCACTTCTCTGCTAGCAAGTTATGCATTTTAGTTTTCTGCCCTCATTCATACATCCTCTTTGGCTGCATCACATGTCTGATGAGGTGTGTGTGCTGTTACACACCATGGGAGCAAAGTTTTCTAGCAGGGGAGTATCACATGAAAAAAGGTGCAAATGGGAAGCTGGAGAAATGTCACTTTTCTGAAAACAGTCATTAAAAGAAAAAAAAAATTCCTGTTTGTTTGGATTGCAACCATGGGGGTGGTTCTGCAGGTTTGCAGCCTAAGCACAAAGTGGGCTCTATCACCCACTCTGACTTGGCTGTCCTTCACCCAAAGCACACAACCAAACATGCCATTGTTTTGTACATTCAACCAAAAGTTTAATACCTAAGGCTGATAGAACTTTAATATTGTACCAAGATTTAACAGTGGACCGTGCTTGTGAGGAGTTTAGTTTTCACCGTTACATAAGTTCCTTACAGAACTAGAGACAGCAACTGCAATTAAAGCATAGTTGGATAGAAAATGCTTCTTACCCAGGCAATGTGAGATGTAGGAACAGGACTTTGCTCCTTTAACAAGAGCTTCCACGAGTCATTTAGGGCTCCCTCTGAACTAAAGGAAATGGCTGCAGGTATAATTACATCCTCTTTCATTTAATTACTGTTGGAATTCAGAGGAGATGATAGCAAGTAATTGAGAGGTTATCAATTACTACATTAACTCACTTGTGACCAGTAAGATCTCACAGATAACTCTAAATTTGAAGAGTTAGGTTTCAACAATTATTCAGTCATAAAGAAGTATTTAAAATTGCTGAAATATGTCCTTCTAGCACCAGTGAGATTCATAACAATAACCTGAAAGTGTTAAAGTGCAAAATTAATTTGCAGATTGAATTTCAAAATCAGGCAGAACTGTCAATGGTCAAGTGGTAAAACAGATGTATTTGCTCCCTTGCCATTACAGGTTAACCTTCTCAATTACATACAGAGCACACAAAGCAAGAGAACTGCAAACATTGCAGTGGTCCTTTCTTTCCAAAGAATGACTTTAAAAGTGAGGAGAAAGCTTCCTGATCAAAGAAGAGGGGTTTGATTTTGAGTTTTCAATGCTAAGACTTGCCTCTTGCCAGTTAAGTTTGAGAACAAGAATGTTCAGTATAAGAGAGAAACAAGTTTGTGGCTGTGAAAACTTGAAACAAAGTCAACCCAAATTTGCAGGGCAAATTCAAACTTACTTCCAGTTGGCAGCACTTGAGTGCCAGCCAGTGCAACACTTCCTAGGACATGGCTCCTTTCTCTTTATGCTTGAGGACCTTCCAAATCACCTCTCCCCTTTCCATGATGGGGCTGAAAGTAGGAAGAGAATAGGGGAGTTTCCCATCCTTCCTGATGAGGTTGATTCAGTTCTATAAAAAATTTCATCTGACAGGAAAATGAAGTGTAAGGAATAGAGATGCCAGATCCAGATCCATGCAAGGAAATTCATAAATGCATCTTATATGTATTAGTAACGTTAAGACAGACTTTAGATAATGACAGAAGGTGTTTGAAAATAGCATAAAAAATTAAAAGTTCTTGTCACAAGGTGTGTATTAAATGTCAAGTTATTAATGGCTATGCATGAACAACATCTCTAAAGAGCTGTGCAACCTGAAGATGGAAACAGCTTCCTTGAAAGATCATTAGCTTTGGGGTTCAGTCCCAGCTCAGTCCAGATTCTCAGCTTCATGTCTGTGTGTTTAAGCACCAAAGACATCCCTCAGATCTCAGCCTTCTGTAGACCACTGGACTTTGAGAAGTCTCTCAATTCCTGGATTTGCAGAACAAGACAGACAGACAGGTGTGCTGTAGTGCCTGCAGAACTGCAGAAAGCCATGGAGTTAGATACACAGCTGTTAGTAAGGCCTTCTGTAAAACTGTATTAACACAATTTTATTCCTATTATTTACTATCATTATTCTTGGAAATTATTATTACAAAAAATATTGGTTCCCAAAAGACTGAGGCCCTGGGGATTTGGTAAAACCAGCACTAACAATGGCAGTGATTATCTGACCTGTGTGAAACACAAGTTGTGCTGTAAATTCAGGTGTGACACTGCAGACCACTGACAAAAGCACACAGGGCAAAGAGATTGCCTTGCACTTTGCTGATCTGACCCTTGCTTTACTGACTCAGCCTTCTCCCTTATCACTGTGGGTGGGTGGGGAGGGACCAGCCCTGCTCTCTGGGTCTGCTCAGGGCTGCTGGATCTGCTCTGCTCCTCTTGTCTGGGTACTGTGAGAGAGCATCCCTGTTTGGTGAGGGCACTGCCCTGCTGGCACCTCCATCCCAGCTCATCTTCTCGTGTGGAGCAATCTAGTCTTGCTGCTCCCTGGTGAAAAAAGACATCAAACACCTGCTCTCGCTGCCTGTGGATTTGTAAATCAATTTTTACAAATGGAATTGTGGTGCATAAGCTGTTGGTACTTTCTCCTGGGCATATGAAACTCAAAGGAACCACATGTAAGGGCAGAATCATTTGCTGTGAAATCCTCCCTGGTTAGACTGCTAAGCAAATGAACTTTTAAATCATCTTTCTGACTGGCTTGAAATGTTGAAGTATGTGGACAATAGCTCCTGTCCTTTACATAGTGCTTTTCATTTTTCAAGCTGTTTAAGAACTTTAACAACTGAAACTACTTCTTCAGGTACCCTTGTAACAATTAATCCTTTATACTTCTATTGTGTCTGCCACCTGATGTTCTCAAAGTATTTTATGTGTTTAATGGATAAAGCCTCATGCAGTTTCTGTGTATGAAGCCTTACAGGGCCAACTGAGTTTTAGAGCACAAACAACTTTAGAAAAAATCTGCAGTGTCTTCCTTGCATAGCAAAGGGAAATAAGGGTGATCTTCATGAATTTTTATTGAGATATGAAACAGTACAACTTTCAGGAATTAAATCTTGTGGTTTTGGGTTTTTTTGTTTTGTTTGTTTGTTTGGGTTTTTTGTTTTTGCAAGAGGACAAGTTGAAGCACAGAATGATGAAACAAATAGCTAAGATCTGAAAGCAGGTTTCCCATAGACCCATATGGCCTTGCCTGTGAGAATTGTCCCCTAATGTGGGTCAGGGACACTGTTCCTGTCCTCATCAATAAGGTCTCAAAGGACTGTGAAGGTGAAGAGTATCTGTGCCACAGGACATTATGAAAACTCCTCATATTCTCTCCCTTTATGAGTTTTTCACCAGCATGATATTGGGAAGGTTTCTTTAGCTCCTCCAATTTTCCCCAGTATTATAAATAATGCAATGAATGTAGAGTTATGGCCCATGTTGAAGCACCTTTGATTAACACCAGTTTTTTAGAAAAGTTTGGATTAACTATGCTGTATTACATACACTTCCAGATTCAAATTGGCAAAATATAACTGTGGTAAAAAAATTGCAAGGAATAGAAGGAAATATAGAGCCCACAGGAAATCTCTCAAGCTGAAGACCCAGCTGGCAATGTGAAAAGTGGAGTAGTGCCAGAAGTCCACCCCTCTCCTGTAAAACAATGAAACACTTGTCTTGATGTGAGACAGAATAGACCAAGCCCCAAACTGCTGACTCTTCTAGGAAATGGGGAATGCTGTGCACCATGGTGATGCATCAGGGCCCCTGCTGGTAACGTGGCAAGCGACACAGATTGTTTTGCTTGTGCAACCCAGTGCAAAACCCTCACAACAAAAGGCTATAAACCCCTCTTCCATGCAGTTAAATTTTTTAGAGCACTTCCCAGGCCTGATGCATTGCTGAGATGATACAGCATGCCTCATTGCACCGTGACACTGTGTCAGCAGCACAGATTGCCACCAGCTTTCTCCCTCACTTCCCAATGCAGGACTGCAGCTCAGTGTCACTGTTTTCTTTTCATGAAATTGAGAAAGAAAAGAAAAGGAAAGAAAGTTCACCAGGAGCACTGGAAGGAATGGGTTCTTTCCTCTCTAGTATGCACAATAAAATTATTCAATTTTTTACACAGGTGTCAACAAGTTCCTCTCAACACACCAGCTGTCAGAAACAGATATGTAAAACAACAGCTGGATCACCCTTCACACAGGGCAATAAAGTAGCACAGGAGCAGTGCAAGATATTCAGTGCATTGCTAGGAGGAGAGGAATCAGGCTTATACTTCACTTATGTCCACTTACATCCCTCTGCCTCATGTCAGACTCTTTGCAGGTCCACTAGAATGTGCAAGGGAGAAAGGACACAGACAACCTTTAGACCTCAAACTTTGGCTCATAGCTTTGGGTTTTGTGATGTTTTTGCACAAGCCTACCTGCCTGGGAGCCTGCAGGGCTGTAATCATTTCAGAGGGGCTGGGGAGCAGCTAGAAGTTCTCTCTCACTGCTTCATCTTGCTTTGACAGGCTGGTGGCAGAGGGGACACCAAGAGTGGCACCAGGAAAACTTGGGAGATGCTGCAAGACTTGTGGCAGCAGGGACCTCCCTCCTGCTTAGGTCTGAGCACAGGGAGATGTGACTTTTTTGGGAGCACTGATTAAGGAAGGCAGTCATTACAAGCAAGTGAATAATCAGCGTGACTGCATTTTAAACAAGGCACAGGAAAAAAAGTGAAATTATAATTACACTAGTAAGAGTCATCAGTTGATAGCACTACCACAAGCTCTTGTTCTTTGAGAAGCCAGTTAACAAAGCTTGGGGGAGGGTGAGTTTTAATGACTTTAGCTTAAATGGTGGCACTGGTCAGACACTTGAAGCTAAGAAGGTGCTCAAGCATCCTGCTGAGTAAGGCTTTGAATCACCAGCTCCTCTGGTTGACTAACTGGGATGTGATCCAGCTACAACAATCTAACAAGCTTTTCATGGCCTAACATCTGAGAAATTAATTCCTCTGATGTCCAGCCTCACAAGTGGCCATGCCTGCTTGCTGGGCACAAAAAAACCTCCAGTGTTGGCAGAGGCCTCCCAGGGTACCTAACAGAGAGGGCAGGCAGGTACACACAGTGTGTTGGGGATTCAGTCATCAAAGTCCATTCATGTTAGCAAGAACAGGTAAGGGTAATACTGGCACGTGTGTATACCAAGAATATTTTGACAGTTCTGGGCACCCTTTAACCCAAAGTGAGGGAAGTCTCAAGGAATTCAAATGTCTTCTTTCCATCTGGCTTTTTTTAAGTGCAGAATTCCTCTTAAACTACAATGAAATTATATTTTCTTCTGGTTTTGCCCTCTGCCAAATATTTCCATTGCCAAATTTTCTGGTGTTTTTATAAGCCTAAGTGAACTATTCCTTCTTTCTACCTGCCAAGATCAAACATTAAAACCTATGTCTTTTTTCTTCACTTATAAGATGTTTTCTTTTACAAAGCCAAAATTAGACATATATTTACTGTTACTATTAGCAGGCCTGATACAGCTGAGCATAAAGCTGAAAATATGTACCTAAGAACTGAGAATTCTCTAGCAGTTAAATTTTGGTGTGATTAGTTGTTGAGTGGTTAGATTAATTTATTTTATTCTATGAGATTCCTTGTCACATAAAGGCAATGCTCAGTGACTTAGAGCAGACAGAAATCTGTTCTTAATGATGTTGGAAATATTGCAAATGCATGAATTAAGGAATAGCTTTATACTTTAAAGAAAGCATTTGATTTTATTAGCCTGGGGCATTAGAAGACATAAAAGATGTAGTGAAGTTATTCCCCCTCCTCCTTTTTTGTCATGAGGAACTGAAATGTAATATATGAACTTGTAGCATGCATTTATCTCTTCTTCCTGACAAGCCTTTAAAGAAATGCTTGACCTAAATGTCAAAAACTTGGCTATAATTTCTAACTGAAAGACCAAAGAGGAGATATGTTCATAAGATGTTATATCTTAATTTTTCAAGAAGGAAAAAGACAAAATCAACATGTGTTAAAAAAAGTTGCAAGAAAATTCAGATGAGAAAGTAGAGGTGAGAAAATCTAATTGGCTTACAAGGGTCCAGATGCACTGCTGCCCTGGAGGTCAGTCCTGGGCACTGCTGGAAGAGTAGAGAGCATGAGCTTCTGCCTGTTACTAAGCAGTGCTTACCATTGCAGAGGAATTTTACATGTGTGTGTGTGTGTACTCATGCTGAATTCTGGATCCAGGGTGCATCTTAACTGAAAAGACTTCAATTTAATTTTAATCTATTTTAATTGCTAAATTTTGCTCTGGAGATGTTTGATTGATTCAGTCTTTTTTTTTTACACATGATGAAAATAATAAAGGGAATGTTCCACATTGGGCAGGAAACACATCCACAAAAATAACAGGCCAAGATCCTTGGAATAAAGGGCAAGGGATCACCCTGTAAGTTACATGTGATCAGAGAATCTCAGAGAGCTGAAAGAACATTTCTCCTGTGAGAAATTTGTTTGAACAGAACATGGCATCTCCTTTGTACATAGGTGATTGTCCACAGCAGAGATATAGATAGACAAGAAAAGATTTTCCATTCCAAGAAGATGATTCAAAATATCTGTATGCTTCCATAATAACTGATGCTATCAAAATGCATTGTTTGCATTCTTACAGAAGATCAGCATCCAAATCATACAGATAAAATAGACATACAAACAATATGCTGGGATATACTTACAGTAGCTACTCTTTCTGATCAGATTTAAGCATTGCACCTTGACATGGGGTGTCACATATGATGGGTAAAGACTAAAGTAGGTGAAAATGGTGGAAATGAGAAGCAAAGAATTAGATTTAAAATAAGCTTGTAAGGTCAGATATCTTTTTGGTATATTATTGTTTGGGACATAATACTAGTTTAGGCATTTCAGCATTCAATAATTTTACAGTAACAAACAGTTATATGAAAGGAAATATACCAAAAAAGTATATTTTTATGAGAAACTATATAACATCCCAAATATTTTTTTCCAGCTATCATTGCAAAATATCATATCATTGTTAAAGAAAACTAGTCAGGAAAAGATTAAGGATGAACACAAGGAGAAGAAGGAGGAAGAGACATTCTGATCAGATCAACTTGAAATAAAACATATATGTATTTACATATTTAAAAAATCAATTTAATTTTTTTTATTTTAATATCACAGATAAAGATCTGCACACACATGTCACCGACATGTTTTATGAAAAATCCTTTCCTTAGGATTTTTCCCCTCCTGAGAAGCTGAGAGGCCTCAGGAACAAACTGTAAACAATTCTTATCTGCTGCTGTGGAATGCAACAGGGGGAATCTGTGATTGGCCTCGTCAGGCTGTTTCCAATTATGGGCCAATCACAGTTCACCTGGCCGGACTGTCTCAGTCAGAGACAAACCTTTGTTATTCATTTCTTTTCTATTCTTAGCTTAGCCTTCTGATGAAATCCTTTCCTCTATTCTTTTAGTATAGTTTTAATATATTATCTATCATAAAATAATAAATCAAGCCTTTTGATACATGGAGTCAACTTTCTCGTCTCTTCCCTCATCCTGGGACCCTTGTGGACAATATCACACACACATATGAAAAATGCCCCCAAACCAACAAAAACATTCACACCAAATTAAGCCTCTGTTAGAGTAGAAAATTCTGACAATCCAGATGCAGGTAAGTGGAAGCTAGATGTGTTTTCTTTTTAAATCCAAGGAAGAACATAACTCCAGCTGAAGGTGGTGAACTGGAAGGCACTGCAGTGGCCAACCAATTGACATAATTTTTCCTTAAGGTTATTTACTACTTATTTCAGTACATACACTGTCTGAAATATATGTAAATGCAGCTGAGACTCACTAGGGACTGTTTTGTTAGAAGTGATAATCAACCTGAGCATTACAAATTTGCTGCAGGCTAAACAAGTTGGCCTATAGCACTACAAGAGGCACTTTGCTTTGAAAATCCTCATAATCATTGCCAATACATCTATGCCACAGAAATGAAGCAGAAGAAGGGTACAATCAAGCCAAACTGAGCATGTAAAGAATCATATGGGACATGGGAATAACAGCCACTTCTGTATAGAGAACTTCTGTGCTCCAGCCAGATGTTTCACTGACAGCACTTTCAGAAGTTGCATGAAGTGCAAATGAGCCCAAGCTACAAATGAATGAGTTCCTTTTTCAAAGCCACTTACATATGCTATTACAGCTCACAGCATTCTCCCTTTCAGACACAGCTATTTTATTTGGATGAGACAGAATGCCTTATTCAGCTCAGGAAAAAAATCTCTATTAAAAATATATTGGAATGCAAAGAAATTTGTGTAAGCATTTGTAACAAAAGACCCTTAAAAGTAGAGAGACTCTCAGATAAAAATACCACAGATCAACAAATACAGGGCAAGTTAATGATATCCACAGAGCAGTATTGTCTGAAGGTGCAAGCCTTTTCTTGTCTGAGCAGTTTCCTTCTACTATATCCACAGTCCATCAAATATCTTTTGTCCCCATGAGAAAACAAACAAAGAGATGCCTCTGCCTCTTTAATACATGAAACTGAATTTTTCAGCTGAAAGTCTGGAACTAAAATCTTGAGCTATGATAAGATTTACCCCTCCTAAAGCAGATGTTAAGACAGTAGATTTCTGCTTTCTAGTGTATGTTGCAACAGTTGTCTGTATTTCCAGGACAGAAGCAGTAATCTTGGGCCACTGTATTCACAGATATTTTTGTCTTGGATCCACCAGATGCAATATTTTACACATGAAATTAAATTTTAACACTGTTATGGTAAAATCTATTTTTAAGAATATCATGTTATGAGATGATTCTCTGGCTCAAACAGATGTGTAAATAAAGGAAATTGGACCTGATTAAGAAATTCAGTAACCATCTGTCAATCAACTTTTCTGCATTACTTCTTTAATGCAATTTATTTGTATGGTGTATTTGATAAAATCTTTTAGATACCCTCAAAATTTTTCCTGACTTACATTTGTATCAGCTATATATTCATTAGTGGACTACACTTTGAAGGTGTTTTCTATAAATTAAGGAGTTACTCTATGTACCTTAGTGGAACATATCTGCTAAATTAGAAAGTGAAGTCTGTAAGTCCATAATGTGGCTTTTGCTCTAATACTACTTTCCTTTATGAAGTCTGTTAAAGGAAACCCAAATTTCATTGCCTTGAAAACATGAGATTTTATTAGTGAGAAAAAGAAATCAAGTTGCTATGATCTCCAAGAGACAGGTGCAACAAAAATATTATTTTTACTGTAAGCCTAACCATTAGTGCAGATTTGCCTCCTTTTTCCTGATGTAAAATACCAAAAATGTGATTCAAGAACCTTGTCCCTGCCAAACCCAGCAGTAAGTGCTGAGGCTTTACCTGTGCAGGCCTGACAGCAAGTTGTTTTCCTTTTTTGTCATTACAGATAAACTTGGGGCAGGTGATTTGGGACAAAATTCTCCATCTCAAATACAGAAATATGGATGACTGGAGATTGTCTAAGTCCTGTCACTTTCTTGCAGTATTATGTTACAATGTGGCTTCTCCCTGTTGAACCTTCCAGTTGTGTCTTTGCATTTCAAACCTGGCTAATTAAAGGATTTCTCTGCTTTGTGACACTGGACTCCCATGTCACACTTTAATTACAAGGACTATAGAGTAGTCTATTAACTGTGGATTTTTGCTTCTTAGATTTGTGTGTTAATTGGTAATATCAGCATTCAACTTTTTCTTTTTTTCCAAAAATATTCTTCATTATAGTAATTAGCCATGTATCCATGACAGCCAAAATTAACCACTTATGAACCTATTTCTTCTGCCAACATCTGTGAAGATCTCCTATTTCCATTCCTGCTTATGCTGTGAAAATGAAGAGCAAAAAAATACATGCCATGAAAATAATTTAACTTTTCAGAGAAAGCATCTTTTGAAATACTCATGCATCTTGCTTTTAAAGTGCTCAGATCACTTAGGTGTTTGATTTTGTTTTGGTTTTAATTATAGCAGTTATTTTACATTTTTAATTTTATTTGAATTACATCACAATGCTTTTCTTTCCAGCTATTACATCCCTACATTATAATCACTCTATGTGTATTAAGCCACCCATATTCATAAAATTTTGAAAACTGTTGTTAAAGGTGAAATCAAAAATTGTCATAAAAGCAAGAATAGGCAACAGAATACTGAATAAACACATACAATTACATAATTTCTCTTCCTCAGTATTGTTTTTTTTGGACTGGAAAGCTTTTCTTGTAGTCTTGCAGTTTGCAATCTCTGTCCAATGTCTTTTGCTTTCTTCCTGCCAGAGACCTTATCATTGAAATAAAGTAATTTTCCTTAACTGCATCTACCATGTTTGTCTCATGGCAATTCCTTGGGGCAGGATATACTTTTCCTGAGCTTGAATATGCTTTTCCATAGTGTCTAGTATAATGTAGCCTTGTATAATGCAGTATTATGCCATTCTCTAAGTGGTCTCATCACTTGTAATGAGCTTGAAATTCACTATTCACTAACTGCTGCTTCAAGTTTAAGAAGCTGGCCACTTGTGTTAACAATAGAAAACACAGGAAAGGATGTAACATGATGGACAATGTGTGTCTAGGTATTTTCTGTGGGCAAGTTGCTCATTCAGAGCAAGATGATTTGAAAAATGGACATTGGTAACTAGGAAGCCCTTTAGAAGGCTTTTGGTAATGTTGTTGTTTTAAAAGGCACACTTATTCCTCTGGCAGGAGAGAGCTGGGTTTGTAATTCACCTGTGGAAAGGTCAGATGTTGCACACAAAGCTCAAAACATGACTGCAAGATGCTCAGAAATTCCAATAATACACTTGAACAGAAAAAAGCTGAGTTTGGAAAATACATGCTATAGATACTGACTGGATTTTTAGTGGTACTCAAATTGCTGATTTTCTTTACTTCAACGGAGGAGAATTAAATTCTTGAGAAGAAGCATAACTGCTGACTAGAATTTTCTTTGTAATATGTACTAAAATGTTACATAATCTCAGTGGAAACTCAGTTTTCTGTACCTTTCAATGTGACTAATTTAATTTTTTGATTGGGTTTTCTTTTTTGAATCTAACAAGTAGTCTTTCTAATATGTTCATATTGTGAAAAAAATGAAATAATTTTCTAGGCACCCAAAATATTCTTACAAGGCTTTCCATGAGCACTGCTTTTCTCTCAACTCCCAAACAACCTTTAACCACAAACTCTATTACTCTGAGTCATTAAGAAGAAATTTCACTGCCAAAACCTGAAGTCAATCAAGTTTTTAGACCAGAGTTTCTCTCTGGTGTACAAAACTGCAAGCAGCTTTGGGCAAGCTATCCATGCTTCTGATTATCTAAGTAGGAACAGTCAAAGGATCATAATTAGGTGGTAGCACACTATATAACACAAGATAATTTTAAATTTTGTATATAAATTTCAAATCAATGGCTGCAATGATACTTACAAAGAGTGGAGAAATATAAACAGAGGAAAAATAACAAGGGAACTCAGTGCTGCCTGGTAGAAAGGACAAAGGGTGATGGAGATGCAAGGTCCATATGCTAAAGGCCATAAAACCAAGAAATATGGCAGATTTATATATTTACTATTCTCCTGGAAAAAAGAAGGCTGCATCTGCTTTTCTACAAGCTGAGTAGTAGGAAATATCAAACTACATTTTCTTTATATGCTTATTTTACTTTTGTCCTTGAATTGGATATAGTGTGGATGTGATTATCATGCACCCAGTTCTCTTGCCTTTAATTGAATAGAAATGAACATCCTCAACCATGAAAAGATTTGCTTCTTTGGAGTAACAACAAGGCTAGAAGTAGGTAAAACCTAGCAGTCTGAAATATATACATACATATATATATATATATATTTGTCTCTGTGTGTGTGTTTGTACATATATATTCAAATCAGCATTCCAAGGGCAGCTGTTGCTATTAAGGACATTTCACTTACAAGCACAATATTAAATTAGATTAGCTTACAGAACCCATAAACATGTTGTGTCGGTGTGTTATAACAAAGATAATAGAAGCAATAACAAATAGAATTTAGAATCACATTTTAATTAGTCATATGAGCAGTTTAACACAGACATACTGACAAAGCAGAACTAACAGTGTAATGAAGCTGCTTAAAGGTGTAGATAGGAGTCATCCTTGTAATATAAATGCAGGATTTAATAAGAATTTTTACTTAAAATAATGATTTCACTAAATCACTGTAACCAAAAAAGGTCAAATGAGAAGAACGTCCTGGCTGACTTTACCTAGGGTAACAAAGACCTTTATTTCTTCACTGTGAAGTTACCTATGAAAAAAAAAATGCAATTTATACATAAAATTGTTCATTTATTTGTTAGAATATCTGATTTGGAGTTCAAATGAAGAGAAGTCATTGAGGGTGCTATGTTTACCTCTTCCAGAAAATTTCTTTATTTATGAATTTAAGTGGTATTAATGATTTTACTGTGTAACCATTTCAACTATTTCAGAAGTGGCAATCTGTTAACTGTATTTTTCTGTCTAAATTGTTGTTATATAGTCAATGTCCAGACAAAATTCAGCAAATAATGCATTGACACATTTAGGTCTTATCACTAAACAAAGTAGTGAAATGGAAGGACCCAGCATTTTGTAAAACACTTATTGGGAAGCACACACATATATACTGTCCAAATGATCCAGTTAGATGAAATTTAAATTAATTTTTTGATATTCTAAGTGTTTCCTGAAGCAAGAATATTTCTGCACCATACTGGGTGATGTGGTACATAGCCATAAGTGTATGAAACACAAGGAAATTAATAGATAAATGAAATAACAAAAGAAAAGGAACCTTTTTCATTAATTAATGTAGCTGAGTTTTATGTAATAGTGATTAGCATATGTCTAAATCCATCATCCTCACTAAGAGAGTCATATAATAAAAACCTGTAAATAAAAATGCAAGGATCAAAGTAATAAATAAAAAATGTATCTAACCAAAGTAATAACTTATAAAATGTAGTGGCACTATCTTTTTAATGCACCAGCTACCACACTGGGCACTGCCAAATGCATTTTAAGATAGAAAATGTTATTATTGCCTTTGTACAGATAAGTCACTGGGGGAAAACTCCTCAATGATTTGCTCAGGATTATATAGATAGAAGCTGCACAACAAGGAAACCCAAAGCTGATACTTTAACCTCTGAACCTGCCTTTCCTTTAACAACCTATACTAATAAAAATATTTTTTTCAAAAAGAAGGAAATGCATATCTAAATGAATAGCAGGCAAGAGGTGAACTGAGTATGACTTTCAAAGAAGTGGGTGTTTCTTTTTAAGTAAATTCTGCAATAAAAAAAGGCAGGTGAAATGAACTTTGAAAACACAGGCTAAGAGGGATTTTAAAGAGTCAAAGGCTCAATAATATGTTATTAAAACCTATTGTCACAATACAGCATTCAGACCAAGAGCTTAGCAGGAATTAAAAAAGGATTAAACCTTTATAAGGATAATGAGAACATCCATAGTTACTTTAGATAGGATATAAAATAATATTAATAGAAAAAGAAATGCAGGCATTCCTTGAGGCATAAGTGAACCCACAGTTTAGGAAGGTAGGTAAAAAACATCACCAATAACAAAATTATTGTGCAGATTGCAACATCCTTAGAAGAAACTTAGAAGAGGATTTCATTAGATATAGAAAAACGTTCAGAAGGTCCACTTGTTATTTAGAGATATTTTAATTTCCTATGTGACCAATTGAGAAGACAAAAGTAAAACCTCCAGAATCACCCATGTTACATCCATACTGCAAAACTGATCCATCTCAGCTTGGGCAGAACAGCTTGTCCTCCCTCTTCATCCACACACACTCACCTTCCTACACACCACACAAGATTTGACTCTGGATGTAATTTGGGTGCCATATGCTGCCTCTGCAATCCAAAGGAATAATTATTCTGTGTGTATGTGGGTATTTGGGTGTTTTTCACTTCTAGGCACTTGAAAAATTAAGTATACATATTTTGGGATAGCATCCGGAGAAGGGTGTGTGGAGTCACTACCTCATATGAGAAACTTCTGTAGGGAGCTGTATCCAAACTAAGAGGTTCTTCACAGAAAGGGAGGCTGAGAATCAAACAGAATTTTGTGCTCAGTGCACACAGTAGGGAGCTAGACCTGATATCCAGCTGAGGAGCCATCATTCACCAATGTTGTACCCACAAAGAATATTTCCTGTTTCCCATTCACAGGGAGACCACAGAGCCTTCTGACAATCCAAGTAATTCAGAGACTCAGAAAATGCCCTCCTACACAGCAAACTGGGCTATGAATGTCCCCCCATGTCCCCCACAGTAGGGTTTTGTGCCCTAAATGATGGCAAAACACCCAAGAGAACACCAGCCTGTGAAGAATGGTGTCTTCTCTGTACTCAAAGAAATCAGCATTGTGAGCAGAATTGAAAATTTTCTCACAGGAAAATAATCCCTCAGGTGGTGAGGATTTCTGAGCTTTGCTTTCAGGACAGTGAATTGACTCACCACTGAAAATGATCCTTTAGCTGGAAGACAGGATCTCCTTCAATTCTGTTTCTTCAGGAACCACAATGGGCACCATCACAAATTGCTGACTTCTGAATTTGGGTTCTTTGGGGTTTTTAACATTAAACACAGCAAACAAAGCCATGGTTTGTGTCTTGAAGTGATGACCTTTGCCATGGTAGCACACCTGAACAACCACTTTGTACATGGAAAAATGGTGGAGTTAAAAACATTTCTTCTGCATAGTACAGTTCACCAACTGTTTGAAATGTATCATATTTTTCAGAACATTTTTGCACGTTATAAATTACAAGAAAGTATAATTTAAACATCTGTGTAACAATCTCTGGTTTAGATATGTGCCTACAATATTTTGAAATTAGTTCTAAGTATTTAGACAAGATGTGAATGTAAATGAGCTAGCCAGCAGATGAAAAGGCTAATAAGATTTTGATAATTTTTCTTTAAATGAAATTAAATTTATTTTTCAGCTGTTCTGAAAATAAACTTCTATTTACTCCTATTTTTTTTTTCCGGAAATTCTGTGAAAATGTGATTATAAATGTAGAAAAAAGCTGAACTATGGATGCCAATATCCAGATTGGTACAGGAGAAAGTACTTAACACACATGGCTTAAGAATAGGGTTTGTCATAATGGATTTGATCCATGAAACACTTTGGATGCAACATCAGGTTCCCAGAGGCCAGGAATAAGCAGCTCCATATTCTTCCCAGTGAGTCCTGAACCTGCCACTGCAAGAGGCAGAGCTGGATCTCACACACTCTGCAGCTGTTCCTGCCCCCCCTATAAAGACTACAACTCATACTACAAAGTTGTCACAATAAACCAATCAGTTTTCCTTTTATTTTTTCTTACTCCAAATATTCTGGGCACAAATGATTTTATGGAAATTATTTACATTTAGACTAGCATGCAGTTCTTCCTGAGAAGAAACTATTTCACTGACTCATAAATCAAGTAAAAATATGAGTCTACATTGTGTAATGATGTTTGTAATAATAAGATTTTGACTAGTCAAATTTGTTGTTTTTAACCTCAGAAACTGTTGATGCAGGGGATTTTGTTGTTTTGTTTTAGTTTTTTTTTAAGCAGTGACTACTATTTTGGTTTAGATTTGCTAGCTTAAAAATCACAAATCCATTTTCACAGCTCATATAAAGCTCACTGTACAATTTCTAGCACAGCAAGGAGAAACTCAGAAGATAAGTAGCGAAAATGATTTTGAAACTAAGTCAGCATTTTTAAGGAATTTGATTTATAAAATGCAATTTTTTGCCTTCAGCAAATCCTTGAAAGTCATTATGGCTTTTTTTTTCTAGTTAACTTGCTACAGCATGCCTGGTGATGGAAAAAGCTATTTACAATATTTAAAGAAGTTTTACAAATGCTATATGAAAACCAGAGTTACCTTTATTTCTCTGGTACTATTTTCATTAATATTTTGGGAAACAGGAAATTATATTTTCACAAAAGCAAAACAGGATTGTAGGAGCTAAACCCAGTCAAATTAAAATCAGGGATGTAAACATGAATGAAACAAGAGTTCTGTTATGACTATACTGCAAAGGAACTACCATTTTATCTTAGAGAAAGCTAGAATAAAATTTCTACAGGATGCTGAGGTCTAGAGAAGTTTGGAAAATGTGTCTGTAATATAATTTGATGTTCTCTTTTATTCTAAATTTGTGGTCACAGTTTATGAGCATATTCTAGAGCTGCTCTGAATGACATAATCCTGTACCAGGTCCAGGAGATGCCAGGCCTGCCTGGATGTGCCTGCAGGGTGGTGATACCCTCACAGCAGTCCACACCAGCAGTATTCCCCCCTAGAGCTTGTAAGTTGGAAAAAAAAAAAAAGAGTTGGAACAAGAAATTTCTGCTGTGATTTGTTTTGGTAAATTTGAGCTTAGCATCCTCTCATATAAAAAACTGTGGCAGAACTGGGGCTTTGATAGGTCTTTGCTGTATGAAGGTCTCTGTGACTGCATGGATACACCCTCCTCATGTCTGCAGGGATGATGGTTTTCCCTGAATACTGGAAAAGCAGAGCACAAAGCCAAAGAGGGCCAGTGATGTTGGCACTCTGGGGGATGCATAGGCTGTATGTCCTCTTGTTGCTGCTGCTTTTTCTAATTTATTTAGTGTTCAGACTAGAATGTAGAGAGGAGTTTTTGTCCCATCATTTTTTAGAGTCAGACACCAGAGAGATGGAAGTTAAACCAATTAAAAACCTGTTCATTGCCCCAGGCATTCTTTACTTTGCCATTTGGTTCAGTTCATTTCAGCATTACACTTTTAATGGCTCACTTAGTTAAACTTGAACTTATGATTACTGTTACTACTTCTAATAAAGGCCTGTTTTGTGAGAGCTTCATTGCTGTTGCCTCAGGATAACAGCTGCTAATTTGTTTTATTACTATAATGTATTTTATTTAAATTTTTCTCTTAAAAACTGCTGGCTATGGTGCTTGCAGTCAATATTTTCTACTCTAAAAGCTAGTTTGCAGAGCTGGCATAGCCTGCAGGACATTGCATGTGGCAGGAGTGTGGACTGATGAGTCAGATCTACAAATTGCCCAGTTCATACCATAGGCTTTCTTCTTGACTTTGACAAAACAATTTTTTCCTTCCTGTAAAACACAGACAGCAATATCTGCAACCCTTGTTAGGACTAGAGGTTCTTGCTGATGAACCCGTCAGGTAAGACCAGCATATTTTCTAGCAGAGGTTATACACTGCTTTTTTATACCACTTGTACACTTGAGCCAACTCAGTGTCCTCACTCCAATTATTAAGATTTTCTTTGGTGAACTCTGGTGTAATAGAGTAATATGGGACAAATTCAGTTCTTATTTGGATTGGTGCAATAATTGCAAAGTGTTGCACTGTTGTCATGCAGCAGTTATCTCAGAAATGTAGAATTGAGAGATGAACCCAAATTAATAACCCAAGTGCAGAAGGACACCAGGGCTCTGAACTAGAGTTATTTTGGCACTTGTGATTTTTCTCTCATGTGCTGTATAAACACATTATTATTTCCTGTTAGACTCATAAAGTTTGGCTGCTCTGGTTATGCTTAGCAAGCAGGAAAGACTCACATTGCCCAAAAGGGTCCTGAGGCAGCATAAGAGAATGGCAAGAGCCCCAGCACAGTCCATCCCAGGACATCTGGGTGCCCCTCTGTAGGGAGCTGGGCCTCCAGCCCACCACCTTCTCTCAAGAGTGCACAGAAATGTTGACCTGCATTTTCTGATCCCTTGCTCAGAGGAAAGAGATGATCTCGACTGTGTTTCCTATACTTACATCTCCCTGTGCTTTACCTTAGGATCAGGCTACAAACTGCAGTTCTATTTTTTTTTTTTTTCCTGGATGTATTATGCAGGTAGTTGCCTATTTTATCTCAAGCTGTCCATTGAAGTCTTCACAGTAATTGAAGATGAAAACATGATTCAACGAGCCAAGAGCAGAGAAGGAAGGCTTTGTAGCAGTCAACTTTGGACTTGTACTTTAGGCTAGAAGGATTTAGTCTTCCTAAAATCACTTTCTATTTATTGGACAGATTTCAATCTCTCCAAAACACCTGGATGAAGCACCTGGCAACTGCACTCATGTTCTTATACAGAAAGAAGGGATCTAGTGGACACTGTTCCCCAGCACACCATTGGGACCAAAACTAAATCTAACCCATGCAAAAATCCAAGCTTGCATTCACTGACAAGTGGAGTAAAGAACCCTCATAATACAAATTAACACTCTGCACAGTAGAACCTTGCAGATTTATAAACACAGAGAAAGTGTATAGTAAGTATCTTGTCTAGTGAGAGTCTGGATACTTGGGTAGGTGCCTTAGGAACAGAATGTGAAAGAAATGTCCACTGTTTATTGATAACTAAACCTTCCCAAATCTTGTTATTAAAGAGAACTGATTGTATCAGTAAACCTGGAGTGATGAATTTGTGGCTATTCATCTCTGACAACTCGAAGACAAGTGATTATGAGCCTTAGGCCACCTGGTTTAGATAACCAGTTCTGAGAAGCTTTGTCTCAACACACTTTTGGGACAACTAAAATCATAATGAACTGCACCACTGACCTCTGCTGAAGATAATCAGAACTGCTCACTTTTTTAAATGGTTTCTTATCAGTAAGAACTATGAGGGATTCTCCCTTTAGGTTAAACTGGGACAGCTGGAGATTGAAGCTAAGACTGTTTGGCAATTCACTCAAGGAAGTAAAGAACACGGATGGGGGAGAATGACCTGAGCTAAGGGAAAATATTGGCATAAACCCACTAAAGAACACATTTGTCATGGAAACATTCATGCTGCAATTGGAAAGAAGTATCCCTCTGTGCAGCCAAAAATGTCAAACTGGATAGTGCTGGAGTTTGTGAAAAGAACTTTATTTTATACAGATATGAAGGAGGCATAGCATGAAGCTTTGGTAAATCCTTTCCAGGCTTAAGTTCTTGTCATGGTTTCCAATGAGTATCACAGAGCTCCCTTTGAGTTTAGCTGCAATGCTAAGTCACTGAAAACCTCTTACTGCTCTAAAGTGACTTGTAGTCACCAAACAGCACTGATACATATCAATCCTCTTTCCTCACAGCTGACTATGAAAGGAAATAGGTATCATACAGTGCCTACCTTGAGTACAATTAAAAACTTCATTTTCTGATCTGTCAATACAACCTCAAGTTCTCCTTTCAGACAGTCAGTATTTACCAAACCAAGAGAGCCATATTGTGCACTGTCACTACTAATCTATTATTCCAAAGCTGGAACTTCATTATGATTCATGGAGAATTCAAACCTGGATGTTCCTGCAGCAAAAAAAGGTGGGGAAAAAAACATAATGTAACATCATGATCATCTAGTAGGTTGCCCAGGTTTTCTTGATTAAATCCAGGACACAGAGAGTCAAAAGTCAAATCCAGCACTCAGGAAACAAATAAATGTAAAGGAAAGACTGGGATAATATTTTAAACAGTTTTAAGAACAGACAGAATGAAGAAGATGGGATACACTCTGAAAGATGGGATACACTCTGGAAGGAAAAATGGATGGTTACAGAGGAAGAGCTGCAATTTCCTTCTGAGGGCTCACCCTCCCACCTCGTTTCCATTTCTCCTTTCTTTTCAACTTCTTTCCCACCCAATTTCCTTAAAATATAACACTGAAAGAAGGCATCAGCAATACGATCCAGCCATTTTTTGCAGCATTTTTTTCTTCAAGCCCCTGACATTTCTCAAAGAAGTCTGAGCAAGACACAGAGCTGAATCCACAATACACAGTATTCATTATGGAAAACAACATTGAAATAAGGCTGTCATAATAGCTGCACTATGGTCAGTTGGTGTGTAAATTTTTAGAAAAGCAGTGGTAATCTTCATGTTTTAGTGAAAGAGGATAAAACAACTCTCTTCCTTGTTCCTCCAGGGAGCTAAAAGAATCTGTCACTGATAAGGAAGTCATTTAGAAGGCATTTCTAGGATATCAGTCAGGCTTATAAGCAGCCCAGCAGGAACCATATCAAGGAGACCAAAGCAATTAGCAAGAAAAAGTCAATTCCCTGGTGAGACTGAGAGATGTCTGAATTCTGCTACTAGCTGGTATAATCTGAAGTTTTGACTCAGTCTTGTCTGTGTTTATTCCTGATGAGAAAGGCCATCAAATGCTGTCCTTTTGAAAAGTGGTTAAAATAAAAAGCGTATTTGACAGTCATAGGCAATATATTTAAAATGATTAAACAATGCAGCTCCACCAACCCCTCAAGGAATTTAGGACCTGTATTTTGGAGAGTTTAGAGTCTCCAAAACCTATTAATTCAATAGTTGAATTAACTATAATGCTCTGCATAACCCTTAATGGCCTACATCTCCAGAAAATAGTAGAAATAGGCATTTCAAGTTCTAAATAGGTTTGCTGCTTCTTCATCCCAATATAATTCCTTGCAAAATCTTCATTCAAAATCCACTTCCCCAATCAGTACAGAATTTTTTATGAGTAAGTCAGAAGCTTCTCCAAAACGATGTCATTTGACTCTCAAATATTTCCTAACATTAAAGTTTATTACCAACACCTGAAATATTTCTCATATTGTTTTTCTTGCACTTGTGATAAATTTTCATTTACAACAGTTGCTGAAATCAAAATAATTTTTGAGCAATCAAAGGATTCATTACCACATGCAGTCAAAGAAATTTTGTAATTTCATTACAGGGAGCTTGGGCTGCTCAAAACTTTACATCTAGACCTGAGCAGAGTCCTCACTCATTTTCTTAATTAGAGATAATATATTCTCTCTATATCTTCCCTTTTCCATAGGCTGTTCTGGACCTGGATTGAGATGGAGGGGAAATGCTGAACTGTAGTTAGATTATAAAAGAAAAAAAAAAGGTGGGAGAAAAGGTAGAAGAAGGAGAGAAGATCTGTAAAAGAGGGAAAGCCAAAACCACATTTTTCATGTGCTGGATTTGTCACAACACTAAGAGATTTCCATCTGCCCAGATCTCAATGGAGCTCACCAGTGAAGCTGAGAGTCTTGAGATGGCATAAAGTGCTGTGAGGCCTTTACAAAAACACTACTGAAAAATCTACAAAAGAGTGACCATTTGGCTTGTCTGGTCATTATTTATTCTAAAGTATCTAATCTATAGTATTTAACTCTTTGTTATTCTTAGTCTCAGATTAATGTTCACTTATGCCATCAGACATAATTGTGGCATAACTCTGGTATTATGTTATTGGGTATTTTTTCATGAATTGTAGACTGTTTTGAGTTGAAAGGGCCCTTAAAGATCACCTTGTTTCACTAACCAGCCCTGCTGATCACGTTTCTTTTAATGCTGCCCAGGTCACATTTGGCTTTCTGTGAGTTCACTTTTCTGGGTCATGTTGAGCTCCCTGATTACCAACACACTAAATTCTTCTACTCAGGGCTGCTCTTAGTCCATTCTCTGTCCAGCCTGTTTGTGTTTTCTACCGCCCTGACCCAGGTTAAGGACCTTGCAGTTGGTCTTGCTGAGCCTCAATATGCTCCCATGGACCTCTCCAGCCTCACAAGGTCCTTCTGGATGGCATCCCTGCCCTCCAGGGAGTCTATATCACACAGCTTGGTGTTAACAAATTGCTGAAAGTTTGCTGGATCCCACTGTCCCAATGTCACCAAAAAAGGTACTAATAGTGCATACCCCAATATTGATACCTGAGGGGTTGAGATTTTTAATTATGTCAAACTAATTTAGCCTTTAAAGACTATTTTTCTAATTTCAATTTTTTAAGTTCATGTTTTGATTCAATTTGTTAATCATTTGCAACCACTAGCATCTGAGATACTCTCAGGTCTTCTGTCAGATTTTGTACTGCCAGATTACTCACAAATCCAGTGACACAATGTTATCCTGATAAAGATTCCTTGAATAGCACTACTCACCAACATTTGGGTGACTGAATTATGTTCATATCCAGTTTCCACAGACACTGAATACTTCCACAGACATTTTGACAAAGTTATTTGTTCTGCCTACCTTAAATGTCAAAATATGAGAGACCAAAATAGATATCAAATCTATATTCCACTTCCTGGGCTGCCTAACTGTCTCTATGAAGCACAGAGTAATTTAGCACAAATGTTTTATTTTTGGAGAGTTAAAATCAGTTTAATTCACGTTTATCCCATTTGTCTGTCTGTCTGTCATACTGGTTTTGCTGGCATTCATTGTTTTAGGTTACAAGTTACAGTGAACTTGCACTCACTTCTCAGATTTGAGCTGCATGTTAATTCAGCTTTCCTTTGGTAATCCTTCTGAGTAATATTGCACCCAAAATATGGTGGTTGAGGCCTTGCAATTGTAGTCAGAACACATCTTAACATCTTAATTCTTTGCTTCCAGGTGTTGCTAAACTGTTATGGAATACACATGACACTGTAAAACTAGGAAATAATTTGTGTTAGAAACTTTCAGGGAGTCTGTTTCTAGACAGTTAAAGCATCTGAAATGCTACTGATGTCCTCCCTTTGCTTCATATTAAATACTCAACAAAAAAGTAAAATAGTATTTAACCATACAGAGATAAATTTGTTCTTACCATATGGTAATCCATAAGTAAATTTGCTATTGTCACTTAAGCATTCCATATGTCACTCTTAGGATATGAGGATGTCAAAGAAAAAATACAAGATTTTTTACAATCAACTACTAGAAATGGAGGGGGAAAAAAACAAACAAACAAACAAACAAACAAAAAAACCCCAAAATACTTTAGTAGTTTTAGTTCAGTACAGGGATGACCTACTTAGCTTAATGGGAGAAGGCTATATGGTGATCAAACACAACAAAAAATCTGGTATAAGCCCTGTATCTTGACAAGAAGCAAAGTAAATTAGCCATATTCTTAGCCTGATGTTCCTCAGAAAGACAATTTCTGTTGTCCAAGCTAACTTGTTTATTACAAATGTGAGAATCTTTCCATAACAGTCATTCTGATCCATTGTTTTAGTACTAGCTGTAAGAGTTAATTCCCCAGTGATTCCTGTTTGCTTGTTTGGGTTTTTTTCTAACTAAACAAGACACTTCTGATGTCTGCCTAAATAAATCTATCTGTATGTATTGGTCAGTATCTGATGTTTGCAGGCTGTAGAAATAAACCAGAGATGGAAAGATTGCAGCTACCCCAATGGAGCTGTTCTATCTGGCATCACCTGTATTGCCAAGGGCTGCATAAGAAGTGCCTTGATGCATTTATTGGATCTTTGTGTTTAGAATATATCTCTTGATACTGAATGTAAAAGGTTATTCTGCATCATGTTAATGTGCAAATCTAAAATAATTTGTAAATACCTCAGTCAGGCTGACAAATAGGGCTGTTGACAGTGCTGCAAATGGAGGAGGAATTCCTCACATAGAAAACAATCT
This sequence comes from Serinus canaria, assembly GCF_022539315.1. Classification (NCBI taxonomy): domain Eukaryota; kingdom Metazoa; phylum Chordata; class Aves; order Passeriformes; family Fringillidae; genus Serinus; species Serinus canaria. Next base: position 11,529,825 of record NC_066315.1, read on the forward strand.
GGCAAAAAAACTGGAATCACCTGAGACATGAAAATGCCTCCAAATTACACTGTCCAGTGCTGAATTCTGTGCAATAATGTCTGTAATCTCTGAAGAAATGCTGTATAGCGACTGGCTTAAAATTGCCACCACAGACATGTTGTGGGCTTTTCTTTGTCATTATTTCACAACCAACTTCAGCTTTGAAATGAAATGTGTTTTCAGATATACACCTGAGAATATCTAACATGGATAAATAAAGGCAAAGAAGAGAGGATGCTATTGACACAAAGGGAAATGCACAGTTTAAAATGAAGTTGCTTACACATAATTTGCCAGTAACACAGTTCAGTTTCATTATGCTCATAAAGAGCCCAAGGCAAAATTACCCTTGTGGATACAAGTTCTGCTCAGCATGTACCCAGCAGGATCAGCTACAGGGACACCTTGACTCTGACATTCCTGTATTCCAAAAGAAAACAAATGCACAGATATGTAAATAAAAGAGACTATACACATCTCTTTACTGGTGAAATTTCCCTATAGTCTGATTCCAAACAGAAAGTATAATTGGATAATTAGACACAATATTAAAAATATTTATGGATATCAATGTAGAATTAATTTACTGCATATAACTATATATCTTACTGTGTTAATATGTAATCAATACATTGTTATGATTATCAGCAGTATTAACAAACTAATTTTCTCTTCCCAAGTATTTTGTTTGCATTAATTCACTGACACAAGGTAATGACATGTCATGCAATGCAATTATTCAAATCAATACCCTTCCACTTAATAAAGACAAAGTATAACATTAGCATTGGATACTAGATCCTAGTTCATCCTGTTTTTTAACCTGGGGTGAAAAGGCAAAGTTTTCAGATTCTAATATGGAATAAATTACAAAAACTGTAAAATTGATTCACCCCACTAAGGGGTATCTGTTCTCCACTGATGATTCTCTCCTTTACATATCCATGGTCTAGATACAGAAGGGACACAAGTTTTGTGTCTCTAGATACTACTGCCAGAGTGAAGCATGCAATCCTCAGTCAGATTTCTCTTTTTATAAAGGAGGGAAAAAACCATACATCACTTTAAGCAGCTAACCCAATAAACCAGAGCATAAGTCAACCTAATTACACTGTGTGATGGACTCACTTCATTTGCCTAGGAGTGGTAACCAAGTGCTATCTAGGATGTCCTCAGGTAACATCATTGTCCAGAGAGACACAAATTTCCCTTGTGGCTTTTTTTTTTTTATTAAATGTCCCATAGCATCCCAAATGGCACTCCTAGTATATCACTTTTCTGCATTTCCCAAATGATTTCTTTTAAAAATGTGGCAATAAAAAAGGGATTTTTAGGTTCTGTGTATCAAAGAAATGCACAGAACAGCTTTCTACTTATTATCTGCAGCCATAAGCATTAGAAGGTATATCTTCCTTTAAAGTGAGGATGAAAGTTGTGAGACTTGCATTATCTCGTGAATCTGAAAGTATATCCTTAAGAAGTCATCAAAATAACTGCAAGGCAAGCAGTGAAGTGACATTAGCAGAAGGAGTCTTCTTAAATCATTTATGCAGTAAAGCTTCTGAGATATCTTAGAATAAAAACAGCTAAAATTCAGTGAGAATTAATGTCTCCATCCATCCATTCATTCATTCATTATCTGAAGCTCTTTCCAAATTTCAAAGTACTTTTGGACTTTTGCCCCACCTCACCCCACCTTTTTGGTCCACAGACTAAATATTAGAAGAAAACATAGAAACATAATTTTGATAATATAATTTAAATTCACTCCTGAGTTAAAAGTCATCCTAATCCATATCTCCCTAGCTAGAACCCTCCCTTAAAAGTGTATTAATCCCTTTGTGGGAAAAATATTTCACTGGAGAGATCTTTCCTATTTGATCCCATGATTTGATCTTTTCAGTCTTAAATGATTCTGAACAGAGGCATCACTCCCAAATACCTGGAATGACCTCTGCCTGGTAATTTAGGTCACTAGCCTGTTTTTTGCATATGTTCAATTACTTTCAGGCATTTTGGACTTGCTACAAAAGATCAATCTGTCTGACAACTGTTACAGTGGTACTACACTTACCTTGCACATTGCTTGTTTTTCAACACTACATTTGCTGTTCATAATCACTTATTTGCTCAGGACTACAAAGAGCATCATAGAAGCAATCATCAAGAAAAAAAGCAAAAAGAAGTCCAAAGAGTGATTTAATAAAATCCTGAAAGATTTTTCAGTCAGGTATTCAGAATTTAAAAACACAAATTAATTTTTTGCCCAATAAGAATAAAATTAAAGGAAAATAGAAAGGAAGTCTTTCTGTTCCCTAGCTCTCTAAATGCTGTATATTTTTTTTTTTTGCAAATAAGAGTAATTTGTGAAAGAAAATAAAACAGCTTAAAAGGATGCACATTGGTTTACTAAATTATTCATTCGAGCATTATTGATCTCAGATGAATTAGCAAATGGCATGCTCTAGCTGAGCACAAAGTTATTCATCTTTGATTTTAATCTTAAAAAAAGCTGAGTACATTAAATTAATGAAAAACACAACAAAACACAATAGTCAGTTTCCCCACAAAATGTTTAAAAACATAAATTAAGAAACTGGTTATGTTCACATAGTTCAATAGCAAAAATCAGAATTGTGACATTTGTGCTCCAATCCAGTCCAAATGATTAGGAAAAGTACAATGTGCTACAAATACTTTGAAGAGAAGGTGCAGCCCTATGATTGTAACTTTACCAGGAGCATGGAGTGTTTAGTTGCTATTATAGATTAGGCATCAGAGCCGTGGAACTCAGATTTTCATGGTTTTTTCTAAAGGGATGTAACATAATTTCACTTCCAGCACAGTGAGGGTTTTGTTTGTTTTGTCCAATGATCCCTGAATCACAGGTAAAAATTGCATTACCAAAACTTTGTGTTAGATTTGCATTTTGAGTGCCTCTGAGTATTTTGCTGAGCAGATATTTGAAAGAATATCGGTGGCAGAAGCAGGGAAACAAAACAAACCCAAACAAATCCAAGCAAAAAGGCAGATAAGAAGACTTGTTGGATATTAGGCATATCAACAAATTCAGTCCAGTAACAAGGCAGAGCCATCTTGGTAGGTATGCACAGAACTTTGCACTTTGATGAAACACTTTGCAGCAGACCATGTGGAGGAATTAATGAGGATGATGAATGTTTCTATTTTAACAGTAGTTGGCCCACAGATAGGAGAGGATTATTGTCCAGTGCAGTGTCGTGCCTGACCTCCAGGTGCTACCCCAGTGAGTTACCCATCTCCAGCACAGACTGTGTGATATTCATTGATCCTTTCAGAGGGTCCTCAGGTACCCTGAAATACCCCAACAACAATAATAACAAAAATAAAAATTTTTAAATTAACTTTATAGATAGAAAATTAAAACTCACTCTCCAGGCTTAAGCTTGAGAAATTAAAAATACAAACAGCCAGTTGTCTAAAATTTTCTGATCACTTGGCTACAGCTGAGAACAAGCTTCACTCCATCTTTGAATGTTCTGCAGCACAAGATTTATATTGTCATAAAAAGCCCCCCCAGAATTGGACGTCTGAAGGGGTTATTTTTGTGTGGTGTTTAATTAACTCTGCTAATATAGATAAATCTCTGGATATGATCTTTATAGGAAGAAGTTCTGATTTCTACATCAAATAGTCTTAAACCTTATGACAAGAATCATTTTTTTCAAAAGTAATTTATCTTAGATAATTCCTTTATTCCTATGCTACAAAATCAGTCTTATTCTTTCACAGGACAGAAATGGAATTTGTTCTTCCTTTTCTACATTTTAATAATTTTAATTCATTTTTACTGCATAATTCATAAGAATTTTGGTTCAATCAAGACATTAAAAAGTTTTCAAGTGCAAGGTTTTTTCTAGATATTTGCTATATTGGCTAGAAATGTAGTTGTCTTTTAATTTATTAGTTTATTGAACTTTAACATCAAGACACCAAAACATTTGTAAAACTTTAGCCCAAACAATAGATAATTTGCCTCATTTACATATGCTAGAGTGGGTAGCATAATGCTATTTAGATGTCTGGTTTTTTGCCTTTTTTAATAGCACTCTTCTGCTACAGGAGATGCTACAAGGTCTGCTGTAGATTTACATCCAAAAATTAGAACCTGACACAGAAAATGGTAATGGACGAAAAAAATGGATGAAATTCTCGAGAAACAGTTTTAACAAAAATTTAATATCACAACTCTTGCTCTAAGACTTGAGAGATGCTGTGGAAGTCAATCAATAAGGAAGACACTAGGAAACTGCAGCAAGTCTCTGTTTAATGAGACTTTCACAGCTTCTTTGCATATGAAATCAAAACTCTTGTTACTTCAGTGGCTGCCATATATGGTTAGTGTAATATGTTAGCTTATATATTCTACAGAATGGATTTTGTGTAGCTCAAGTTTTTGTGCAAAGCTTCATATCACTGAGGCATCTTCTTGCATATTTGGAACTTGTTTGTAAATTGATGAGCAGAAATAATTCAGAGCAGTTACAGAAAAATACTAGCTGGAGAAATCAGTTTCCTACTTCTGGTAGTGGCTGTTAAATTAACAGAAGAAAATTACTCAGTGTGAAAACCAACTGATAATTAAAATGAATTTAAACCAAAATTATTTATTTTTTTATTAGTGAGTTAGTATTTCCTCACATAGTATGTACCCACTTATTTCAGTACTAAGTGAAATTTAATGCATTAATAATGTTTGCTCTCTTCAGTGATGGACTGCTGGGGCAGAGCACCAGTGACTTGAACCATCTCCTGCAGTCCACTGGCATGGGTAGATTGACTGGTCCACGTGCCCTAACAAAACTTTTCCTCCTGGATGGGGAACTTTCAAGTGGTTGTGAAGCATGGCTGGAAAATAAATGTGAACAAAAGTCAGTCTTATCACCTGATAAGAAGAATGCTAGAGAAGTCCACAAGGATAAATTCAATTTGGAAAATTACTGCACTGTAAATGCATAATATTATTTTCATGACTCAAAATAAATGTCAGAGGTGACTCAGTCACTCCATATCTCTCTATCTCTGCTGCTGCAGCTACATGGTTTGAGAGAGGCTGGATGCTGAAATGTCAGGGGGAATATCAGGTAAGAAGTCTGTGCCCTCTGTTTTGTTCAGCAGCTCTCCTGCCTTTTTATTTCAAAGTTTCTAGTAAAGCACGTTCAGTTAGGATTAATGGACTTTTAAGTACTAATATATGGAATCCAAGATAAGCTGCATAAGGCCAGAGAAAGGTCTTTGCCTCTAAAACTCAAAGGTCTGTTGAACACTAACTGCTCCCTTTGCTGCTGATCAGAAGAAAATGAAATTTGCCTTAAATGGGAAAAGCCTTTTTTTAATTCCGTATCAGCCTTTGCCTGTGGTAAGAGTTAGGCTGAGCTGACACTGCTGTGCACTAGAGGTGTAAGAGCTATTTGGTCACCTGTCAAGGACACTGGAAGACACTGATGTCTGGGCAGCTGTTCCTGAAGTGTTTCTCTAATAATCTGCATGGGTGAATGATCCATTCCCTGGAGTAGCCCTGTTCTGTTCACTCACAACAAGTCACACATACTGGCACACAAATATTACTCTGAGATTTTTATTTTGGTTTACTGTTTCTCTTCCCAGCAGTTAGGTATTGATTGACATTGGAAGATATGCAAATGCATTACTTCAAGAAACTTTATAGGAATAGTCCATTACTGGTGTTAATCTTCTCTCCTGGAATAAAAATCCAAGTTCTTTTTCTAGCTTTAGCAAAATCAGGTGTTTTTCATAGCATGCATCAAATACTATAAAAGGCAATGTTGAAAATATTTCTCTGTTAATACTTCACAGTTCCAATCCCAGCTCACGACAGTGTTCAATACATTGTAGAATAACTTTAAGAGAGGAAAAGTGTTGTGACTAAAGTAGTTGTCAGATGAAGATGAAATTTTGCTGTGTTGCAGGATTTTGCCCTTTTACTGGACCTTATAATAAGAATAGAAAACACGTTAAAAAGAAAAAAACCCAATAAGTTAAGGTAATACAACTTTGCAGGGTTTGTTTCCAAGAACATCAGCAGTTCCCATTAATTTTAGTAGGCATTAATACCTCTAAGATCTTCAGTCTTTTTGAGAGAGCAGATTTCCCAAGTGATATGAGTTGGATTTTTTCCAGCAAAATCAATTAATGGATTCTATCTACTTTGGACAGTATAAAATATTTCAGATATCTGTTAATATAACTTTTAGAAGCTATAGATTTCATGCTTTTGACTTTGAGATTAAATTTAAATTGGCTTTAGACCAGTTATATTGTCTATACAACCTCATATTGCCACATATTAGTTTTGACTTTTGTTATTACAAAGACTGTGCACGTGCTAGAATTGCCACTTTAAAACCTTTGACTTTTAGACAGCTCTTGATAATGGCAATCTATAACTATGTCTCTACTGAGTCTCCAACCCCAGCACTGAAGAACAGCAGAATGATCCTCTTCATGGCAGTGTTTTACCTCTGAGCATTAACTGCCCCCACTCCAATCACATAAGCATGAGCCAGAGGTTGTACAAGCTGGTGCCTCCTCTCCTGAGTTGCAAGATGCAGGTGGAGGTGTCTTTTCTGTTATCAGCTGGTAGAGGTGGGGCAGTTATCTTCTGTTAATTGGGAAGTTTATCTCTTCCACAACCCATCCTGCCTCTGGGGAGATATCTTCTGGTAATGGGCCATTGAGTCCCACAGCATGACTGATAAAAGTACATCTTCCCACTGGGAGATGCTCTACCTAGGGGGAGGAGCCAAGAATTCCTACCTGGATATAGTCTGAGATCAGGAACACCACAGTCAGCCTTTTCCACTGGATTCCCAGAGGAGCAGCTCTCATCTCTGTTAGATTCCCAGAAGAAGACCAGGCCCATCTACAACACCACTGGACCTTCAGAGAAAAACTGCATCCTTCTACAAGATCTCTGCTTCAACAGAACCACACCTGTCACTGCAGGAGGGCTGCAGCCACCATTTCAATTGAACTGCTACCAACACCCTGACCAGCTGGGTGTCAGGTCATATTCTGACTCTGTCAGTGGTTTGTTATCTTTTCTTTGTATTATTGCATGTGTATTTTTAATTTTCCTAGTAAATAACTGTTATTCCAATTCCCATATCTTTGCCTGAGAGCCCCTTAATGAAAAAATTATAATAATTTGGAGGGAGGGGATTTACATTTTCCATTTCAAGGAAGGCTCCTGCCTTCCTTAGCAGACACCTGTCTTTTCAATCCAAGACATCATCACAAACTGACCTGAAAACTAATGTAAACAAGACCATGGGAAATAAATTACTCATTAGAGAAAGCTCATGGCTACACAAAAGTCAAGCCAAAATGTGTATTTAACAGTGTTCATAACAGGGAGATCAGATGCATCAGCCCTAAGTGAGGCATTTGTTAGTTATGACAGAAAGATGTTTTCTGCACAGTGTAAGCACATGAGTGCAAAGGAGAGTGGTGAGTGGAACTAAATTCCATTCAGCTTCATGCATAAAAAATGGTCTGAGATTATAAACATAATGTGTGTGACTCTTCTCTCTGCCTGTGTTCATCTCCTCCTGGGAATTCCCTCAAGGAAAAACATGGCTACATCCAGGTAGGTAAAGTGTGTATAAACACTATGTCAGTCAACTTTTGTGCAGAAGATTTCTCTTCAATCTGTGGAATATTTGGCAGTGTTTCATGCAAGGAGACCAGAAGAAACAGAGGGAAAAATAAACTCAGCCACTCAGGAAATTGAGCCCAAAATCAAGAGAATTAAATTTAAAAAGAAAATAAAAGAATTTTTACACTAGGAAGGAGAAACCAAACATACAAACACCAAAAAAAGGCTATAAAACAGAGAAAAGAAGGGATCTGGATCTTAAAGCAGATAGGAAGCAAAATAGCAGTTAATGTTAGAATGATGTTGCCAAAAAGGAAAAGCCTCATTCGAGCTGAATAAAAATCTTCTATTAGGGTAGATTGTGAAAGAGGTAACATAAATTCCTTAGAAACAGGTTAGACAACTGTTATAATAAGTGTCTAACTCTAGCAACTTCAAAAATATGTAAATTAATGATGCATCCTAGAGTAAACAAGTACATATTTGCTATAGAATAGATTTATTTCTATAAAAATATAAAGACTTAAAAAAAAATCAAGAAAAATAGTTGGAAGAAGAGATAGCTACTTAGCAGGTAAAAAGCAGGTGTCAGTCATTCTTTAAAGATACTAGGGAAGAAATTGATCGAAGTTCAATAATGGTTTGATCTAAGTTTAATAAAGATTCAATCTAGGAATTAGAAAAGCTTTTGATTAGGTTCCTAAGACCGTGGATGAAGCTACCTGGAGTTATCTTCCCTGGACCATTTAAACACCAGTTTTTGTCCTGGAAAGATATATACAAATACATAAACATTCTTAGCAGGTTTGTAGCATTTCTCATAGCAATTTAATTTATCAGGTGTTTTTAGCTCTTTTTTAGCCATACAAGACACATAAATTATTGTGTAAATTTTTATGGAGTCAAAAGCCAAAGTATTAATTTAAAGTGCATACACTTCTTCTCTAAAAGAAAGAGCAAAAACCTGCCAGGGGTGTAAAATGGGAATAGCAGCCAATTGTTGAGGAATTAACATCTCTTTTGCCTCTTATGGACTGCATCAGGCAAAAATCCATTGTGATTCAGAGTCTATAATCCAAATGAATGACTGGCAAAATTTAAGACTCCATTGAAGTGGGTTTGGTAACAAGAAAACACTTAGGTTAAAACACAGGACTTTAACCTGAATTCCGCTCTATAGTTGTTTCCTGATTTCTAGTTCTGAGTGCATATTGTGAGATGTGCATGTAGAAAAACAGCATGTAGGCATGAAAGATAAAATGACACCACCAACAAAGGCATGGCAAAATAATTAAAATGTTCTGCCCTTGCTGCTACTGCTGTGAAGTGTCTGAATTGTATGGTTCAAAATCAGAACCATTATCAGATATGAATAGGAAGCATAATTTCAGTCAATAAGACAGAAATAATGTCTTTGAGTTGACTGAACATTGCAATTATGGAAGCCATACACAGGGTAGAATTCTCAGAGGGTTAGCTTAAGAGAGCAGAGCTGTTCAAAACAACAGAGCTGTTCAAAAGGTGATAGTTTTGCATCTCAAAATCTGATCCTTTCTTTAATAGCATTTTAGGGGCAGTTTAACCTGGCAAACTTAAATAAAAAACATATCCAGACAACCTTAAAAAAAACCCAAGCCAAACCCAAAAACCAAAGAATTCAAGACAAAACCCAAACCACCCTACGAAAACAAGAATATGAAATTGAAATATTCCTGTTGCTTATACTTGATGTCTATTCCACACCAAGAGAATCCACTGGTTTGAGTTTTGTTGTTTTTCTGAAGCTGAATGCAAATAAAACCAAAATAATGACAACATATGTGTTAATATGTCCCAATATCAAAACTAGATCTAACAATACTTCAGACTCTGTTGCAAATATTGTTATGAATACATCCTACATTTCTCAGCATGATGGGCTTTCCCTCCTGCTCCTTCTGCTGAGTGCAGAACATTGCTGACATGAGCCTAGGTGAACTTTTCTGGGCCCCCTTATCACCCATCAAGACTGAAAACACTTTTCAGTATGTGATTGAAAGGCTTGCTGATCCTGCACAGTTCTTCATGTTGAACCTTGTAATGGGTGAGATGAACTGAATAAAATCCTGTATGGATTTGAATATTGGGATTTACTTAAGACCTTTCAAGCCACACACTCACAGATTTTCCAAAGCCACATTCACTCAAGCCTTCACTTTCTATTGCTAGGAAAGCTGGGCAGAGTTGTGTCAGTTATGTACCATGAAGTTTTCCAGCTTTTTTTTCCACATTTTACATTTACAGCTTGCTTTATTCAATGTGAACACTCTGTAAATGTGCAATGTATCTGAACTGGTGGTTCTGCCTCATGCCCAGTAATAACCATGATTCAGCAGCTGTCACTTCTTTCAGTTCCAGGTCTTGCCAAAATTCACAACCAATCTGTACCAGTTGCAGACAGAAGACAGAAGGATTATGCTTGGGAGTTCAAACATTCTGTTTTAGTCATTCACAAATAAACACATTTATCTGCCACAATTATCAGCATTCACAATCTGAAGTATTTCTCACCTACTCCAATCCTCCTGATTCCTTTCTCCTTTTGAGCCTTTGGGACCTTTCAACATCTTGAGTAGTTGCATTTACTTCTCAGGGAAATCCAGAGGTGGAGTGGGGTTCCTGGTCTCTACCCAGAACTGAGGCTGGGGGAAGTCACTACATCCCTTAATACAGGACATTTTATGTTCCTAATAATGGTCCAGAAAATTTTCTTTCCCATGGACTGTGTAGAGAGACTGGGGAAATGAGCTAGGCTGAACTTAGCTTCTGTCAATACTCTTTCCTATGTCACTTACACTAATGGCCTCAATGTAATGGTTCTGATAAAAATTATGATCTTTTAGGCATCTATTCATATTTTTCTAAATTTGAGTTTGTCTGTTTCCAGTCTAAGAGTCCTGTACTGCCTAAGCCCTTTTGAAAATATTAAAAGTCAAAACAGTTTATAAAGAACTGCACAGAAACAGGCCCATTTAAATATATCCAGGGAAATTAAGGCTTAAAAAGTATAAATATTAAACACTTGGAAATATAACTTTAACTATTATATGGTCCTACCTCTTCCCCTTATAAGTGGTATTTCATTTTCTACTTGTATGTTCCACACACAAGCAGCAATACTAAGAAATTCTTGATGTGGTTATACTTCCAGGCTATCTTATCTTATATGATTTACTATTCATCCCTGAAATATATATATATCTTAATCTACAAATTTACTGGCAGGTGTGCATGAAGTTAAATTTATGCAAGAACATTTGCCTGAAGAGGACATTAGAGGTAAATTCCGGGTGTGATCTGTCTGGGATTTTCTCATGTTTTAGTGTGCCTTGACCTGCTCATCTCTTTTAATGTCTGCAGACACCCCTGGGAAACTGCAAAGAACTCTGACAGGCTGCTCTTCTCTGATAAAAGCAGCAAGAGCACATTCAATTTCAAAGGTTTGTTTCTAAAGGACAGTGCTTGTTGCAAGGTGGCTACAATAAAAAAATAAAAATATTTTTGCTGGACCAGATTTTGCTGTCAGGTAAAGAGTCCTGCAATTTCAGGAATAGCTGAGATTTGCACCTCTGCAACTGATAGGAAACCAGCTTTTTATGTATTAAGGCAGAAGAAGCAATTTCCATTTCAGGTTTTTTTCCCCTCTGTATTTTTTTTTCCTTTTCAAACTCTTTTCCTTCAGTTTCTTGGAAGAACTTGAAGCTGTTACTTTTCAAGCTGAAAATTCCACACTTCAGAGACCTAGATGCCCAATATTGTACCTCTTGAGCCTGCATTATCTCTGTGTATCAGAGTGCATCAAGTGTTTATCTCTGCTGTTCTGGTTTCAGAAGATTGGTGCTTTCCTGTCCTTCATAAATTGTTTCTCAAGTATGAGAAAAAGTGGATTTCACAAATTAGTTTATTTTTGTAGAAAGCTAAGAAAAATATTTGGGAACTACTGCAATATTTCTATTAAGTAATAGTTTAGATAACATTTTAAGTACTTTAACCATTTGACTCCTGAAGCTCACTACACTGTATGTTGCTTTTACAGGTATCAAACAGCTCAAAAGCCATAGAAATCACTGATATGAAAATTAGGCTTCTTAAAAGTAATGGCTGTGTTGCAGGGGTGTTGTCACTGCACCTGAGGACAGCAGGGCAGTCAATCCAGTATCCAGAGCTGTTCCTCTCTACTTGTATTCACACATTCTCTTTTGTCTCAGACCTCTTTGGAGAGCAATTTTTTAATAGATATAATCTTAATATGCCAACTGGAGCATAACTGCTTAACCAGTGACCCTCAAACATTTCTACAAATGCAGAGCATTGAGATGTTAAAATAGCAATAGCAGCAAGCTATTCCTAGGTGTGCTCTTCATGTGAGATGGACATCACAAGGTGCTGATGCCCTCTGTGCAAGGACACTGAGGTCCTGTGGCTTGTGTGTGCTTGTAAGAAAGTTTCACTGCACTCTGAATGTACTCTGTAGGAAGTTAATTGCCTCCTTCCTGAATTGCACCTAGAAGCTCTCTGGAAAGGAGCTACCCTGGACTTCACTAAATTCCCAATCTGAGCACAGCTCTTGTAAGTGCTTTTAAATGAATGAAGTGCAAAACTCTCGAGTTTATTTTTAGAGCATCTACGAAGTGGAATGAGCTTGGAAATAGCTCCAGGCATTTGCAGTCTAGGACTATTTGAACATGTTCAGACAAGGTCCCCATATCCAGAGGGACACAATTACAGACTCATTCATGTATAGGTGTTGCTATTAGCATATTATGCTATTAAACCATGAATTCTCCCATTGAGCCTTGCTGCCACTAAGGGGACATGGTTTCTGAAGTGCTATAAATACAAATGAATTTTTGTGCTTGCTAAGGTCATAAATGGAAGCACAGTTTTCTTTAAGCACACTAATGTTCACAAAGTTTCTTCCAGCTCCTGTATTATTTTCATATTCGTATTTGCAATTTTAGGCTATACTGCTGTAAGCTTTTTAGGATTCCAGTCAAGACTTTTTGAAAACAGCTGACTGTAGGATATAATAAGAATTCAAAAAGCATTGTACTCTTTAGAGTGCCTTGATATTCCTGTATTTATCATTCTTTTGTTATTTTGACACTGTTTTTCTGTTATTAGCCTGAAAAAAATCACTATTTTTTTCAATATTTATAAAATATTAAGGTGTTTTTATTAATAAAATAAAGGCAATATTAGTTCAGATTTTACTACGTAAACAGTAGCTTTAGTAAACATACAAAACCTATAATAAAAACATTGAAACACTTTTGTAATTTATTTCAGTGAAGCCCCTAAACTTGATTGATAAAACCAGAAGCTTCACTAAAAATGTATGTCTGTATTGAATTGTTCAGAAATATCTAAGCCACTCCTCAAAAAGGAAAAAGACTTTCTTCTCTGAATGTGATCCTCTGTGCTGCAAGGTCATTTAAGCTGGCTCAGATCTTCCCATAAATGTGTCGAGAACCACATACAACAAGTAATAATCATAATAAGGCCACTTGACAAAAATGATTGCCTGTGTGTTGCAAATTAAAGTCTTTCCTGGGAGCTATACAAAATATATAGTGACAGCAAATAGATGTAATTCTTCAGTTCCTGGCTTGGAACCAGCCAGTGCTTATGTTCACACGGAGAGGAAAAAAATACCCATAGCAGCTATTGAGTGCTGAAGCTTATAAAGTGGACTGTCACTCTGCCAGGTGCACAGGGATATTAGTGAGGCTCTGCTCCTCCCCAGGGCTACAGAAGTAATTGGTCATTTTTCTCCTTTCTATGTCCAGCAACGTAGAAGTAACTAGATCTGTGCCTGAAAGAGGAAGGTTTTTTAGGTTTTTTTTTGCAGAGATAACCCTGAGCTGGGTGGAGGAGAGCTGAGCAGACACTGCACTGACATTGGTGGGTGTTCTGAGCACTTCCTCTCCTGCTGTTCCAGGCTGATACCAGCAAAGGCAGCATCCTCTTCTCTGCAGCCATGAATGTTCTTATGGGTGCAGTCTACTTTCTATAGGTTTATGCTTAGAACCACTGTAATACCTGCTTCAGTTGACAGTCTAAAACTTTGGGCCATATCTGACAAATCTTACCCGCCCTGCCTCTACCCTTCCAACCTGACCCATTCTGAATACCAAAGAATAACTGCATACACATAAACTGTGTGATCCATTTCAACATTTTCTGCTTATTTCCACAGGCAGTCTTCACACTGGCATCTGGGGTCTTGGTTTCAAGAACGTTTCCTGCAGGCTGCCTTGAAGAACTTCTCTAACTTAGGACTTCCACAGAAGTTGAATATTGCTGAATTTAAATATTTTGCTATCTTTGTGTCTCTGTGTACTAACTAGCAAGATGTTCAGTCATGTGGTGGATTTGGAAGTACATGTTCACTCCTTTAGCTTGGGTGTTGAATAAATGATCCCCAGAGGTGCCATCTGAGCCCAATTATTCTGTGATCAAACCTGGTATTTATTGAAAAGAACTTGTTCAGCTTAAATAAGGTATTTTTGTTAATCCTTTTAAATTTTTTCACAAATGAGTCCTAATCTAGAAGAAAAAAACTGCTTTTATTTATGCCTCTTATTTAGTTCTCTAAGAAACCAGTATGAAAAAGTTAATTTCAAGACTGTGCTTTGGTGGTGGCTAAGGCACAAGAATAGATATATTCTTACATGAGAGGAGGAAGATGATGTAGCTAGTTTAATGAGTTATTTATGGTTTTGAAGTATCCTCTCAAATACTGAAACTAATGTGACTTTAATGAGCCACGTGCAATCCACAGCTTTTGCTTTGTTGAATATTTCCCTCAGGGTAAACTGAGTCATTAATAGTAATTAGGAATTGAGTATCCAGTTGCAGGGTTGAGTAGGAAGTGAGGTAAAAACCATGCTGTTTGGAAGCAAACTATCTGCACATACACAGTGAGGGAGTTTGAGGTCATTAAAAGCTGTGGGCTGGGATTAGTGGGCTCCATCATGTGCATTATTAATGAATCTACCTAGCTCATGCAATTGAAATTTCTGATTAATCATAAATGAAGTATCTGTAAATAGAATAATTCAGCATGAGGTAAACAACCGGATTTTAATTTCTAGTGGATGGAAATTGTAGCAGTGGATGGGAGATGGATTTAAATTTAGATTATATACAGAATTAGATAAGGATAAATATAAATCAATAGGAAGACTGATTGCATTTCCTTTTTTTTAAATCTGCCTGCCACTTGCTTCTGTCACTGAGAAGCTTTTTGTTAAGGGAATGTCTTCATGCACTTCACCTTTTCAAGATTTTTCTACTTTTACAGATTTCACAATGAAAACTGAAAATTTGTGCACTCTCTTTTCTTTGCCTTGGGAAACAACACCTCTCACTAGACCAGGCTGCTCAAAGCCCCATCCAGCCTGGCCTTGAACACTCTCAGGGAAGGGGCACCCACAACTTTTCTAAAAAAGTGTTCCACCACCACCCTCACAGTAAAGAATTGCTTCCCAAGATGTAATCTAAATCCACTACTTTTCAGTTTGAAGCTCTTCCTCCTGGTCTTACCATTATAGTTCCTTACAAAGAGTCCCTCTCCAGCTTCCTTTCAGGTCCTTTCAGACTCTGGAAGTTTGAGATGAGGTCTCCACCCAACCTTCTCTTCTCCAGGCTGAACAATTTCTCAGTTTGACTTGCCAGGAGAAGTGCTCCCTTATCAACTGGATGGCCTCCTCTGGACTTGCTCCAACAGTTCCATGTCCTTATTGTTTTGGTGGCACCAGAGCTGGATGCCCTGCTCTGGGCTGGGTCTCACCAGAGCAGAGCAGATGGGGCAGAATTCCCTCCCTTGCCTTTCTGGCTGGGCTCCCTTTGATGCAGCCCAGCTTCCACTGCCTTGCTGTGCCCACAGTGCTGGCTGTTGTCAAGGTTTTTATCACCCTCAAGCTCTTTTCCTCAGGGCTGTTCTCAATCCATTCTCCACCCAACCTGCAGGTGTGTCTGCAGTTGTCCCAAGCCAGGTGCAGGGTCATGCAAAATTTAAAGTAATATAGTGTTTTTTTCCCAGAGAATTCTTCTTCTCAAGACCATCTTTAAGCAGGCAGGGTGTTAAAAACCTGACCATATTGTGCCAAACCCTATGTCTGTAAAGCATTCAGGTACTTCTTTGGAGAATGAGACACCATAAGAAAATTTATTATTCTGCCTTTTGAGCAGATTTAACTTTCTCATGGTAAATAAAGCCTTGGGCTAAATAGGGAAAAAAAAAACCCTTTAGTAGCTGTTCATTAAGTAATCCTCATCCATTCTATTAACTAAATGATATGAGAGTCTGAGGGAAAATTGGCAAATTCATAGAATTTCATATAATAAGTAATACATATCCACCAGAGGGCAAATTATGGTAACATTTGAATTATTCTGTTCAGCAATTTTATACTTCTCTTTCTGTTCCTTAAAACATTATATCTGATAGCTATTATTGGGTAATGTTTTCCTCAGGAGTTTTGCTGATGTTTATTTATAAGTCACCATGTTCTACCTGATTGCTTGATTTTTTAGCTTGGATTTCATATAATTTGTGTACTAGTGCCTAGGCAGCTCGGGGGCAAGGAGACAGGTAAGGCCCAAATCCAACCTGTTTCATTGCCTAAATACTGGATTCTCATGGAACATTGCATCTCATGGACTGTGATTGAACCTAAGCAACCATAGCATGACTCAAGAATATGTCAAGCCTCTGAGGTCCAGTGCAGGAAAATAACCCAAGCTGACTAGGGAGATGCACAGGTAAATTAACATATATGTAACTTTTATAGTCTCTGCAGTAACTCACTGGCTTTGAAAGGTTCCTGCAGCCACAGGATTTATTAGGATCCTCCTTGTCTCTGCATCACCTTTCTTCATCCTCTAGACAACCACTGGGGTTCAAATGCCTTGTACCCACTGCTCTGAGACACACAAAAACCACTGTAGCTTACCTCTGGCTGCCTGACTTTTCTGTTTAGTAAATACCTAATAATCTCTCTAGTGAGCTCTTAATGGTGGCTTAGATGACAAAACTGATGTTTCTAATGGTAAGAATTTGAGTATACCTTATTTAAACTGGTTATGTCAGAATGAAAACCCAAAGAAGAATGTGATTTGCTAAACATAAAGAGAACAATTTCAGCAATGGTAGTTAATTGCTACTGCATGGCATCTTTCAGCCATGCAGTAGCAATTAGCTACCATTAACTATCAATTAAATACCATCATTTTTCCTAAAATTAAACTAAACCAGGTCTTATCAGACAGGCAGAAGACATAGAAAATTTTTATCACTTTCATCCAAATTATACCACTTTCACAGCACCTAAAATATAAGGTTCTTTTCTAATTTGAAGCTGCAATGTAAATTCATTGTCTCAGAGGAATTAGATCTGCAATATTTATTTGTCCAGTTTTGGTATTTTGACATGAACATACTGCTTATAAACTTTCGTAAGACTTTTGAAAGTTATAAAACAAGGTATTGTTTTACATGCCACCTGAAAAAGAGCTGATCCAGTGCATCATTAACATGGTTTACTTTTTCATTTATGTGACAGTTTGGTTGTAAGTTTATGTTATCAGAAAACAAACATAAGACTATTTGATTCAGTGATACAACTTTTAGGTAGAGCTAGAATTGATGCTTGATAATTTTTTAATTATATGCATTTTATTGGAGTGTCAAAAGTGGCAGTTCTTATTAGAGGAGTGGAGAGCCTGAGAAGGCTCTCTGGCTCCTTCCCTGTGCTCTTGTCAGCACCAGGCACAGCCCTGCCAGCCTGGCAGCACCAGGGCAGGAGTGTAGCCCCACATTTCTTTTCGCAGACAGAAAAGCAAGGCACAATCCTTCCCAAGAATATTCTTATCTCATTTGCTGTGCCTGTGCTTGTGCCAAAGTAGAATGCAGTATGGAGATTGTTTGCCCAAAGTGATGGTGTTTTGTTTCCTTGGCCTGTCAGGGCCAGGTGTGTGTGTGTGTCAGGACTGTCGGCCGACAGTCACGAGTTCTGTGCAGTGGTTTTTAGAGCTGAGTGCTTGGCAGATTTAGCTTAGATGTAATGAAATATAGTGTAATATAGTATAGAATAATATGGTATATTAAAGTAATTAATTAACCTTCTGATAAGATGGAGTCAGGTGCATCATTTCTCTCCCCTTGTCGGGGTTGTCTGTGAATTTGATACAAGAGGGAACCACAGTGACCTTCCCAGTGCCCTGTGAAATCCTCCACAACCAGCAGGAGGCAAGAGCCAAGCAGGCAAACACATCCTGGCTTTATCACTTTTACAGCTCAAACCAGCAATGAACACATCTTGGTGAGATTTTCTTTTCAGGGGCAAGCCTAACATTTTTTCCTAGTTGTAGAGTCTCTGTAAAATAATAGTTCTGAAAGGTTAAATTTTAAATGGAATAAAAAAAAAGTAGCAGCCATGAAAATGCAAAGTAAGACATCAACTGTCTTGCTAAAATAGTTGAGGTGTCATTCTATAAACCACCCATTGTCCAAATTACCATGTATTAGGAATAGGCTCACATTAAAGAATCTGCTTAAAAGCTGGCATTTTCTTTCCCCTGAATTGAGGTCTTATTTAATAAATCTAGCAGAGAATTCTGGTTTTTGTGTCTCTTTAAATGGCTGTATACATTATATGGGTGTATCTGAAAACAGAGGCTTTCCTTTGTGGAATTAAGGTGAATTTTCCCTGGCATCACATTGTTTTGAATGTATTAATAAGCAAGTCCACTATTCTGAAACATACATAACTAAATAGGTAATATTTAAATCAGTCTACATAGAATAGAAAAAGAAAATTTTCTAAATTTTAAAAAAGATTGCTTATAAAATGTTTCTATTTGAAACTTACTGCCCTATCTTAGCAAATTCTTCACTACTTTGTAAAACAGAAAAGGTCCTTCAACAGTGCCATGCCTAAAGCATTTTCTTTCACAATGGCATTAATGGGGTGATATTTGTAAGTGAATTGATGTGGTTCTAATTAATTTACTTCAGTCAGGGCTGAGCCTCTTTCTATCAGCTATTGTAAATACATGCACAAGCGCTCTTTCTGTCCTTGACTTATTAGAAACCTTAAGTATATTTTTAAAATGTAGTATTCAATAGTTATTTAAACTTTTTAGAGTCCATTCCAGTGTACCCTAGTGTCTCATTAAAAAGCTCTAAATTTTTGTTGATGTCTTTGCTGATGGCCTTTGTGACAGGCTATTCAGACAGCATTTGAGAAATACCACTGAAGAGTGCATGGAGCAAGAGGTTATGTTTAGACTGATAGTTTGTGGATATAGTGAATAAAAAGAAAAACATCTTTCAGTCACTTTAGATGTGTATTAGTATAAAAGAAGTGCTCATATAGTGCTGCAAGGTATAGGCTGCTAAAAAAGAAAGCAAACAAAAATATATATAAAAAAAACCCCCAGTAGTTACAAAAAATTATTTCTCTGACCTTTGAAAGACTACAGTGCTAACTATTAAACCTCATGAATGCAAGTAAACAATAGAATTTAGATTACTTCCAGCAAGTAGAAGACAATTCTAAAAAACATTACAGTCACTGCAAACTCAAAAGCAACAGGTAATTAGGGAAAAGAGCTGAAAGCTCCTGCTCTAAATCATACTTTTAACTCCAAAGCATCACAGAGTCAGCTTTTACACACTGAGACAGAACTCATTGCAGTGTTAGGTTAAGGAACTATATTGTAAATAGTTTTCTTGGAAAATACACTTTTAAGTGTTTTGAGCTTGAGTAACTTTAACCTTTTGGTATAAATTACAATCCCTGCACACTGTACTCTGCAAGGACGCAAATACATGAAAAAATTTTCCCCTTACAAAAAAAGAAATGAAGCACTTAGTGAATCAAAAAATCACAGAATGGAAAAAAAATCTAAATATATTTTTCCATATTTTCACTTGTGCCCATACTACCTGCCTGTACTGTTCCTGGGCACCAACAAGAGTCTGGCTGCGGAATCTTTCTTACCCTGGTATTTACACGCATTGGTAAGATCCACCAAACCCCCTGAGTCCTTTCTTTTTGAGCTGAGAAGCCACAGTTTGCTCAGCATCTCTTCATATGTCACAATCTCTGAATCACCTCATCACTCTCATGGCCCTTCACTGAACTCACTCCGACGTCCCCGTGCCTCCTGACCCCTGGGAGTCACTTCTGATCATCCATCCTCCCTTGGTCTTTGAGCCACTGATCACAACATTACCTACATTCTTCCATAATACACTGTAGAATTCATCAGCTTATAAATTCATCAGCTTAGCAATTACTAGCTCTTGTTTGCAATTTAAAACGGCCTCATTGTTCTATGCTGCAACACAGCCCTCTTCACTCTGAATTATGTGTTTCATATCTGAACAAATGAAAATATAAATCTCATTTTTAATTAACCTTGGACAGTTTTCCAAGATATGTTCCAACATCTTTTTATTTTATCTAATAACAAATGGCATTTTGGAATTTTCTCTCCTAAGGTGTTTGTCCACTAATGCTTATTTCAGATGATGCATGCACTTTTGAGTAGAATTTCTAATTCTCCTCACATCTGTTCACATCACTGAGTAATCTGAGCACACAACATGGGTTTTTCATGCATGAAACAGGACTGGAAGATGTTTTCCAGTAGCATATCAATTGTGTTTCAGTTGCTAAAGGCATTGAGTTAAAGAGATTTGATCACATTCAGTCTGAAATATAACACCATGAAACAGAAAAGGTCCATGCTATGTTGATAACAAATCAAAGTGATAAGTCCCATCAAAGTGAATAAGGCCAAATCAAGAATAATGTTTGATGCTCCCTGAAAAAAAAAAATTGCTACATAATCTTTATGGAAAGTTTAAATACAATACAAAGTAATTGCTTGTGCATATGATGTAGGAGGATGGCATTCTGTAGTTCCCAGTTTAAATCTAAAATTACACAAAAATGCTGGAAATTTTTATTAAGTCATAATTGTAATTAAATCTATTGATTATTGGAATTAAGACAAAGAATGTGATAACTTATCAGTTATATTTAGGGGAAAAAATCAGATTACAAAATATACTTGAAAAATAATTTTAAAAATAAGAAGACATTCTGAACAACTTTTAAAACAGAAGATTTTGCTAAGGTTCTCTGGAATTCTCCAAAAGCCTTTGTGGGAAGCTTTGGGGTCTTTGTGGTTTACTGCTACAATTTAGAAGGTTTTAGGAAATTTGAATCCTTTTTGAACTGGCATTAAGGCAATTACTTGGAACTAACTTGGTACATTTTGATCCCAAAGAAAGAGGAGGATGAACTGCACACACCCTGTATCTTACAGCAGAGCCCTTACACTGCTTGTGTGGCATTGGGTTCTCAAAGGCACTTAAAGCAATAAAGTTCCTTTGAAACTCACTGGGATATGGTCCTTACACTTGCAAAATCCTTTTAAAATCCTGCAGCCTCAAGTCCCTCTTTCACTTTTTTCATATTAATTCATCATATAAATGATTACCTGAAGTGATCTTCAGGCCAAATGATACCATTCACATTATGAGTGAGCAGTCCTATACTCTTTCACTTGACACACTCCAAATGAACTGCTTGAGACTTGTAAGGAACCAAAGGAAGCTTGTCAAAACCTGAGCAAAGTATAAATTTTTGGAGGTCTTCAACAGGCATTAGGTGAAGCCAACTGAAAGTAGGTATCAAAACCAAGTTCTGTGAAACAATTTTGATTGCCTGCTTTGAAAACAGGGGATAGTTTTGAACATGAGTCAAGTGCCTGACCATATCTTTCACAGATGTGCCAAAGTCCATCTTAGAGATTTTCAACACCATAACTCTACTTGAAAAGGTATATCAAACCTTACTGTAAAATATCCTTTTTATATTCCATAAGTAAACCATTCTGGAAAGCACTTTAGCAACCTCGGTTTCACTCTTAAAAAATATCTGTTTAAATTAATTTAAATCATAACATTTTGGAAACTTTAAAAGTGATCTATTTCAGTAATTTTAGGATATTTTTCTTAATTCTTAACCTCAACTTCAATCTTCGCTGCATTAAGTAAAATATTTTTCATATCTGTATAAATGAAGAAATTTTATTATTTTTCTGTATTTTAATGAATCTTTTATATAATATTACCTTTATTCTTTATCTTCTTTTCTTTAGCCTAAGAAATCCTGGTTTTCTCAATTTTTTCTTGTAACATTCAATTTCTTTTAGATAACATGAGCATCTTTATTACTTCCATCTCATCTCTTCTCATCTGATCAAATAATTTGTAAAATATTGTGATCAAAACTAAGAATAGTATTCTGGCTTAGTATCCTTGAGTACAAAATCAGATTATTTATTTCCTTTAACTTCAGGTGTTCTGCTGAAACATGCTAATACAGTGTTTGAGTGTTTGCAATAGTCAAACTCAATCGGCTTAAGTTCAGTTTCTGGTCACAATGTAAGCCACAAATTCTCTTGGTGGCATTGTAAGCTGTTTGTTCATTCTCCATCCCATATGGAAGTAATTTTCCTGCCTATAGTTAGAATTTCACATTTTCATATTAAATGGAAATTTCACATTTCCATTTAAATGGTCTAGTGAAAAGGGCCCTGTTCACAGCAGCTGGCTTAAAACTAGATGACCTCTAAGGCCTCTTCCAACCCAAGTCATTCTATGAGTCCATGATAAATTGCAACATATTTTATCTCAGAGCATTAAAATATTTCTAGACAATTTTAATATGACATATGAAACAACCAGTTATGTCATCTGTTGAAGTGTAGATGAACATTTTTGATACAACCACATGCCAAAGCAGATATTTGTACACAGCCACTCAGAATAGCTTTGCAGTATGGTTGTGCACACAGCTGCTCAGTTTTGTCTGGACTTTGTGGTCTTAAAGAGAGTTTGAAATCTTACTAGCATTATGTGTATGTCTATAAGTTGTTTATTTGCCTGTTCTTAATGCTAATTTTAGAAGCAAATCAGATTGTCTTTCTATGACTTTTTCCTGACAAATACATGCTGGCAGTTAATCATGTCCTGTAACAATCTCCATCAAGGTTGATTCTTACCTTGGGGATAATGGTGTCCATCCCCACCAGAACCATATAATACTTGGTGAAAACTTTCTGAGTCTCACTTCTCACTTGTGCTTAGTGCAGAAGGTGCACCTGGAAGGTATTTCAGCTCCACACAGGCTGTTCTTGTGCTGTGGCCCCACTGGGAATTTCCCTGGCTAGCTCTGAGGTACCCTCAGACATGGGACTGAACACTTAAACTGATGGACACCCTGCTGTACCTAGTTTTTTTTTTCAGTTGAGTGCAGAGCTGGATGCTCCTGGTTCCAGGGAGATTAAATGAGGCAGATTTTCTGAGCTGACTAATAAAACCAACAAGTGCTCCATGGCACTCTTTTCTGCCTTGCTCTTGCATAGTGTCCATCAATGGACATTTTGCTGGCTTACTCCCAAACTCAACAGAGAGGGATATGTGGCAGCCTGAGAACTTAAAGAAGAGAGTGCATTGACAAGGTGTTTTAAAATATAGTGACCTTTTTTTAAAGTATAATAAATAATCTTTCCTTGGGGATGTTACCTAGACAGAAATCTTCACTTTCTTGTTTCCTTTGCTACTGTCCCCTTAGATCTCTGCTGCCTTACATGCACACACACACTCAGCACACACAATCACACAAACGTGCCCATCTACTACAATATTTTCTGTTGTACTCTCCACCAGGTACAAATAGCAGATCTGTCACTGGTCTAGGTGATGTTAACAGCTTGTAATTTTCTCTAACACTTCCTATTCCCACGAGCTGAAAGTAAGCCAGTCAAACCCACAGCCTTGGTTTTCCAGGTTTCCTTTCTCACTACTGTCCCTACTTTTAAATAAATCAGATTGATTTGATTTGGAAACTCAGCCACCTACATAAGTTCTTACAGAAAATTTCCATATACAAGTAGCCCCGGTAAATTTTATCAAACCTGGGCATTTTAAAAATAAACAAATATTCTGATGTTCTTCCTTTTTCATTTCAGACAGGAGCTGTATGTTTTTGTTGATGATGATGAACATGTTAGCCAGCTGATTTCAACTCCCCTGTTCAATGGCCAAATAAGGCATTAAAGTATTTAAAAAAAAAAAAAAAGTCCAAAGATCTCAGTTTTATAGTTTGCCAGATTTTTCTTGCCACAGAAGAGATCTGTTTTCGTTGTTTAACATTTTTATTGTAATGCAAGACTTTCCTCTTATGTCCAATGCCAAATAGATGCATTTCTGAGCTCCGACTCTCTGACTGGTTTTGTATTTTTAGTCTAAATGTATTCATAACCATGATTGTATATACCCTTTTGCTTGAAGATCTTCCTCCCAAAGCTTAAACCCCTCTCTGGAAGGTTTTGTAGACAGTAATATTTTCCTCTCTCAGCTTTTGTTTCACTAGACTAAATAGGTCACACGCTACTAGCTCACACTTTGATGACAGATATTGCATTCCCTCATTCATTTAAGTACCTTGTCTCAGCATCTGTTCCACTTGGAGCTTGCCTTTCTTTTGGTCCCTTGCAAACTCAGTTTCCAGACCCACTGCTGCAGCTCTGACAGGAGCCCTCTTGACTTTCTCCTAAGACAGTTGATGATCTTCTGCATTTGCTTTTAGGCATGAATTATATCCATGCTCTTTGAATGTAATCCTTTTCATTTTTTCCAGGGAGGTTGTTTTAATGAGGAGGATGAGGAATATATCCACTTAGCAATCAGGATAAAATCAGATAACATTAAAAATTGATACAGCACAGATATAATTTTCTGACTGTTATTTTTCTCACTGAGGTGCTTTGACCTTGTTTCATGTAATTTCCCTACATAAACCATTTTGAGATGGCTGGTTAAAGCCAGTCCACATTGAGATGACTGTCTGTATCTTGAAAAGGAAACAGAATATCAGAAAATATCAGATTTGTTTTGAAGCACAATCTCCTGAAGTTTTCAAATGTTCAGACCTGGCTCTATCAGACTGCTGAAAAAAAAAATCATACTCTGATCTTGATTTTTCCAGCTGAATACTGATGAATCTTATTTAGTTTTTAGTCACGTATTCAGTGTCACTTGATGTTTAAGTAATAACTTCACATTTAGATGCATTGTAATTTACATCCTTACATCACAATATTTTAATGGGTTTACTTCTAAGAGTAATGGTTGACCTTTAAATAAACAAGTATGATGTGATTGCAAGAATCAAAGTTCAATTTTATAGTTATGTTATGTATGGATAAATTGCACAAGAATATGATATGGTAAGCAACATTGGAAAGGGGCTGTATTTCATTTTGTTTCTTCAAAAGTTTAAAGATTCAAGTCCTGGCTTATATAATAGAAAATGTATCATTTTTACTTACACCCATATATGTAAAGTGCAAATTTAACTTATCTTCACGAATGTTAAAATATTGCACATAATAAACAGGTTATAAAAATATACTTATTAATGAGGATGAAAAATGAACTGCATCATCTAGTTTAATCATGCTTACTCTTTTCCCACAGTAGAATTTTCTTTTTTTTTTTTTTAATGGATGTATTAACTGGATATTTAGAAGGATAAATCCAGAGTTTTGGGCTGCTCATGAATTCATTTTATTTTCCACTAAAAACAATTTCAGAATCGTAGGTAGTGAGGGCTTTTGAGCTTGAAATCTGTTATATTATTTTTTTTTTTTTTCTTTCCTTTTTTCTTAGTGGGCTGAAAATATTTAGTTGAATGCTTAATAGAATGATGAACAAATAAAATAAGTCTATTATTCTGGATTAGCCTCTACACTCAACTATTGACTCAGATTGCATTGGACTTTTTTTTTACCAAATCCATTCTCACAAATTCACAGAGCATGAGAAATCCCTTCTCAGTTTTGCTTCCTCTTCTTGGAACCTGTGAGATTCCTGTGCTCAGGATGTGCATAGATGCATGGTCAGCTGTTCATGCTTCATCTTGTGATGCACTGAAGTAAAGGGATATGAGCTGCTCAGTGAGTCCCTGGCACCACATGCAAACCCCCAGGGTGTGCTCCTTACAAAAATAATGGACAACAGAGAAAGAAATCATATGTATTTTTAAAAATCCTTTAATTTTGAAGCAACTCTTTGTATTTTATTTCATGGAAGCTGGACAGCAATGACACTCATTTAAGGATACAGAAAATCATTACATCCTTCCCATGGTTCCCATTCTTGGAGCCTTCCACTCCTGACTGAGGTATGGTGCTCACATTCCATATCTTCAGGAGCTACAATGGAGTTTCATTAATTAGAAGTGTCCAATCTGTGCTCAATACACATAGGGAGTAAATCTGTCAGCTCAAGTATGAACAGGAAGAAAAATCTTATCTCTGATAAAAAATGACTTCTGGCTGTAACAGCACTTGAAACTGCTCATAACAGATTAAACTGCAACTTTTTTTTTCTTTTTTTTTTTTAATAAGATAAAAAACTTTTTTCCACTCTCCCTTTCCCACAGAAAATTTCTTCAAATCAGGCTGAATAACTGGAATCTAGGAAAAAAAAATCTATGTATATAAAGAAAGCTTTGGTGAAGTGTCAGATACTGTAACTCATCTAAGTTCTCAGAGAGGAACTGCGATGATATTCCCTGTCAAGTTCACATGAAGATCTCTTTCCCAAAGAGATAAACTGTCTCTGCTTTCATTTGAAAAAGCCTGTTATGATTTGATGAATCAAGAGAACTGGATGGACCATTTCTTAGGAATCTTACAGCTCCTCCAGCTAATCAACCAGTTCATGAAAAAATGAAAACATAAGGTCTTTTTACTCTTATTCATCTGAAAAGAGGTTAAGAGTGATGCAATGTGACCCTTGGTTTATACTGACCCACCTCTAAAAGAGGAAAAACATCCAGTTTATATTACACTTCTGCTGGTTGACAGTAGTCAAAGTGTCACTGACCCCACCACTTTGTCTGTCACTGTGAGGAGACATGGCAATCCAGATAAATTATAACTATTAGACTAGCAGAACGAGTTCTGTGCTGAAGGCAAAACAATTACAAACAAGAATTCAAGGAGATCCACAACAATGCTAGTGAAATTTAAGTAATAACAACATTATTTAACACGGGAAAGTATTTGAAACAAAAGCATCTGCTCTCAGAAAACAATTCCTCATAATAACTGTGAAAATCTAACAGTCTAAATATGTCAGATTATCCATTTTAAATTAGTGAATTGGATTTAGAGTTTGCTATATAAACACTCTGATATATGTAAATTCCTGAGGAAATAAAGAATTAAATATTAGTGCACAGTCAACATACAAAATCCTAAACAGTAAGGTTCAGTGTTTTAAACAACCTTAACTGAAAATAAAGACTTCTTAAAGTTGGGTCATTACATAAATGCTTTCAATTGGCACTGTTAGAGAAAATTTTAGATATTTTAATTCTGCATCTAGCATTCTTCTGCTTTTCCTGGTATTTTTAACATTAGAGATAAATTCATGCTTTTTGGCTTCCTTGTAGCATCTGTTTTATGGAAGCAACACACAGTATGTGTCATGTATTATAGCCAAGGAACATATGCTGCAAATAAACAAGAAATGTATGAATTTGTATTTAACACTGGGTATCTAGAGGTTCTCCCATCAGAAATAATCCACTAGAAATAAAGATGCTGCATGGTTCCTGCAGAAATTATATGAGCAATATTGAGAGTAGGACAATATATTCCTGTATTTTCAAGGTTAGCCTTCAAAAATCCCTGCCTAACAGTATGTTGCCAAGCTTTACTGCTGAAACCAACAATTAGGATTTTTTTCCCCTGGCACTTTGGCTGATGCATAGTGCCTAGTAAATGTGTACAAAGTCTTTTGTCTCTACTGTGCTGATTTATATCAAGATCAAGATAGCTGTGATTTGTGATTAAAAATTTTTACCTTGCCTGCCCTCACGTGCCCAGCCCCGAGGCTGTCCCTAGAGCCAGCCAGCAGAGCAGCTATGGGGTGTGGCTGTTTGGTATTCCATGCCAAACCATCCCACCAGGTGATCTATTCACTTGGGATAGGAAAAGAAACTGATCACAGAGATGACCCCATTTCCTTCCTTTTACTGTGGAAAGGGTTTTGTGCTTTCATCTTTAACACCAAACCCCAAAAAGCAGACATTTAAGGAGGAGAGTCTGTTACCCCAAGTGAAGTGAGTGGAGCACCAAAGGAAGGTAAATTATTTATAGACAAATCAGATCTGCTCACATCAGGAAATTAGAGATAGCTCCCAATCACAGCCTTTTACCTCAAAGAGCCTCATGGGCATGGTGCAGGGAAGAGACTGGATTCCTTCCTGGGAAGTTGTCCGTCTGTCCAAGATGAAAGTCTTCCCCTATGGGAGATTGAGATGGAATGATTGCCAACCTAAAAGGCAGTATGTGAGGTTGTATTTGATAGCAGGTTCATTTGGATTTGAGAATAAGAGACTTTTCTTTTTTTTCTCCTTTTGGTGTTGAAAACAATTAAATTATAAATATTTACTGGGTATTTAATGGGTATATACATTACTGTACCTAGTAAATTCTTAAGTATCAGTTTACGACCAAGACTAGGCATTATAGATTTTTCTTTATTTTTTTCTTTATTCTGACTCTTTTGTACTCATCTCCTATACCTTCTCTCTGTAAGCATGAACAGTCTCAGAACTGTGTGAAAGTTAATTTATAAACTGATTCCTAGAAGGATTCCACTTTTCAAACAAAGAAACACATGGCTACGCTATGACTACACCACAGCTGATAGTTGTATTGGGGGCAGGGAAGGGGACTTTTTTTCATTTGAGGTTTAAAGCTAGAATCAATCTTGATTTGAAACAATTTGCCTTCAATGCAAAGCATACCATTTTATACTTTTAATATTCAGCATATTCATCTGAAGGAAAAATAACCTCACACTTTACAGAGATTATGGACCATCAGACATCTCAGGTCAATGTTTCAGCTCCCCTAAGTATATAGAACATGCAACTTCCACACTTGACAAAAAGCTCAGTGAATTATGTGAGTCAGTCTACAATTGCTATTAATTTTCATAACCCAGGAACAAGTTAGATTCACATCTGTGTCTCTACCTGGCTTAAAGTTTTTTCCTGTGTGGTTTGACTCCTAGCTATATTTTATATGTAGATTCAACAATGAATTTAATTATAATAAGCTCATTAGGAATGGAGCCTTTGCTTATCTTAAGTTTTGTAACATAGTGTATATTTACAGCAGTGTATAAGCAGTACTTAATAATTAAATCTCTTTACTCTGTTATATTAATGTGAAAGCATAAAAGGATTATCAGAGGTAGGGAGGGCTTTGTACTTCTGTGAGGAATACAGAGATGAGTCTCTTTGAAAATGAGAATGGAAAATTAAAGCCTGATGAAATGTGACCTCTTTGTGTTTCTTTCCAACAGCTTAGAGCTGGATACTTTTTTATAAGAATAGATTTTTAGTTCTTTATCAAGTTTAAATTCCCTTGGAATAGTGGCTGACAATGATGGAAGAATAAGCAAATTGTTCCAGAAATACTTGTTAAAAGATCAGATATCTCTAATATTTTATGACGGTACACGTGATAAAAAGGGCAAGGGACAAAAAATAAGATAAAGAGGACAGAGAGGGGGGGTGAGAGGAAGGAGGAGAAAAAGAGGCAAAAGAAGAGAAGGGGGGAGGGAGAGCAAGAAAAAAGAGGGGCCGGGAGGAGGACGGAGGAGGAGGAGGCAGGAGGTAAGGAAGGAGTAAGGAAGGATGGGGGGGACGAAGGAAGGAAGGAACGGAGGGGGGCGGATGCGGGTTGGGGGGGAGCCAAAAGGCCGGAGAATGCGTGCGCAGGGGCGAAAGACGGCGGACAGCAACATGACGGGAAGACGCAGGAAGGCAGGCACGGCAGGCTACGGCAGAAACGACGGACACGGCCGGCCTGGGCCGGCACGGAAGGAAGGACGGCAGGAAGGAAGGACAGGAGGACGAAGGACAGGAAGGAAGGGATAGGAAGGGAAGGAAGGGGAAGGGAAGGAAGGAAGGCGGAATGGCAGGACGGCAGGAAGGAAGGAAGGCCGGCCGGTCAGGACGGACTGCCGGACAGGCAAAGGCAGAAAGTGACCGGAAGGACTGTTCCTGCCTTCCTACTTCACGTAATTCGGCATTCCGTACTTAATTCCTTTCCTTCCTTCCTTACGCCACTTTCTGTTGTGGCTTGTTGGTTGTAAGCTGCAGGTTCGTCCCCTCAGCGGTGAACTACATTCTCCTTGCCTGTCTTTCTGACCCCGTTTGTCCGAGATTACTGTCTTACATTTCAGGAGAAGGGCCTCATGAGATTGCAGCCAGAAGTTAGTTCAAAAGATTGGCCCTTAGGCTGCGGTCATTGGCCTGTCCAGATGTCATTGTTCCACTGAGTGCTCCCCCTCCCACCCTGGTTGCGTAGATCACCCAGTCCTCCTCCCCCCCCGACCTTCCTGTGAGCTTAAAAGGCATTGCGGCCATGCGGTCGGGGTCTGTTCGGAGCAGTACTGAGATTCGGAACTGTAATACCTTGGAATAAACTCTGGATTTAACTCTCCGGCAGAACACACTCTCTTCCTCTTCACTATCGCCTGGACTTTTCTACTAGAGGTAAACTGAGTTCTGCTTTGCATGAACCTATCTCGAGTGCTTAATAGTAACTGCTTGCGAGCCGAAGGTGTCTCTGAGGAGAAATATCCCCAGTAGCCACTTGTAGCTCAAGAGAAAGCAACAGGAGGCAGCCCCAGGTCAGGGCTGATTTTCCAGCCTGGAGCTAGGGTTAGGGTTATGCCTAGGGTTAGCATCTCAGAAACCACAAAGCCCAGAGCTCCAGGCACACTGCAGCTGCAAAATGCATCCCAAGGAGAGCGCAAAACTGCCACAAGATGCCTGCCTCCATGGCTTTTTTTCTCGGAGGCAGCCCCAGGTCAGCGAAAGATTTTCCAGCCTGGAGCTAGGGTTAGGGTTAGGCTTAGGCCTAGGGTTAGCATCTCAGAAACCACAAAGCCCAGAGCTCCAGGCACACTGCAGCTGCAAAAGGCATCCCAAGGAGAGTGCAAAACTGCCAGAACATGCCTGCCTTCACATCCATTTCCTCGGAGGCAGCCCCAGGTCAGGGCTGATTTTCCAGCTTGGAGCTAGGGTTAGGGTTACGCCTAGGGTTAGCATCTCAGAAACCACAAAGCCCAGAGCTCCAGGCACACTGCAGCTGCAAAAGGCATCCCAAGGAGAGTGCAAAACTGCCACAAGATGCCTGCCTCCATGGCTTTTTTTCTCGGAGGCAGCCCCAGGTCAGCGAAAGATATTCCAGGCTGGAGCTAGGGTTAGGGTTACGCCTAGGGTTAGCATCTCAGAAACCACAAAGCCCACAGCTCCAGGCACATTGCAACTGCAAAAGGCATCCCAAGGAGAGTGCAAAACTGCCACAAGATGCCTGCCTCCATGACTTTTTTCCTAGGAGGCAGCCCCAGGTCCGGGCTGGTTTTCCAGCCTGGAGCTAGGGTTAGGGTTACGCCTAGGGTTAGCATCTCACAAACCACAAAGCCCAGAGCTCCAGGCACACTGCAGCTGCAAAAGGCATCCCAAGGAGAGTGCAAAACTGCCACAACATGCATGCCTCCATGGCTTTTTTTCTAGGAGGCAGCCCCAGGTCAGGGCTGGTTTTCCTGCCTGGAGCTAGGGTTAGGGTTATGCCTAGGGTTAGCATCTCAGAAACCAAAAAGCCCACAGCTCCAGGCACACTGCAGCTGCAAAAGGTATCCTAAGGAGAGTGCAACGCTGCCACAAGATGCCTGGCTCCATGGCTTTTTTTCTCGGAGGCAGCCCCAGGTCAGGGCTGGTTTTCCTGCCTGGAGCTAGGGTTAGGGTTATGCCTAGGGTTAGCATCTCAGAAGCCACAAAGTCCAGAGATCCAGGCACACTGCAGCTGCAAAAGGCATCCCAAGGAGAGTGCAAAACTGCCACAAGATGCCTGCCTCACATGCTTTTTCTACGGAGGCAGCCCCAGGTCCGGGCTGGTTTTCCAGCCTGGAGCTAGGGTTAGGGTCATGCCTAGGGTTAGCATCTCAGAAACCAAAAAGCCCACAGCTCCAGGCACACTGCAGCTCCAAAAGGTATCCTAAGGAGAGTGCAACGCTGCCACAAGATGCCTGGCTCCATGGCTTTTTTTCTCGGAGGCAGCCCCAGGTCAGCGGCTGATTTTCCGGCCTGGAGCTAGGGTTAGGGTTACGCCTAGGGTTAGCATCTCAGAAACCACAAAGCCCAGAGATCCAGGCACACTGCAGCTGCAAAAGGCATCCCAAGGAGAGTGCAAAACTGCCACAAGATGCCTGCCTCCATGGCTTTTTTTCTCGGAGGCAGCCCCAGGCCAGTGAAAGATTTTCAAGCCTGGAGCTAGGGTTAGGGTTACGCCTAGGGTTAGTATCTCAGGAACAACAAAGCCCACAGCTCCAGGCACACTGCAGCTGCAAAAGGCATCCCAAGGAGAGTGCAAAACTGCCACAACATGCCTGCCTCACATGCTTTTTCCTCGGAGGCAGCCCCAGGTCAGGGCTGATTTTCCAGCCTGGAGATACAGTTAGGGTTTCGCCTAGGGTTAGCATCTCAGAAACCACAAAGCACAGAGCTCCAGGCACACTGCAACTGCAAAAGGCATCCCAAGGAGAGTCCAAAACTGCCACAAGGTGCCTACCTCCATGGCTTTTTTTCTCGGAGGCAGCCCCAGGTCAGGGCTGGTTTTCCTGACTGGAGCTAGGGTTAGGGTCACGCCTAGGGTTAGCATCTCACAAACCACAAAGCCCAGAGCTCCAGGCACACTGCAGCTGCAAAAGGCATCCCAACAGAAGCGCAAAATTGCTACAACATGCCTGCCTCACATCTTTTTCCTCGGAGGCAGCCCCAGGTCAGGGCTGATTTTCCAGCCTGGAGCTAGGGTTAGGGTTACGCCTAGGGTTAGCATCTCAGAAACCACAAAGCCCAGAGCTCCAGGCACACTGCAGCTGCAAAAGGCATCCCAAGGAGATTGCAAAACTGCCACAACATGCCTGCCTTCACATCCTTTTCCTCGGAGGCAGCCCCAGGTCAGGGCTGATTTTCCAGCCTGGAGCTAGGGTTAGGGTTATACCTAGGGTTAGCATCTCAGAAACCACAACGCCCAGAACTCCAGGCACGCTGCAGCTGCAAAAGGCATCCCAAGGAGAGTGCAAAACTGCCACAACATGCCAGCCTCCACATTTTTTTCCTCGGAGGCAGCCCCAGGTCAGTGAAAGATTTTCCAGCCTGGAGCTAGGGTTAGGGTTATGCCTAGGGTTAGCATCTCAGAAACCACAAAGCCCACAGCTCCAGGCACACTGCAACTACAAAAGGCATCCCAACAGAAGCGCAAAACTGCTACAAGATATCTGCCTCCATGGCTTTTTTCAAGGAGGCAGCCCCAGGTCAGAGAAAGATTTTCCAGCCTGGAGCTAGGGTTAGGGTTACGCCTAGGGTTAGCATCTCAGAAACCACAAAGCCCACAGCTCCAGGCACACTGCAGCTGCAAAAGGCATCCCAAGGAGAGTGCAAAATTGCCACAACATGGCTGCCTCCACATCTTTTTCCTCGGAGGCAGCCCCAGGTCAGCGAAAGATTTTCCAGCCTGGAGCTAGGGTTAGGGTTATGCTTAGGGTTAGCATCTCAGAAACCACAAAGCCCACAGCTCCAGGCACACTGCAGCTGCAAAAGGCATCCCAAGGGGAGTGCAAAACTGCCACAAGATGCCTGCCTCCATGGCTTTTTTTCTCGGAGGCAGCTCCAGGTCAGGGCTGATTTTCCAGCCTGGAGCTAGGGTTAGGGTTACGCTTAGGGTTAGCATCTCACAAACCAAAAAGCCCAGAGCTCCAGGCAGACTGCAGCTGCAAAAGGCATCCCAAGGAGAGTGCAAAACTGCCACAACATGCCTGCCTCCATGGCTTTTTTTCTCGGAGGCAGCCCCAGGTCAGCGAAAGATTTTCCAACCTGGAGCTAAGGTTCGGGTTACGCTTAGGGTTAGCATCTCAGAAACCACAAAGCCCAGAGCTCCAGGCACACTGCAGCTGTAAAAACTATCCCAAGGAGAGTGCAAAACTGCCACAACATGCCTGCCTTCACATCTTTTTCCTCGGAGGCTGTTGTGGTGTATAGCTAGGTTCTTCCCCTCAGCTGTGACTACTTCCTCCTTGCCTGTCTCCTGCCCAGTAAGTTCCAAAGATGCCCTTCATGCCTGCGGTCCTTGGCCTGTCCAGATGTCATTGTTCCTTGAGTTCCTCCCCCTCCCACCTGGTTGGTAGCTCACCTGTCCTCCCCCCCCCCGACCTTCCTGTGAGCTTAAAAGGCGTTGCGGCCATGCGGTCGGGGTCTGTTCGGAGCAGTACTGAGATTCGGAACTGTAATACCTTGGAATAAACTCTGGATTTAACTCTCCGGCAGAACACACTCTCTTCCTCTTCACTATCGCCTGGACTTTTCTACTAGAGGTAAACTGAGTTCTGCTTTGCATGGGCCTATCTCGAGTGCTTAATAGTAACTGCTTGCGAGCCGAAGGTGTCTCTGAGGAGAAATATCCCCAGTAGCCACTTGTAGCTCAAGAGAAAGCAACAACTGGCGCCCAACGTGAGGCACATCAAATTTGAATGCCCAAGAAGTAATCTCAGAACCTCGGAAAACCTTCAAGGCAGCTGAGCATCCGCTAGAGTGCTTGAATGCATTGCTCTCAGCAAAGACTTAGGGATCAATCTCCCAGAAGAAGTCTTGTGGAATGTTCGGTACTCCTAGAAAATTAGCTTCTTTCTGGTGAGCAATTTTCCAGGGGAGAATAGGGGAGCCCCCTTTTTTGCCTGCGGGGGGTCCTGTTCCAGTGAAGAGACGTCCTGCTTCTACCGCCATCAACAACTTCGATTTCGGTGAGGATCTGTGCCCTTTAGAGGGAGTAGAATCTAAAAAAAAAAAAAAAAAAAAAACTTTCTGCCGTGAAACTGTTCGCTTTTAAACAGTCTCTGCCGTGAGAACTGTTTTGACCCTGCCGTGGGTTGTTTGTTTTAATCCGGAGCGATATTGTGTTAGACATAGCTCACTGCGGTGTGTCTTTGCCACTTTTATAATTCGCGGCGCCAGTGGAAGAGCGAGAGAGCTCTCCCAACCCTTCCCTCCCTGCTCGGTACTGCGGCGTGTTGTCTCTCTGTGTGGGGGAGCTCTGTACACGTGGCGTGGGGGAGGGGGCTGCTCTCTCTTGGCTCGGTGTGTAGTGAGCTCTCTACACGTGGCATTGGGGGGGGCTGCTCTCTCTCGGCTCCGTGTGTGGTGAGCTCTCTACACGTGGCGTGGGGGGGGCTGCTCTCTCTCTCGGTTCGGTGTGTGGTGAGCTCTCCCTCGGTGGGGGGTAGCTCTCGCAGCGCGGTGCGCGGGGGGTGCTTTCTTGGCTCTCTACACACGGTGCGGGGCGGCCCCAGTTTCGGCTTCGCCACGGGGAGCCGGCGGGGGAGGCTTTTTCTGTCCTCCACAGCGGCAGGGCAGTTCCCGAGTCAGCGCTGTTGCCGCGGCTATTTTAAAGGCAGGGTACTCAGCTGCATCATGAAAAGCTAACGTCTGCTCGTTATCGCTTCTGGTCAGTAGTTTTTTTAGAAATCTGTAGTTGATTTGGCTTTATTTCCAGTAGGCGGGACTTTGTGTATTGTGCTTTTTACATCTAAAATGGGCTCAAATTTAAGCGTTGCACAAAAAGGAGTGTATTATAATATTATTGCGATTTTAGTCAGTGGTAATGTTAAATTCTCTAAAGGTAAATTGAAACCGTTTATAAAATGGCTTTTTCTACACTTCCCACAAATTTCTCCTGAAGAAGTCCATGATATTAATTTTTGGGATAAAGTAGGAAATGAATTAATAACCTTAGGACAGTCTGGAGATATTTCTTCAGCTAAATTTGTGTACTGGGGTTTACAAATTCGAACAGCCTTGCTCAAGCAAAAGGAACTGAAGAAAAAGCCAAAATACAAGCAATGTACCCCTGCTCTCCCTGTCTCTCCGCCTCCCACTTCTAAACCTCTTACCCCTAAACTTAGTATCTTAAAGCGTGCACATTCTGCTAATGCTCAGAAAACTCGACTTCCTGAGCATTTTAAAATGCCTGATTCTCTCTCTCCAAATAGTCCTAGCCAGACAGCTTGGAACCTTTCTCAAAACCCTGCGTCTCCTGCTCTGAAACCCAGAGCACGTGTTAGCTTTTCGGAGAGCAGTGATCCCCAAAATGGCCCCCATGCCCTAGGGAGTCCACAAGATGGAAGATGCCACGTGGCACCTTCCCATACCTGGCCGTCTTCTTCCCAAAATCCTCCTAAGCATCCCAAAATTCCTCCCCCACCCCCCTCCCCTCCTGCTCCTCGTGACACCTCCCTTCCCTCCCCCTGTCCTGCTGTACCCTCAGCTCCGCCCCTCTACTCCTCCCAGGGGGTGTCTGCCGATGTGACGTCCCACGGTGGCCCCGCCCCCTGTTCCCACGGTGGCCCCGCCCCCTGTGCCCATTATTTCCCTATCCCCTCCCCGGGTTCCCACGGTGAGGGCACGCCCACTGCTTCTCCCCACAGCTGTATCGGTGCTCCCACTTCTGATTCAAGTGATACAGGACAAGAAGTTGCAGACCCAATTCAGGGTCCGACTTTGTCCTTCGCTCCTGTTACATATCAGCCTGCAGCACAAGGGGGAGCAGCCCCAACTGCTAGTTGGAGCTCTTTCGGACGACAATTGATTAAAGAAATCTGTAAATCTCATAAAGAGTATGGCCCACACAGCCCATATTTTCGTGGCCTTTTAAATTCTGAACTGAGCAGGACTGTAGTAGTCCCACATGATTTAAAACAGCTTTTCTCATGCCTCATGACCTCTACAGAATTCAAATTATGGGAATTAGCATGGAAACAACTGCTAAAAGAAGCCCTCCCAAGCTTGCAGGCTGATCCAAACACAGCAAAAGATACCAATGGCTTGCCAATTACCATTGAGCATCTCTCCGGTGAGGGCCAATGGTCTTTACCCTCAATCCAAGCTACTGTAATTCCTGTAGAAACACTCGAGAAAGTGAAAGATGCAGCTGAAAAAGCATTCTTTTCCCTCCAATCCGAGGGGCCTTTAGAGCCTTATAGTAAGATCAAACAGCTACCATCAGAACCTTTTTTAAAATTTGTAGAAAGGTTAACTAGGGCTATTGAAATCCAAGTAAAAAAAGAAAATGCAAGGGAAGAAGTTTTAGAGGAAATGGCATTTACAAATGCAAATGAACAGTGTCGAGCAGCAATTTTAAGTCTTCCCCTAGAACCCCCCCCTACACTAAAAGATATGCTTCTAGTCTGTAACAGGAAAGTGCCTCTGATGAGTGTTGCTGAAGACACCAGATCAAGATTCCCTCAGCGTGTTGCCGTTGCCAGCCCTGCGCCTATTCCCTCAGAACAGCAGCACCCTGGGCAGCAGCGAAGACCAGCAATGGTTGACCCCACGAAGCCATGCCTGCTTTGCAACAACCTTGGGCACTGGAGTAGCCAGTGCCCCCTGAAAAAGCAATTTGATGAATTTAGAAATGGTGGGGGGAGAGAACTGCAAACGCTCCCAGAGAATCAACAACAACAAAAAAACTGAAAAGGGAGCGCCGCCGGCCTGCCAGGCGCACAGACACAAAAAGAGCAGGCCAAGAGAATGGGGGAAACAAAATAAACCAAGTGTGCGGGGATGTTACTATTTCTGTGAGTGAAGCAGATGCTTCAATGACCACGTCTGGTAGTCCATTGTCTACTAGTCCAAACAAACTTTGTCGTGACTTAAGTGAACCCATGTTAACCACATCTTCTGTCAATAAGTCTTACAGGTTGCTGCTGTCAGAATCACTCCACCTAAAAGACACTAACTGGCATTTTGTCTCTGTCAATCCAGAACAGGAAGGTACCTGGCACCGAGTTCACTGTAAGTACATCATCATTGGGGACACCAATCACACACCACAAGAGATTGAAATTGCTCCAGGAATGACAACACCAGATCCTGAGCAATTCATTCTCGGGCTGCACTGTTTTCACCCACCCCTGTTTCTTCCCAAAGGACAAATTGTTGCTCAAGCTATCCCTGTGCCGTGTTTACCTGAAAGCACCGAGAAACAAGGGCCCACAGTTGCCCGGGTCCAAGTTATTGGGAAAGATAAACCCAAAATCTGGTGTAATGTCAGTGGGGGTGAAGAGTCTAAACGTATTGAAATGCTTGTAGACACAGGTGCAGACTGCACAGTGATCCCAGTACAAGACTGGCCAGCACATTGGCCTTTGCAAGATGTTGCCGGTCACGTTCAAGGTGTAGGAGGTCTGCAATTGGCAAGACAATCCAAGAGCGTCATCCAAATTGAGGGACCAAACGGACAATTGGCTAATATCCGTCCATTCGTGTTAGATTATTCAGAACCATTATTAGGGAGAGATTTAATGGCCCAGTGGGGTGTCACAATTG
Source organism: Serinus canaria (assembly GCF_022539315.1). NCBI lineage: Eukaryota > Metazoa > Chordata > Aves > Passeriformes > Fringillidae > Serinus > Serinus canaria. The sequence goes on from NC_066315.1 coordinate 11,568,105, forward strand.
ATATTCCAGACTCCCCACAGGATTTTTGTACAGCGGTCATTGAACAGCGCCCCGCCCATAAACTGAAGTGGAAAACTGACAACCCAGTTGAGGTGAAACAATGGCCGCTCAGTAAACAAAAAATAAAGGCGCTTGAAGAGCTAGTAGAGGAGCAATTAAAAAAGGGTCACATTGTAGAGACCATGTCCCCGTGGAACTCTCCTGTTTTTGTCATTCAGAAAGCTGACAAAAAAAGATGGCGGCTCCTCCACGACCTCCGACAAATTAATAATGTAATTGAAGATATGGGTTCCCCCCAGCCTGGTATGCCATCCCCTACTATGCTTCCCCAAGATTGGAAACTAGCTGTTATTGATATAAAAGATTGTTTTTTCCACATTCCCTTACACCCTGACGACGCGCCGCGTTTTGCGTTTTCGGTCCCTACCATCAACATGGAAGCCCCTATGAAAAGGTACCATTGGACGGTTCTTCCTCAAGGACTGAAAGTCTCGCCAGCAATCTGCCAACAGTATGTCTCTTCCTTGCTTTCCCCAGTGCGTGCAGCCGCAGAAAAGGCCATCATCTATCATTATATAGATGATATCCTTGTGTGTGCCCCCAATGATGATCTACTCACACATGCACTTGACCTAACGATCGATGCATTGATTGTTGCAGGGTTCGAGCTCCAAGAACAGAAAATTCAAAAGACGCCACCTTGGAAATATTTGGGCCTAAAAATTGGAAATAGGACCATTGTTCCTCAAAAACTAGAAATCAATCCAAAAATCAAGACCCTTGCGGATGCCCACAAGTTGTGTGGGTCTTTAAACTGGGTAAAGCCATGGCTTGGTCTGACAAACGAAGACCTTGCCCCTCTTTTCGATTTATTGAAAGGGGGAGAGGACCTGGGTGCTCCTAGGTCTGTTACCCCAGAGGCACGGAAAGCTCTAGAAAAGGTTCAGATTGCAATGTCCACAAGACAGGCCCACCGATGTCAACCTGACCTGCCATTCAATTTTATCATCTTAGGTAAGTTGCCATACCTCCATGGAATCATCTTCCAGTGGGAGGAAGAACAAACACTTAAGGCAAAAGATACACCAAAAGAGGACCAAGACCAGAGGGACCCTCTCTTGATCATAGAATGGGTTTTCCTCAGTCACAAAAGGTCCAAGAGAATGACAAAGCCTCAAGAGCTGGTAGCAGAACTGATCCGGAAAGCAAGGACCAGAATCAGGGAGTTAGCAGGATGTGACTTTGGGTGCATTTACATTCCAATTGAGTTAAAATCGGGCCAAAACACTATGAAAATATTAGAACAATTGTTTCAAGAAAATGTAGTGTTGCAATTTGCTCTGGATTCCTATTCAGGACAAATTTCTGTCCAGAGGCCTGCCCACAAGATGTTCGAACAAGATGCTCAATTCACTCTGAAATTGAGAAGTGCTCTAAGTAGGAGACCTTTAAAAAAGGCTCTGACTGTCTTTACAGATGCATCTGGGAGGTCTCACAAGTCCGTTATGACTTGGAAAGATCCTCAAACCCAGCAGTGGGAGACAGACATTGCTGAGGTGGAAGGTTCACCTCAAGTTGCAGAATTGGCTGCAGTTGTTAGAGCTTTTGAAAAATTCTCAGAACCATTCAATTTGATTACAGATTCTGCATATGTGGCAGGAGTAGTATCCAGGGCAGATCAAGCAATACTGCAAGAGGTGTCTAACATCGCACTTTTCGAATTACTCTCAAAACTTGTAAAGTTAGTCACCCACCGAGAGCAACCATTTTATGTGATGCATGTCAGGTCACACACCAATTTGCCAGGGTTTATCGCTGAAGGCAACAGAAGGGCAGATGCTCTCGCTGCGCCTGCAGAGATGGCCACTCTCCCAAATGTTTTTGAACAGGCAAAAATCAGCCACCAACTTTTCCACCAAAATGCACCTGGCCTGGTTCGTCAGTTTCGCATCACTCGAGAACAGGCCAGAGCAATTGTAGACACATGCCCAAATTGCCAACAACATGCACTCCCTACAGTGAGTACAGGAGCAAACCCAAGGGGATTGAACAGTTGTGAGCTGTGGCAAACGGATGTTACACATATACAGTCATTTGGACGGCAGAAATACGTTCACGTTAGTGTAGATACCTTTTCTGGAGCGGTCTATGCTTCTGCCCACACAGGAGAATCGTCTATCGATGCCATTAAGCACCTCTTACAAGCCTTTTCTTTCATGGGCATCCCCAAGGAGCTGAAAACTGATAATGGACCTGTTTACAAATCCAAGGAATTTGGAAGCTTCCTGCAACAATGGGGAGTAGGGCACAAAACTGGCATCCCCTACTCCCCTACTGGTCAAGCCATAGTAGAAAGGACTCACCGTGATATCAAGAGAGTCCTGGATCAGCAACATCAGGTTCTGAAAGTAGAACCTCCCCACATCCGGTTGTCCAGGGCACTGTTCACAATTAATTTTCTGAATTGTTCCTTTGACAGCTTAAATCCGCCCATCCTACGCCATTTTGGGGGGAGCAGTCACATGTTGATGAAAGAAAAGCCTCCGGTTTTAGTAAAAGACCCTGAGACTTGGAAAACGGTGGGACCTTACAAATTAGTTACTTGGGGTCGTGGATATGCCTGTGTGTCCACCCCCTCTGGTTTAAAGTGGGTTCCTTCCAAATGGGTAAAGCCCTATGTTCCCAAAGTCTCAGAAGAATCTACTGAAGCGCCCCAGGTTGCTAATGCTGCCTGGAGGAGAAAACGCCGTGCGCATTCTCTGGAAGAGATTCCATTTAAGCCTCCTATCTGGAATAGTTTGTGATACATGTTTGTTTTAAGTTTCCTTTTACCGGTTTAGATCCTGCAGTTCGTGTGCAGTCTTGAGACGCCATGAGACCGAGCCTGCTCCTCGTCCTACTTGCGATCATTTCTCCAGCGATTTCCTGGATAGTCCCTCAGCCCAAAGCGAACGTATGGACCACCTTGGCCAAAGCCCTTGGGCAAGATCACATTTGTCTCTCCACAGCAACAGCCTCTGACCCCTTGTCAACTTGCCTGGTGGGAGTTCCCTTCAAATCCTCAGAGTTCCCAAATGAAATGTGGAATGCTTTAAATGAAGTTAACTCACTCGCACCTTCTCCTGGCCGCTACCCTGCTGACAATCCCTTACTGTTTTGGCAGGAGTGGGCGAGAACGTTACCAGTGCCAAAAAGGGAGCCACAAGAGTTCCATCTCTTAGGCTCCATGAATGCAACCTTTTGCGTTCACTTTAAATTCAATTCCCACTTACCATATCATGAAACTAAACATAACACTTATCCTGATCCTAGCAACCCACACTACACAGATAAAAACTGGTGTGAAAATTCAGTCCTAGTCATGCACTCATCTAGTGGTGATTATAAGCCTCGTGAACTCCCAAGAGGTGTGTTTTTAATATGTGGAGACAGAGCATGGGCAGGTCTCCCTCCTCGTCTGCTCGGAGGTCCGTGTACCTTTGGTAAGCTGAGCCTGTTGACCCCAAATCGAACAAACCTAATACATTGGCAAAGAAAAAACAACACACACACATTGGCTATCCAAAAAAGAGACCTAAGGCAATTAGACCCTGACTGTAATTCAGAAATTGTTCACTGGTCCAGACTTAAGGCCACTGCAATTACAGTCCTCCTGCCATGGATATCGGCAGCAAAAAGCATGGGAGAATTAGGCCGATTGGAATGCTGGGTTGCAAAACAGGCAAATCTCACTTCTACTGCCCTGAGTGACCTCTTATCAGATGAGGAAATTACCAGGCAAGCCACCATTCAGAATAGGGCAGCCATAGACTATCTGCTCCTTCTGCACAACCATCGCTGTGAAGAATTTGAAGGCCTCTGCTGCCTTAACTTGTCATCAAAAGCAGAGGACATCCATGCCACAATCGACAAGATGAAAATCATGGTGAACGACATCAAGAGAGAAACTGACGACTGGCTGAGTGGATTGTTCAAAGACTGGGGACTCTCGGGCTGGCTGAGATCTATTCTGAAAACTTTGGTTTTAGTATTGTTTATTTTAATTATTGTTATTATAGTTGTTAGCCTTGTTTTTAGTTTGATCAAACGCATGGTTCTCAAGTTGATTTCAAGCTCACCCCCCCCTCCTGAAGTGTACCATTTAGAAGCCCTTAGTGTTCAAATAGATGACACAGAAGCCTCAGTAGAAAACACTGATTCTCCTGCAGAGGAGGAGCCAATTTACCAACCATGGTTTGGCAAAATTTCTGACCACGAACCCAGTTCTCTTCTTTTTAAACAAAACTAGGGGGAGATGTTGTGGTGTAAAGCTAGGTTCTTCCCCTCAGCTGTGACTACTTCCTCCTTGCCTGTCTCCTGCCCAGTTCCGGATTACTGTATTAAGATCTACATTTCAGGAAGGGCATCATGAGATTGGCAGAAGTTCAAAAGATGCCCTTCAGGCCTGCGGTCATTGGCCTGTCCAGATGTCATTGTTCCCTGAGATCCTCCCCCTCCCACCTGGTTGGTAGCTCACCTGTCCTCCCCCCACCACCTTCCTGTGAGCTTAAAAGGGGTTGCGGCCATGCGGTCGGGGTCTGTTCGGAACAGTACTGAGATTCAGAACTGTAATACCTTGGAATAAACTCTGGATTTAACTCTCCGGCAGAACACACTCTCTTCCTCTTCACTATCGCCTGGACTTTTCTACTAGAGGTAAACTGAGTTCTGCTTTGCATGGGCCTATCTCGAGTGCTTAATAGTAACTGCTTGCGAGCCGAAGGTGTCTCTGAGGAGAAATATCCTCAGTAGCCACTTGTAGCTCAAGAGAAAGCAACACACTTCCTTCCTTCCTTCCTTCCTTCCTTCCTTCCTTCCTTCCTTCCTTCCTTCCTTCCTTCCTTCCTTCCTTCCTTCCTTCCTGCCTTCCTTCTTCCTTCCTTCCTTCCTTCCTCCTTCCTTCCTTCCTTCCTTCCTTCCTTCCCTCCTTCCTTCCGCCACTTCCGCCACTTCCGCCACTTCCGCCACTTCCTTCCGCCACTTCCTTCCTTCCACCACTTCCTTCTCCACTTCCTTCCTTCCTTCTCTATCAAAACTTATTCAATTATTTATACTATCAAAAATATAAAATCTTTAAACCTTTCAGAATACTGTATGAGAGGTCAGTGTTAAACTTACACTGCGATCAGTGATGTAGCTAGAAGAGGAAATTTTTTTCAGGTTGGAAGTTTGTTAAAAAGCAAAAAAGAAAAAAGTCAAAAATGACATTTTCATGAGCATGAATTGGTGCAATGTGTTCAGGTCAGAAGAAATGTGTATCACTGTATGTTTCCAGCATGAAGCTGACATTTCCGTCATGCTGCAAAGAAATTTAAAGTGCCATTCCTTTATTTTCCACAGAGACAGCTGCTATAGTTCCCAGCTGAAAATTGGCCTCAGCTGGCACGTAATAAATGGGAAAACATGTAGGTAATAGTCAAGAACTAGTGAGCACTGCTGGCTGACCAGATATCAAATTTCTGATAAGCTGTAGTTTCAGCTGTACCTCAAGATGACACATGTGCTCTTTTCTCCTTTTGTCTCTTATCATTTACAATTGCAATAAAATTATGATTTAGTGCATATGAGACCTAGCTGTCCACCATTGTACTTTTGGTGTAAGAGGGTTGATGAATATTCTTTTAAAAGAAAAAATGACATTCCTGGAAGAGGTTTTTTTTCTAGTAAGTATCAGGAAAATGTCAAAATGTAAGTTCCCTTACGATAACCAGATGCCAACACAGGTATCTGCTCCTATACAGCTCAGTCCTCTGCAAAAAACTGTCAGGAATTTAGCAGCGCACTTCTATGTGGAGAATGATGCTTTGTCAAAACTGAAGTATTGCACGGAAATAGATTAATTTTGATTGAAACAGAAAGATTTTGATGTACTTTTGCCAGTGCACAGTTTGGCTGGGAGTTCAGTTTTCAAAGAAACACAGTTTCAGACCTCTTATGACCTGTACATCAGATATGGCAACCCTCCTACCACCTGCAGATGAGCCCCATCATTCACCTGCAGCTCCTGGGGATGCTGCTCATGTGCAGCAGGGCATTGCCCCAGGGAGCAGCAAGATGTTAAATTTCATTTCCATACAACCAAGTTAGAATGTTAGTTTTCCTGAATTATTTTTTAAAATTTCCTTTACATGGAAAGTGTGGAAATAACTTCTTTTCTTTCTGATGAGAAAGCAAATGTTAATTTTTTTCTACTGTAGAAAATTTTATACTCTTATTAGTCCTAATTCCAAAGCTGAGAAGTGGGTGATGGTTGAACGAATAAAGCAGAAATTATTCAGCAGCAAACATTGATTTCAGTGACAGACATATAAGAATGTCTGGTTTTAGAAATCATTTAAGTGGTGATGAAGCAAGCATGCTACCTGTGATAATTCTACTGAAGTAATTCAAATAATACTGAGGATGTAATTAGACTTTAAGGTGACAATGCCCTTCTTGGGCTGACCCTATCTCTTGCTTGGATTTGAACCTCTCTCCTTCACAGCCTTCTGCAGCTCTGCCTCACTGTGCTTGTCTCCCTCTTGGCTCCAGAGAGAATCTCCTGCTCTTTCCTCTGTTCTTGTACTGACACTGAGCCACGTGCCACAGTAAAATCTCAGTCTTTTACCCTATCCTGACTCTTTTGCTGCAACTCTGCCAGGTGTAAAAATCCTTCCTCTGCATCTTTATTCAGGACTTCATTTGGTTTTCTTTTTTATAGGCAACCACGACTGAAAATAGCATACAAAAATTAGAAAATTAATCAATAGGTCTATGTGTGTATATATACATATGTGTGTGTGGAGGAATGTAATTTTAATGTAAAAAGTGGATTAAAACTACTATCCTTATTTGACAGTAGATTCCTTCTCCCTTCCCTCATCTATTCTTGTCTCTTAGTGCAGATGGCTGGGAGGAAGGTTACCCTGCAGCATCCAGCACTCATGTTCACATGCCCAAATTCCACATGAGCCCTTGAGTCCAGTGTTTCATACCAATTTATTGCCTTCAGAAGTCTTGTCTAAGCCATTAGGAAACACTGTGCTGAAGTGGTCTTTATTACTTTTGCCACATGGAAAAACAACAGCCCAGCTACCTATAGAAATTTATAGGGTAATTTATAGAAAATATTCATGCAAATCAAATGTCTAAAGCATGCATTCATATCATGTCTAATGAATGTGAGAATGAAAATAGAATTGTAGTTTTTTATTAATTGATCAGATAAGTTTTTTGGCATTTTTATCAACTAAATGAAAAAAGAGACAGAAAAGGAAATAAATAATATTAGCAGAAAAACAAAGAAATAGTGGGTATAAATGAATCAATTTTATTATTTTAATATTATTACAATATTGCAATATTATAATTATTAGTTTCTTTTGACCGGAAGTTTTATTGTGATTCTTTTTGTCCACTGAAAATGCTCAAGGATATCTTTATCAAACTGGAAATAAAACCATTATCATTTTTATGCAATGTGCATTTGCAATGTGAAATTCCCTGATCCAGTCTTGTCTTCTTTTCTCTCTTTTTTTCTCTCTTTTTTCCTTTTTTTTTTTCCTCTTGTCACCAAACCCCATGTGGAATACCCACAAGAATGGCAACTGGAATTGATGGGTTTAAGTCAGGACTTTTTCTCTGCAGAGTAATCCTGCTGTGGGATGGCAGAGCAGATCTGCAGAGCTCTGCTCCCTAATGAGAGACAGGAAAAAAACAGGTGGAGACCACACTCCCAGTGGTGGCTTCAGGAAGGCTTCAGCTGGAGACTGAAGGTCCAAAGACCTAAGTGCTGCAAGGGAGAAGCTGGATTTTGACAGCTTTGAAATCAATGTTTCTCATGCATTTCAGAGGGATAGGGCAGAGATTAATACAAATGTTCAGGAATTATGTTGATTTACAGCTCTTAGATACATAAAATATTGGTGATACCACTTAAGTGCACCCCAAAAATAGTAGAGTTATTATCTTCACCCCAGGCTTTTACTGAAAAGTTTAACCTATATTATTGAGAAATAACTAAGTTCTGAGTTTAAAGGGAAATAAATGGCTTAGATTAGATTAACAGGAACATGATTTAGCCAAGAGTAAATGCTTTTGACCATAGAGAGGTCAAACTTCAAATTTAGGAAGCCTCCGCAGAGAGAAAAATGTCTATCCTTAAATACTCCTTCTGTGGTTTTTTGTTGCAATACAAGTATCCACATGGTGGAAACTGCACATTCGTTTCCTGAGGAATTCATGGTGTGATAAAGAAAATGAGAGCCTCTGAGGGAATAATTGCTTCACCATGGGAAACTCATGCAACTTAACTTGAACTTTAAATCGATCTGCTTTCATATTTGTTACTGCTGGCACACAGCATTATGAGGAGGAAATTGTGCAGCCATAAAATGGATGTTTTTTATATTATGCAGCATGATAATGCTGTGACTATTTCTATAAATGTGTGTTTGTTTGGTGGGAATTTTTCGCCATCTCAGTTCTAAACAAATTTACATAAACCACAAAAATATAGAGTTAGGTGCTTTTAGTTATGAATAGCAACAATTGTTCTGAGCTCATTCAAAAGACTTGAATAGGAATTTCTTCCTATTTTTAAAAAGTTTTCATTATTTTCATTTCTTTCCTGGGCTGCAGAACTGTGATCATTACCATATTTCGATAGGTGCCCCTGTGTGCTCATGCTATGACTGGGCAGAGGGCTTACAGGATTACATGCTTGATTTCCCCTGAAAGCCTCTCTTTCCAGTAAATATTGTGGCAATTTGAAGGGATTACTTTCTTATGTCCCTTTCAATTTTTCCAGCCATTTTTGATTTGATAGCAGCAGCTGGTAGTCACTTAAGGGTGACAGCAGCACTCTCATCATCTCCTTGTAAGGTGGACACACACTGTGCTCCCCACATCACGGTCAGGGTTCTCAGGGAGCTGAGGGACACAGCAGGTATGGGAGTGAAGAGATTCAGTTTTGTCTCAGAGTCTGTAAGTGCATTCCTCTACTTTAAGAAAATGCTACCTACTATATGCCATAATTTCCAACTATTAATTAAGATTTCTAGGTATTAACAATAGGTTCAAAAAGCACGTTTAATTCAACTAGGAAGAAATTTTCATATTTAAGCCATTTTACAGCATCAGTTATTCAAGGAGGATGGAAGATTTGCTGTCTTTTGATCTGTGTTTTCACTAATTGTCTTTTTTTTTTTTCTTGGCAGAGGTTTTCATAATTTATTCCCCATCCTTAAAAACTAAAACACACACATTCTCCTGTTCTTGTAGAACAAGACTGAAAAGAAGAGTGAATTATGTGAAGCAAAGCGAGTAAAACTATTAAAATATTGCCCCAAGTAATTTTATGATATGTATAGAACTGATATTTAGTACTGTTTTTTCCTCTCCAACTGTGCTTCATCAGGACATTTAGGTTAACTGGAAGACTGGGGAATTGATCTGTATTCCTCACTTTGTTTTAAGGATTTATTTGTTGGAAAAAGCAAAGAATCTCTATTGTAGATTAAGAAGAGAGGTAAAGTAACATGTGCAATTTCACATTAGAAATCCATGAAGGAGTTTGGGATTTGCCAAATTTTTTCTTAATCTTGGTACTGGAATTTAATCACATAAACCCCTCCTTGCACCTATATCACTGAGTCTGAATGTAAATGATTGTCAGGCACTGTTAATGCCTTTTAAGAAGAAATCCTACTCATAATTTTCATCCAATGGAAGCAACTTCTTACTGTGAAGAACTCCATATTCTGGGAACATTTATATGTAAAATACATGTAGCCAAAATAACAACACAAAGGCATACTACTGGTTTTGACTCATTACCAAGGCGGTTTTTGTCCAAAAATGCTCAGACATCTCATCTATTTATTAATTAAATTTTCCCCACTACATCTGGGAACTAATTTGATCCCCCTTTTTTAATAAATGGGAACCTCATAAATGCTGTGGTAAGAACCATCAAATGGCATTTTTTTAATCATTTGCTGGACTTGAGTAGCTCCATTAAATGCACAAATCAGAGATCTTAGATGCTGAGTAATCCTTTGAAAAGGATTCATTTTTTACTGAACAGATATATAAAGCAAATATTTAAACACAAATATCCAGGATAAAGTAAAGGTAAGTCTGAGTTTAGGCACAGCAAAATTGTAGGTCTAAGAACATCCAGGTACAAATACCAGTGGTGCAATTTAAGTCTGCACAAGTACCATTTAGAAAATTTTAAAAAATGAAATTTGTATTTAAGAATGCCAGTTTTCTTCTGGCAGGTCTTTTATTGGGAGTTCTGTGTTCAGAGGCAATCCCAGACATCAATGGTATTGGAAACCAAAAATGTGTTGTTTAAATGTTTGTGGTTGGTGGGGTTTTACCATTTTCAAACATAATGTGAACAGAGAAAACACTTAGATTTTCCCCCTTTAACTGATGGTGTGACTCGTGGGTCACCCACAAATCTCTTGCTAACAGATTTTATCTCTGCACAGAAAGGGAAGAAAATGAAGAAAATTCATCCAATGTTGATTTGGGAAGCCATTTCAGAATCTTAAATAAAAGGGAATAAATTCTGGCAGGAAAGAAGAGGCTGTCAGGCTGGATAGACCCTACACAGCTTACGCAGCAGGAACAGTGAAATAGGCTTATTACATTTTTATGCCTTTCCCGATTTTTGTGTTCTAGGGAAAAGTAGAAACAGAATTATAGGAACATAGTGAGAAAAAACTGCTTGTATCAGCCATAAAGACTTCAAAATTAGGTTTTGGTTTGGCTTCCTGTTATTCTTCTTACTATTAACTTATATCACATAATGTTGATTTAATGCTGTTAGTAGTTTCAGATAAAAAACAGGTCAAATTTACATGGATTTTAAAATGAGTTGGAATTTGGAATTTATCTTTTTAGTGTTTGCTTGTCCCAGTTACCATTTCCACACATGACCTGCGATGTGGCACTTTTCTGTCAAGCCAGTCTGGGTCTGCCATCATATCAGGTGTAGAAGCACAGAACAGAACGAGATGTCTGCACTTCACACCATCAACAATTTGCATTTTCAGATTCTTGCAGTGCAAGTAATAATGTCAAAAAGCCACAGGGATAGTATTTGCTGTTTATTTTGTGAGTTGAAATGCCTTTCGGATGTGTGAATAGTTAGCAAACTTCAACGCAAGTTATTACAAAATATTATTTTGTCTTTATACTACATTAGAAGTGCTTCACAGTCTTGATAAGATTTAATTACTTCAGTGCAAAGTAGGGCAAGAGATAATCATAACTGCATTTTACACAGAGATTCTCATGTTCTTCCCTTCTGCAATCTGTCATTATCAAGGAAACCCATGTGGTTAGGGAGAAAATCACAAATATCACTCACCTTTAACTGTAAGGGACCATTACTTTCCCTGATAATTGGTAAAACCTGCTGAAGTGGATGAATGATTGAAAATAATTTAAATGAATCATTAATTGATTCATTTTAAACCCTAATCCTAAATCTTTCAATGCAAAAGAAATCCCCCTAGGGATACATTCTGAAGAACTTAAGTATTTTCAAAAGTCACTTTGGCCACACTCTTGGTTTCTCTGCCTTAGGCACGTGCAAAGCTGGCAGCTGTGTGGCTTTTGCTGGGAAAAAAGCTGACTTTGCTGGGATGGGGCAGCTGGGAAGTGAGAATTCCAGAAAGATCTAATGAAAAGCATAAGAAATTGGAAAGAAGAGCATAGTTTGAGATCAGTTGGGACTCAGAGAGACCCAAACATCCCATAAACCTGAGAATAATGCCCAAGTCCCTTCTTCTCACAGACTTTGTTTTCTCTTGTTCCTTTCACATCCAGGCTCCTTGAATCACTTATCTTGAAATCCCTCTGTCCTTCCAACCCTACATCCCAGCTCTTTATGGTGTCCTAAATCCACTCTGCCCCCAAGAAGCTCTGCTACCCCGTCCTTTACAGCAATAAACTCTGCTGCTCTCACAGCACACAGGTCAGCACACTGAGGTCAGGATCCTTGGGCCAGCCAAGGGGTCCTCAGAATTACTTAAAGATTGTGACAACAGCAGAAAAAAAAAATTTTCTGAGAATGTAAGTGGAAATAAAAGTAAGAAAAGTAACATTTTGCCACATTCATATGATGTTCCATATAATTTTATTTGACCTGGCATTTGCTTAATAATCTCTACTCCTCTTAAACATCTGTTTAAATAGATTTTGTTTTATTGCAGAATATGATTAGAAAAGTTTCAGTCTCTGTGATGAAGAGATTTAAAAAAATCTTTAATCTGACAGATTTCATTTTAATCCTAAATGAGAGGAAAAAGTAGTAAGTTGTAGCTGTCAGTCCATTGCACTTTTTCTCTTCTTAAGAAAGAAGTTTTTTTAATGTGAGTCAAAAAATCAAATATTTATACCGTTCATCAAACAATTTGTTTCCAAAAGCACTTTTTCTTTACATGTCCTCTTTAGATCTTATTCTCCCATTGTAACTGAAATTTTTTCCCTCCGGTCATCCAAGCTGGCAACAATTATTTGCAAATTCTAGCACTGTTTTTCCCATCCAGTCACTTATTAAATCCATCCATTTTTAAAAGACTACCTTTCCTGCTCACCCAGCATTCCAGCTCTGTCTTACCAACTATGAAACATGGATTTATCACCTATCTGAGTACTTTAGCTCATATTTCTGGCATTTGTTTTATCCTACAGTGATTTGTCCACCTCCCCATGAGTCACAGCTATACAATATGCTTTTAAAACCCAGTTTATTTGCTTTTCTTCTACAAAGTTCTAAACATATAGAAGAAAATATTTTTATCCAAAACCACTTAAAATAATATTTACAATGTACCTCTTTAAATATGTTTCTGAAGTTTCCTACTTATAATAACAATACCCTTTTACACCTATTTTTCATATAATTCCTGATTTCTCAGATTTCATGTGTTCTGTTTTTGCAAAGCCACTTCTGTCTTGACTCATACTTCTTATTCCTATATATTCTCTAGGAAAGCCAAGAGTAAATGGCATCTGACCTAAACCAGAATTATTAATAGCAAAATAAACCCCTTCAAGTCCATATGTCTTTATATATATCAAGGTTGATTTCTCTTTGTATAAGGTTAATAATCTAAAAACCCATATTCAGTATCCCTATTAAAAAATCTCATGTAAATTAACTTCAGCTAGTTACTTTGATCATTCCTTCACCTTGTCCATAAGATTTATCATCAGAAGTTGAAAACTCCTTGTGAGAAAACATGTTCCACCTTGTAAAGTCAGCTGTATAAAATGTTTAAAGGATGTGGTTCTTGAGCATAGGGATAGATTCTTGGGAAAGCTGCAGAATAAAGGCAGCTCAAAATGGCTACAGGCCATGTAAATCTAACTGCCTAAAATACACCTGGTGTTTTTCTCCAGAGGTGGACCAGTTGAGGAGAGCCTAAAAACCTATTAGCCTCTAGGAGAGCTGTTTATTTATTGAGGTTTTTTTCAGATATGAGCTTGAGGGGTTTATGGATATTTTTATGTGATATGTGTTTGCTGCCCTACATGCAAAGAGTTGGTGGCAGAAAGACTCACTGCCCCAGCTGAATCTCATATTATCTTCAACATTTTGACAGCTTTTAAGACCTCTGAGAGGAGAGACACCAAGTGGAAGAGCAAGTTTTCATCTCCTTCTTTCAAACCTTCCACAATAATGATTTTGACACCCTGAAAATTATGTGAGGAGGGTTTTTACTCAGCTATCCCCTGGATCTCTTGAGGACCTCAATTATATCTAAAATAGAATTGCTGATTACAAATGCAAAACACCTAAGAAGTCACGTTTCAGAGAGCACCAAGATGTTGTTTATGGGATCTAGCAGAGCTTTAATCAGTAATGCCATTTGGCATGGTGCTGGACTCATTTTGCTGTGCCCTGTGATATGGCTGCAGTGCTCATGGGCTGCACACAGCACACTGAGGTTTGCAAGCATGTTTGACTGACATAGAGGTGTGCTCAAGTCATCTGCTCCATTATCCAGAGTAGCAGTGAATTAGGATGCAAACTCCCATCAAATTTTCATCTGTACTTGAAAAATAAAGACTTTCTTTTTGGTATTTAACTGTGCTATATGTTAGCTGTCAAACTTTCAATAGAGAACACTGTAATTAAGCCTTCATTTTATGACATGTGATTTCACAAACTGAGGTAGATTAGCAGAAGTTTTGACATTTGATTTTACCTTTGAAGAAATCATCATCTGAAAAGCTGTTTGTGGTACCTTGTGTAGTACAGGGTCCTGTCTGCCTAAATCAACAGTAACCTCTCCAGCAGTCTAGAGCTACAATTACATTCATTTGTCCACTCAAATGTGTTTTCCTTATGTTTACTTTAATACCTGTATTGATTTTTATCAGTAAAGCACTCCTTGCTTTTGCTTACTCCACATCATATATTAGAAACTGAAAATGAAAACACTTTGTTAAGTTTCCATTTCCATTTAGCATGATGTTCAGCTCTTTTGCCTGGCAGCCAAGAAAGTAAAAAACCAGGGTTTTGACCACATTGAAATAAGGATTTTTCTCTTTCTTAAAACACTTTAATTATTCTAACAAATAAATTGTTCTGTGATTTTCGTTTTTATTCCATGAAATTAATTTTTAAAATAGTTTGTAATGTTTTTAGGGGTTTTCTTTTGTTTGTTCTTAACAATATCAATTTTACTCCAGCAGTTTCTCACTTGCTATTTACAAGGGAGCTTAAAGAACATAGAGCACTTTCTTATTGCATTATAAATTATTACCTACTGCTCACCAGAAAACAGCAGGAAATGCCCAGAGATCTCAAGCAAAGCAGTCTCTTCATAGAGTTCTGTTCTGCAGTTACTGCACCCCAAAGGCTGTATCAATTTCCCTTCTTCCTCCTTTGGTGAAAAATACTGATACTTTATTTAGCTCATGACTTTGAGCCTGGCTGTTCTCACTGGCCCTGCCTGTAGAATAAAGGCTGCACTCTCTGGAGTGAGCTGTCATGGGGAGAGAAGAAAATCCTTTTTAGAATTCCTGAGCAAGGGCAAAAGGAAATGCAAAAAGGAAAGGACGTAGCTGGTGTGTCCCAGAGGTGTTTCTAACAGCGTGTGTGGTTTTCCTTTATTTAATAATTCAAAGGAACAAAACCAAAAATCAGAAAACTTAAGTCCAGTGCTCAAATATCAAGAGAGGGGAAAAAAAAAAAAAGAACTGTCTTTTCTGATTCTTGCACAAGAAGAAGCAAGCAAGCAAGCTGCTGGTCTCAAGAGCTGGTCTGCCCTGCACACACGGAGTTGCCAAGTCCCATCTCCTCCACAAATGCTGAGGAAAGCTGCTGCAATGCCAGAAAAAGCTTAGGGGTTGGACAGAGGTGCTGGAAAAGGGGTCTCTCCAAGGCTTCAGGGAGATCAGAGAGGATGTGTTCTGATCTCAAGCCTCAATCAGAAGATGCCATCCTGTACTGCGGAACAACAGGTTTCAAGTGATATTATTTCTACTGGCTTTAAAACATAATTAATCTTCTCTGTTCTTTAGCATCATTTTCACTGTACACTAGCCAGTTCTATCAGACTAATAGGGAAAGCCAATGACTTATATTCTTCCTACCAGATAAGACATAATCACTGAGGAAGCAGTAAAAAGAATGTACAGGGAGTGTGCAAAAATAGTAAAGAATGAATCTTATACTAAGAATTCCAGCACTTCTTCAGTGCTGAGCTAATAACTTCAGCTACAGAACAGCAGGTTATTCTGTAAATCTGAATGTATGGACAGCAGGATGTACCCTGAGGATATATCTAACTGAGCCACTTGCAGTTTGCAAACTTATTAGGCATCACTCATATTTCCACCTAAAGCTATTAGCTGCTGTTTAGAAATGTGTAAGTGCTTCATCTGTGCTTGTCTGTAGGTATGAGAAGCAAATACTTCATACTGGGAATACTCTTATTGAAGATGCCTAGAAACTCAGAATAGAACAAAGAGAGAGCATTTAAACAGGGCAGGTTCCATCTCCATAAGGCTTTTTGAGGAGTTTTGTGCTGACAGTTTTTCTAAAGCACAGATTGATGCAGGTCTATTTGTGTTGAACACCAAATCACAGTTCTACATTATCAAAATTCATCCTGCTCTGCCACATGCACCTAAACTGTAGAGACTTTCCCATGGACATTACTCATGCACACCATGTTCAATAACTTTTATCTTGGGTGGACTAAATTTTAATTCCCCCACTATTATCTAAAATAGTCAGGCTGCAACCCCCTGAATCATTTTATAGCAGAAATACCCACTGAGTCTTTATTCTGGAAACATGCATGGCTTAGTGGTAACATCAATGTTGATGACAGATGTCATTAGTTTAATGACCATGGTTATCTATTGTCATATTCAAGTGAAGTTACTTAATGGAGTTAAATCTTCTTTCCTTAATGGCAAGAATTAAGGAACTATGTCTCATCTACATTAAGCTTATTACATGTAATTTGTCCAAAGAAACCCCTAACTTGAATAATTACCCCTACTTAATATACCATTAACCAAAAATTGATTGAGACTTAGTAGAGTCTATTTGTGATTTCCAGATTTGTTTAGCATTCCTGTTTGGCCCATCACATGTGACTTCATTAATGTTTTATATTTAAATTGGCTGAAATGGGCTTCACCGAGGAGTAATTTGATTGGTGTACTGTGATGATAAAGCAACTTTGTAAATGGATAATATATGTTATATGTTTACATTCTTGCATATTGTTTTTTCTTCAAGTGCTCTATTATTTTAGTTATTTGACTCTGAGGTCAACAAAATTATTGGTAAGACAATGGCCAGCTTCTCTGAGTTCTAGATGTCTTACATAGGTAAGACTCTTACATAGGTAAGCCCATTGACTGCTCTTCCAAGTTCCTTTCTTCTCCCTTTAGTCTTCCAAGTGCAGTAATAGCTTGAAAACAGTTTCTTTGAAAGAAATAAAATAGTTCAATCAAATTCTTTTTCTTTTATAATCACCATTTCTGCATTTTATTTTTTTATGTGATAAAATATTTTATGTGTAATATTAGGCAAAATGTAGAGACAGGCATTATACAAAGTAGGAATAAATTTACAACTGACAAGGAACATCATGAAGAACGTAACCCGTTCCCAGGCAAACAAAAACCTGTTCACTTTAGCCTAATGACAGAGTTCTTTCTCTCTCTGGCCTTTTCTTCAATGATACGTGAAGAAAATTTCATGTCAATGGATAAACCAGCCATTCCTCTGCCTCTGGGTTCAGCTCCATTTAATGTTAAACTTTTTTACTTTTGCATCCTCCTTCAATCCAAGATGTAAAACAAAGGAGCAGCATCTGTTATTTGCATGAATTGTAAGACTCTGATCAGAGCTAGTTGTTAAGAAGGAAGGTCACCAGGGTTGCCCTGCTGTCCCCCTGCAGGCTCCTTCAGGCTCACTGAGGTGCCATAGGCTGTCTGAAACCCTGTGTGAATAACTTTGTCACTAAATTTTGTCCACAGAATAAAGTTAGCTCTTGCAATACATTCATTTACATAAAAGGATTTTTTTTCTATCGTCCTTGTACTATTCCTTCCCCTCCCATAGTTCAGTGAAGCTGAAGATATCCTTCACATGT
Source organism: Serinus canaria (assembly GCF_022539315.1). NCBI lineage: Eukaryota > Metazoa > Chordata > Aves > Passeriformes > Fringillidae > Serinus > Serinus canaria. The sequence goes on from NC_066315.1 coordinate 11,585,768, forward strand.
CCTTTCTATTCCTTTTCTCCTCTAACTAGAAAACCTATTTCTTTTAAAGTCTTGGCTCTGAACTGAATTATCTGCCAGGGAAAGAAAGTCTATGTTCTGACCACATCATATTGGTTTTGTTATATATTTTCCATAAATCCTACCTCTTCTCAGCATTTTGGCACTTTCTGAAATTTCTGTAGTCAAAGTGTATTAAGTGCACAAAATAAAACCAAAAACGGAGGCCATAAAATATCATCAAAATATCAACTTTGAAAACAAAATTAATAAAACTTTCTCTGTCATTTATTTGTATTACTTAACTTTTTGTCCCATATCCTGTGCAACACAATTCTCTGTGGTTACTCAAAAAGGAGAAAAAAAGTAGAATGGTAATGGGAAAAAGCACGAATGTGTAACTGACTCTCTCATATTTCTAAACAAGAGAAAAAAAGGTGGAAAAGAATTTATCATTTCACACACAAAAAAAACTCCAACAAACAAATGTCTTAAGTCAGTCTCTGAGAATTTTATGAATGATGACTTTCAATAGATTTCATTTCATAATCTGACAAGAAGACAGAGAGGCAAGTCAAGTTTCTGTTTGCTGTTGGTTAGGGTGCTTTCTTCACTAAATTTTTCTCTTTATTGCTAAAGGATATGACAAAAATGTGCAGAGTCATATAAATTATGCTTCTTCTAACAAGAAAATTATCTGTACACTATATTTTCAACATATTCCTTAAACAGAAGATTAACATTTAATATGAAAAAATATTCTGAATTAAACTTCTCATTGTGTTGAATAGGACAAGATTGTCCCTGAGTCTAAGACCAAATTAAAGGGTTTAGTCACACTGCCATTTCCACATATTTTAATGGGAAGTTTGTCTGAATCAGGATTAGGGCACCAGGTATCTTACTAAATTATCCCTTTATGTAGCACTATTAATGTAGGCTGATCCTTTCATCCGTGAACTGAGAAATTAAAAATATATTAATATCAAGGCCTCCATAATAACTGCATTGATGGACAACACATAGTTTATATTTAATCACCTCTTATTCATAACATGTCATAATCATCCATCATGGCAGCAAGAAAATTGTCCAGCCTAACTCCTACACTGAATGTAGTAATGAAAATATAATAGAGGAAAGAAGTTCAAGGGGAAACCTCATTGTATAATTGATGTCATGGACTGGTGATCTTACAGAAGATGATGTCTGTATTGTGCACTAGGGTATTTTATTCAAGCACAGATGCATGTGTGAAGATGTACAGAAATTACATCTCTCTGACATCTCATGCTAAGCTTCTCATATGAAAAATCATGGATAAATTTTCATGATGCATTCAATTTCATTGAACAACAAAAACCATTATCAGTTTGATATTTTTAGTTTTCTTTTGATTTCTAGTTTCAAATATGCTTTTGAATTCTCAAGAAAAAAGGAGTCTTCTTCCTTTTTCTTCCTTAATCTTTTATTTAATGTATTGGTCAAAGTACATTTCATAAACAGTCCTGTATTCCTTTAGATCTGTCCTAACCAGCTCTCTTGAAGTATATTCTGTAACTATAAATTATTTTGCATATTTCAGAGGGTTTTGCAGATGTAGATGACAATGATTGTAGTTTATTAAGTTCTTGAGTGCATTACCTTGTAATATATTATGAGCACCAACAAGTCCCATTCCTTCTCTTCTCCCTGGCTTTGGGTTTATGGTGTCATGTTCATCCTCTGACCTCCAGCAGTGTTTTAACTTTCCTAGTTAGGGCTCTGTTGCCATCTTTTTCTAGGCAAAGGAGAGTTCATTTCATTCCACTTGATATTAAGTTGATAGAGGAAGCCTTATATTTTTTGTTGTCAGACTCATCCTTTGCTGTGGTTATTTCATTCTCATCAGTACCCACAGGCCCAGTGTTACACTGATAAGATCTCTCTACTTCAATGCAGAAGCTCCAAAGATCTCAGTGAATGATGGTATGAATCATGGAGGCTGCAAATATTGCATTAGCAGCACAATAAAATCTGTCATACACTCATTGGTTTAAGAAATTTATGTGCAAGAACTTCCACGAGCTTCAATGGGCACATCCACACTTGTGCAGCTGTCTATATTCTTCCATCAGTCAGAGATTTGGGAAGGAAACTATGACAGTTACACTGGTATGATCTACACAGTTTCTAAATTCAAAAAAACCAAATTAAAACAAACCAAAACTAAACCAAGAAAAACCCCAAAAACAACAAAAAAAAAAAACCAAACCCAAAACCACCAACAAAGAAACCCAGAGATGTTAATCATCTTATTCAGCAAGGACAAATATAAAATAGATTAAGAATTTCAAACTTCTTGATCTGTTAATATACTCCTTATCATCTGAAGAATTTGTACTGAAAAGGTGATTTCTTGCACTAAGAATAATTTGCACTGCAAATTATTTCCTTTATATTCTCCCTTTTTTTAAAGTGTATGGATAATCCAGCCTGTGAAAACTTCCATTTAGTTTAGAAATCATGGCCCTTTATGACTAATTTCCTGTGCCAAACTATAATTACTTTAATTCTACATTGCTGGAGAGAATTCGAAAACAGGATTTCTTTAGAACAAAATTAACTTATATAATGAGTGAAAAGATAAATCATATTAGCTTAATTACAGTATATTAACGTTTTTGTTGCATATGAATAAAAAATCAGACACTAGGAAAGCAGGTTTCTCATAAAAAGAAAATTTATGGAGATTTATGAAATTTTAGGAACTTGTAAAATTCCATTACTTAACATCTCTATTAAGATCTTTACAAGCATACATAATGAAAGACCTAATAAAATATTTAATAAATGGACTTCTGTTTGAAGTCACTTTGATTCAATATGAGCAAAGGATTTGAAGTTAATTTGGAAGAAAGGGGTAATCAGTAGTTAAAATTTTTTTCAGGAATGTAAAGCAAACATAGAACAAGCAAACACTGCCTTGAAATGCTTTTTAAATCACTTCAGCACTGATATTTTAAGCATTTATTTTACTTGAAGTTTCAATGTGTCTCGGACCATGGATTACCTGAAAATCTACTTGGACAACAAATTCCTTTTAAATAGAAATTTTAATTTAAAACTGAACCCATTGGAGAGGCTACCCATCAATAAAGATGATTTACCTGTCAGGACTATTGAGGCTAATGCATATTATCTCAGGGTTTCCTTGTTGTCTTCCAGTAATTTGCTTTCTCATTGATTTATGCCTAAAAAGTAATGAGCTATTTTTTAGTTTTGTCTTTATGAAATATCCTGCAAAATGAAGTCGTGGTTCACAGCAAGATATATTAGTTCTCCTGTCACACATAAAGGTAATATCAATGTTGTATTCCTATATTGTTTATGCCCAAATCTTTTTCTGCTGTTTCAGCTAATTTTTGCTACTCATTTATCTCAGAATTCTCCTGATGCATGTGGAAAATGAGCTGGTGATGTAGGTGAACATGTGACTAGCATAAACATTCCATTGTGTCAAATTCTTTTGTCCAGTGAGGTACCTCTAGTCCACAAACATCTTTTTTATATGATGCTCTACAGCAGTGGAATCTGCAGTTTCTGCCCCTTTTGCTAAGGCATGTAAAATGAGGAGGTGATGCTGGAGGATGAGTTGACACAGTTCTGTCCCAACTTCAGAATATTTTTGAGAATCTTATTATCTGGATAAAGTTGTCTTCTAGAGTTTTGATTAAACAGTGTTATATCTAGTAAAAAATTGCTCATGGGCACACATCTCTTCCTCTGATCACTTGGTTGATATGATCCATAGGCATTATTCTAGTTCGTTAATTTAGGAGAACTGGAAAACTTTCTCTGCATGTCTCCAGAGAAACTTCAGTGTCTTCAGAATACATGCATGGCAATATCACACAAGAAGTCTCTTCAGGGAGATGGCCTCAATTCCTTCTCCCTATCTGCTCCTCAGCCCTGAGCAGGTATCTTGTTGTAGTATCCAATTTAGCAAATATGCATCTTGTCCATAAAAATTTGGAGTAAGAACAACATTGATTAAACAAGATACCTAGTGATAACAAGGTACACTTCCTTTCATTTCATGTTCAAAGGGAATATAATGTCTTTTTACTTTCAGGTTTGCAACTATTCAATTATAATGTCAAAATTCATTTGACAGAAAGTATCAATAATAATAGATCCTGAAACAGACAAACCCTTATATCTTAGCAGATTCTAAAACGTTTGCAAATGATTCAGTTTTGAGTTTTCTGAGACCATCTTCCTGGCATAAAGTCTTTGTGGAAAAAATCTCTAATTAAACAGATTAGCATAATTCAGACAGACTTTTTGATCATTGTGTTGAGGTACCCTGAATCTTTTTTTGCTATTAAAAGAGCATCCTTTGTCTGGCTTTGTCAATGTCATACAGACAATGGCCATTAATGGAAAAAAAAGGAAATAATCCACTCTAGACAGAATAAACAAACTGTGGCATAAAGAATGTAAAAATATATAGCAAAGCACCCTGCCTGACAAGATGTTGAAGATGAGACAATAGTCAGGTCTAGATCTAAAATTTAAAAGCAGTTACAGAAGGAAGAACAGACTGTGGGATAGAGAGAACAGAAACCTCTGATATTGCCATTTCACTATTTAAAGGGCTGAAATTGCCTTCTCTCTTCAGGAAGCTGCTTCAGCTGGCCAAGGGCATTTGTCTCAACAGCGTCTAGAGAAAACATTCATGGAAAAACCTGAAACATCTGTTGTTTGTCAGAGAATCACAAACTGGTTGGAGTCAGAAAGGACCTCTGCAGATCATCCTGCCCAACCCCTCAGCTGGGGAAGGTTCATTTAGAGCAGGTTGCACTGTCCATGTCTGGGTGGGTTTTGAATATCTCAAGGAGACTCCACATCCTCTCTGGGCTGCCTGCTCCAGTGCTCCATTGTCTTGGTTTGAAAGACAGATGTCTGCTAAGGAAGGTAGGAGTTTCTCCTGAAAAGGCAAATGTACACCCCCTTTTTCTGAATTATTATAATTTTGAAATTAAGGGGATCTTACGTAAAGATTTGGGAGCAGGAATAATTGTTTTTTATTTTGGAAGAAAATAAAAATAAAATAAAAAATGCAGTAATACAAAACAACACTGATAGAGTCAGAATATGACCTGACACCCTGTTGGTCAGGGTGTTGGTAGCAGTCTAATTAAATTGTGGCTGTAGTCTTGGAGTGACAGATGTGGTTCTGTTGAAAGAAGGGTGTAGTTTTCTTCTGGAGATCTAGTGGTGGAGTAGATGGGTTTGATCTTCTTCTGGGAATCCAGTGGAAGAGGCTGACTGTGGTGTTCTAAATCTCAGATTATATCCAGGTAGGAATGCTTGGCTCCTCCCCCTGGGCAGGGCATCTCCCGATGGGATGATGTAATTTTATCAGCCATGCAGTGAGGCTCAATGGCCCATTAACAGAAGGCATTTCCCAGAGGGCAGATTGATGTGGAAGAGATAAAGTAAACTGCCTCATTAACAGAAGATAACTGCCCTGCCTCTAACAGATGGGAAATAGGATGTACATCCCCAAAACATATCTTACAATCCAGGACATCCATCAAAGTGGTTTTTCCTTGTATTCAGACAGAATTTCCTGCCTTTCTGTTTGTGCCCATCATTCCTTTTCCTGTCATTGGCCCCATCCTCTTGTCCTTCCTTCTGCATTCTATTATTTAGAGCTACATCTTTAACTAATGTGTAAATATGCTGAAAAATCATAAATCTCAAGGACTAAGGCCAAGGAACTCAGCAGCAGTTGAGATGGCAATAATAATACAGTGCTCTGAGCTAGCCTACTAGCAAAAAATGAATAAAAGCAATTTCTAGGTTCGAAGTACCAGTATCAGTTCATGAGCTAATTATCTCACTACTGGTGTTGCTTTTATCTCCTGCTATGTGCTCTTTGGACTGAGGTGGGAACAACACAAATATTTGACCTCCAAGCATCCTCCCAAGGAATGAAATTCTTCTTCTGAACAGGAGGATACAATAATTTACCTACTGAAGCCCTCCATATCCACTCAGGAGTTATGAGCCTTTCTCTTCCTCTTACTAGCCTTGAATGGTTGAGGTGGTGTTTGAAAATTCTCACAGAGGTTCACTGTAAACTCCATGTACCTGATGGCTTCAGGAAAGACACTGCTATTAACATTCTTTGCTAGAGAGAAAAAAAAAGTTAAATTAATTAAATAGAGTAAATCTATCATCCTGTCAGTACTGAATGTGAGTTCTCACCATGTTCATGGTGATTTAGAAATTTTTGAATATGATCCCCCTGTAAAAAGGAAGGGAGAGTATATATAGAGCATGAACTGCAATGTATTGCAGTATATATTCAAAGCTTTAAAGCTGAAAAAATATTTATTGAGTATATATTTGAGTTATTTAACTTGCGAAATCCTGGGATGGTTATCTTCAAAAGAGAAGTAAATGTCAATTTCCAAGATTTCTGTGCACTAGGAACTCATCTTTTAAGTGTGCTGCAATGCTCAAGATTTATAAAATTTGATGCTGTTTTTAAGAACAGTAATGTTTTTGGGGTTTCTTTTCAGTGAAAGTTATCTCTTCCAAAGTAAATTTGAATTTACAATTTTAAATAACCCATGTTTATGAATTGGAAACAACTATTAGCAAGACCATCAGAGATGATGACTATGGTAACACTACAGTAATAAATTACTAACCTCATGCTTCAAAGGTGGCATTTGTTTTATACTTTGTTTCACACACAAAAAATGGAAGAAAATGAAAATATAAAAGTTTTCATGTTTAATAATATTAATCAAATAGATTTCCCAAAAAAAACTTTTACAACAGGATTGATAGCCACATTTTCTTAAATATTACCAAATTTTCAAACATTTAATATTTTATCACAAACTATAGAACTTTTTAAAGTATTTTGAAAGGCAGTTGAAAATTGTTAGAAGAATAGAAAAAGGAAAGGAAAATCCCCTCTTTGTCCTAGGCTTTCTTAACCTTACTTAAAAGTGTAAGGCGGGGACAAGGTCTCCGACAGATTGGAGTGGCTCAGGGGATTGGTAATGGGCTATGGGGTTATATACCTCTAGGTCATCATTTCAAATCTGGAGTGTTACTAATTAAAGACATAGCACACTCTGTTATTTGTATTTTTAAGGTCTATAAACTTCTTTGGGCTTCTTGGTTAATGACTTGAATTAAATTGATTGTGAAAAGGAACGTCTGTCCTTGAATGACTTTACTGAAGCCTGAGGTAAGAGACAATTTCTCAGTAGAATAGGAACAATTCTGTTGTTAGATGTAGAAAATAAATATTTCAGCTCTTAATAGTTTAATTGAACTGATGAGAGGATGATTTCTTCAGAAGTAAGGGCAACTAGGAGCACCCTGGAATATTTATAGGCATCTAATGCTACCTGTCCAGTTACTTCCTGCTTTCTTCCTATAACATTAACGATTCATTTGCACAAAATTCATGTTCTTGTAACATAATGCTGAATATGGAAACATAATCCAAGCAAAAGAGAGGTAGAAGAGAGCAGAAGAAAATGGCAAGTAGACAAACACCTTCCTGTAAACTGTGAGAAAAAGGGACACGGAGAGAATATGACAATTCCTGTGTTCTCAGTTTAAAATTATTTTAGGCTACCGCTGTATCTTAGGGAGTATTGAGATTTTGAGGCAAAAAACAAAGCAAGTTTTTCTCAGACAGGAAAGTTGATGGAGGGGAAACTGTATAATTTTAATTGCCTTAGATCTCAGAGTAATTAGGAACCCAGCCTTGCACACAATTACGAAGTTGTCTCTGGTCGCACAGATGACTGAATTCACAAGTCATTTCAAAAGGGTTTCAATTCACACAAATGCCAAATTAAGAAACTTCTTAGATAAATGATTATAACAACACTCCTTTGCCTGTCTTTCATGCCACTAACTACATCTTTTATGACAAAAAAATATTTCATCTCTCTGTTGGAATGTCTGCTTTTGTAAAGAAATCTCAGGATTTGACAGAAGACCATCATGAGTCTTCTTTGATCCCCTGGGAATATGAGGTATCTCATCTTTCAGGAGCTTATTAAAATTACATGTTTAACTTAAAAGGGCCAAAATTAATATAAATTCTCAAGTAATAAATAACATTAGACCTGAATAACATGATAGTACTTATTGTGTTTCCATTTTTCAGAGTGTAGAAGAGAGCCTTAGTCACAAAATCAGGAAATTCAAGCCCTTAATGGTTTCAGGTTCATCTTTTATGGATGGAAGATGGAGAAGAGAAGGAGAAAGCAGGGCATGTAAGACTCTAAGATTCCATACTTTGCCCAAAAATATTCTCTTCCTTAGTTTGAGTTTACTTCTAGCAGCCTAATCAAATGCAGAACACTTCACTGAAATTTTATATACTGCTCTAAATAATGACCAAATAACCATCCAAACTGCTCTAACTAACAATCCAAAATTTCCTGTGTCAGTTTCCTCAAAATTCTATGTCATTCTTGAATACAGGTTTACTAAAGTATTCAAAACTCCTCAAAAATATCCTTTCTCTTAACTTGAACTCTTTCATCATCTTTCCCTGAAGTTTTCAGTTACAACCTGCTCTTCTGCAGATACCTGTTCTGTTCCTGGTGTTCTTTAGCAGAGATTTTCATTCATGGCTACTAAGATAAAAAAACTACTGCTGTCTTTTCATCCATGCTTTTAGAAATGTGGACATCTTTGAAGAATGTTAATGGTTCTTCATTATTTGCTTCTGGGGACAGATTTTGGCCCCTTCTAAAAATGGCAAAACACACAACAATTCTTACTCTGTTTGGCCTTGCCTGTGTACAATGAAAAGACAGGAGCAACTACCATATGTCCCATCAACTCAAATTTTCTCTGCCAAAAGTGGAAAAATAAACCTATTTGCTTTCAGACATTTCTTCTTCCTTTTCATGGGATCTAGGCAGAATCTGCCACAGTGAGGAATGAAGACAACATGTTCCCCTCTCCCCATGTCCAGCTGGATCCAGCCTCTGGACTCTTCTTTTTGTCAGGTCATATCTTCCCATCATGAGGCCAGATGGTACAATTTTTTCCCTCTTACATTTCTTCCTCAGTTCTGAAAAAAAGGAGCCCAAAGCAATGTTCTACTATTTTAGTGTGAGAGCTCTCTCTAGTGGCAAGGATGTTATTTGCCTTTATGTTTGTTTGAGTTATAAAACATTCCAAAAGGTTGCCTGAATTTGTCCACGCTGGAAGCATTCTTGTTGCATTAACGCTGACAAATATTTTTGAATATTCTCTTAATTTATATTCCAGATTTTTTTTTTTTATAGTAGCATGTCTACAAACTGTTCTCAACTCAAACCAACAGGATTTATGTCTGTTTTCATCTCAGCCACTAGAGCCTTTAATTGTTTTCAGTTTATAATCTAAAATAACCTGATGTGGAGAACACGAGGACATTGAGAATACACACAGGCATCCTTTGATTCTTCATGGGAAAGTACAGAGGGAGTAGGTTTGAGAGCAGCCCTCTAAAAAAAAAAAAAAAATAATAAAACTCAAAAAACCCCAGAAATTTTGTTAAGATTCTTCAGTACAGGTGGAATTAAGATCAGGAGAAAGATTTCAGGTGGATAAAAGTGGACCTCCTTTAGTCATTGCTGATAGTCAGGATAGAATTTCTCCCCAAAAAAATTAGGGATCTAGTCAAATCTTATCATAGAAAAATGTTCATCAACATGTAACAAGGGAGAATACCAAGATAGGAGAGAGTTGCAAAGAAACAATGAAAAAGTTAGATACAGCTTATATAAACAGGCAGAATATTTATGCTTTAAATTGCATGTAATTCATCTCCGGTCTTTTAAATTAGAGGTAAATTAAACTTAGAAAGTATTTTTCTTGAAACAATAATAAAAAACTTAGAACAAAATGCTAGTGTTCCATTTTATCTTCTTAATGTTGGAAGTTTCTGTTTTAACATTGACAAAAATGAAACTAAACTCAAATAAAATGTTTAAAATGTAAAAATATTTCAAGGTGATCAAAACAGTTATTCTGAAATAAGCTTTTTCACAAAATTTTGGTTGAGGAACCCGATCAAAATGCAATCGTGAAAAGCTGTATGTAAAATGCCATTTTAAATAACTTCTGCATTAAACCTATATGCCGCTGTATCTAATTTAAACCTCGGACTTCATTAAAATTAGTGTGGTCTCATTCAAATAATCCTCTGTAGTAGCAGTTGACTGGAAAATTACCTGAATGTCAAACTGAAATTTGGCTTCTCTACTCCACACACAAACTAAAATCCTCCCAAACTCTCAGCAACAATTCTAAGGAATGCTAAGGTGCACACACAGTGCTAAAGATAAGTGCATTTGGATTATATTTCACAAATCATTTCCTTATTCAAAGGAAATTATTCAAATTCCCTTTGTACTGTATTTATGGATGCTCTTTAAGCATCAACATTTGTTGATACATTTGTTGATGCTCTTTAAGCATGGAGGCATGTTCTCATATATATATTCTCTAACAATTTTAGATTTCCTCCAGTGACCTGTTACCAGGTCTTGGCTTAGCCTTGCCAGGAGGAGAATGGTTTGTGGGAGTGAAGGTCTGGGCTTTGCTCACTGAGGAGCTTGTGCTTCCCACTGCTGCATTTCATTCCCCAGAGCTGTCCCCCCTGCTGCTCTCCCCTTTTGCAGCCCTGCTCAAGGGCAGTGTGGTGGGTATGGATATTCTTTGCAGGTTCCATTCAGAAGCCCCCAAAGCCTGAATTAGCTTGTTCAAAGAACGCTCAGCCTAGTGAGCATGTCTGAATGACACATTCTCCCCGACAATAGTAAATTAGCACATTTTTATCTCTAAATCATCTCAGATATTTCAGTGATGAGTAAGTACTTGCAGTTTCATTTCTGCTTATCCTTGCTGACTCTCAAATTATTCTGAAGCCACCAGCATTTCTAAAAGCAAGACACATTGATTTCCTCATTATATTAGGAAACGGCAAGTTAAGCAAATTTCAGAAGTCTTTTCAAACTCCAGAGTCTGTTCAGAAGTGATAAGACAAGACATCATATTCAGCTCTGTAAGCTTTTGTGTGGAGACAGTTCTCAGCAAAAGTATTTCTGTCCTAAGGAAAAAAAAAAAAGAAAAAGAAAAAACTATTTCCCTTTTCCAGCTGGAAAAGGAAGAGGAGGATGGAATCCTCAAATTTTAATTCATGTACTACAACTGCTTTACTTGCTTTTTTTCTATTTTAGGGAAACAGAGAATTTTGTATGCTAAAATCGACTTTTACACTGCACTCACCATGCAAAATTCTCATAACCTCAGCTGTGCTTATCAAAGACATACAGACTAAATAAATAAATAAATAAAAGTTATTATCACTATAGCAAATTACTTCTGTTCAGAAAATAAAATGGAAATGATTTTTCACCACTAAGAAGATTCTAATATTGCATATGTGAAAATCATTCCAACAGTTGAAATCTTTCTGTATTTGTCCAACAAATGGCTTACAGCATGTTCATTTATTTAATATAAATTCCCCAGTGAATTCACAATAATTACTGGTTGTATTAGTAATAGTATAAATAGTATAGCAATAGCATACAATAGTATATTAGTACTATTATTATTAGTACATATAGCTATATGACTATTGCAATGACTATTGCTATTGACAATATCACAAATACAAAACAAATGCTTCCTACTATTTACTGCAGGTTGTTGGACCCTGGTGATGTGTTGTATTTCAGGTATTGGGTATATTGTGAGCATAAAGCATGGAGATTACTGTGGAAATCATAATGGTTTGTACTGCAACTACACAATCTCCTAAAATTGTATTATTTTTACAAAGAAATATGCTGAGAAAGATATCTACCCAAAAGACAGTCTCAATTTCTACTTTTATTTCATCTGATTCTGCCTATTATGTTCCCAATACCTCATAGTCATGGGTATAAGCAGAGACAATACTATCCCTTCTGCTTTTTGGGGAGGTTGGTTTTGGGTTATGTGTGTGTGTATGTGCATGTGTGACTTGTGTAGGTTTGGAAAAATTATTGATCTATCTAAGTTTACTTGTGAAATAAAAAGTGGCCCCAGGTTTGCTAGAGGTTTTCTGTGGGTTTTCTGTGACCTCTGTGTGGAGAAGGAAATGCTACCTGCAGCATTTACAGGGTCACTTTAAAACCTCACACTGCAAAATACTTTGAGTAGCATCCTATGAAGGATAATTCATTTATCCTTGTGTTTAACAGTACAATGTGTACAAACACAATAAGAGCAGAGTATATGCAAAACAACATGGCTGAGAATGAGCAAATTATTCCAAAGGGAATAATATAGCTGTCTAAGCATTCCTCCAATAGTTTGACTTGTAAAACAGATGTTTGAAACCTTCTGGTTAAAGCAAACTGACCTTCTCTTGTAGTAAACACATTCAAAAACATATATTTACCTTGATCTTTGGATGAGTACTCACTCCTTCAAATAACAGTATGCATTCATTTGCTCATGAAGTTGGGTAACTCCGTTCCAATTTTAATAGACAAAGGCATCCACCCCCATCAGTTTACATTGATTTGCTGGAAAAAAAGGCTGTGATGCCCTGAAGTGCCAAACACCAACAGAATACAAGGCTGTATAGAGATAAAGCAACCTCTCCTCATGTTTGAAAAGACACAGTGTAGTCAAGGTAAAACACAGCTACACAGACTCCAGGTGCACTGACCTCTGCTCCTGGAGGCTTTGGCATGTGCTGAGAACAGCAGCAGAATGTCTACAACCATATTAGCTGTGGGAAACAGGGCTGAGCTGACAAGGAGGTCAGCCAGATCCCCGAGCCTGAAATCGTAGCAGGCAAGGTAACGAGAAACAACAGCAGGCGAGCTGGAAGAGGTTTCACCTACACATGTCTGTGCAGCCACTGAATCTTAATTTTTAAAGGATGGAAATGATGGCCCCTGGGAAAATATAACAGTTATGTAAATAACTATAAATTATAAGAAGGCTGTGAGTGATCTGAAAAGTCAAAAGAATAAAAAATTGATTTCTTTGGTGAGCTGCATGTTTCTGAACTGTGGGAGAAATTCTGGACCTTAAGACAAAAAGGGCAAGCTTGACATTAGTATAGTTTTCCTTGACAAATTGGTCTTTCATTTTTGATCAGTAAAGAACTTTGTGTGTTCACCTCTTGACCTAGTCTGTCAATGCTACTTCAAAAATGAAAATTTCATTTACACCTATGTTCTTTCTTTGTAGAGCAGAATATACACAAACAGGATTTATAAACTTTACAAACTTTACAAACTTGATATGCTAACAGTACAAAAAGGACAAAACTAAACTCCACAATTACAAAATGCTAACCAAACCTTAACAAAACCGATAGTGAAGTCCATTTTTCCCCATGTCATGGGTTAAAATGTCAATTCTTCTGAAGGGTTACTTTTTCAGACTATTTTTTACATCAACACAGATCTCAAAAGTAGTTTTAAGTAAATCACTAGATTTATACTAAAGTATTATTTTTTTCCCCTGTTTTAATTCAAATGTATAACTCTTGCACATGGTTGTCTTTAATCACCTTTATGTATCTTCAGTCAAATTACTCATTTTCTATTAGAAAATAAAATTACTTTCCGGGCAGGTTCTTCACTCTTAATTAAGGAAAAATGATCGGGTACTGGTTTTGATACCATTTTGATACCATTGCTCACCTATTCATGTAATTTTATTACATTTTATTAAAATTTTGCATGCAAATTTACAGAGTTTATGATCATTTGGGTCATATGCTCTATTGGATCATTGCTGTTTTCCTCATTTAGATGCTACTTCACCTTTTTGAATGACATCTTCCTTCCCTCTTCCAGTTCTGAAGTCTTTCCCAGCAGCATTTTGTACTGCCACAATGCTGCCTGTATGGCATCTTCAGTAACATTAAAAACTAAACACAGGGATGCAATTGTCTTGGGTATCTTTTAAAATCTTTTGCATTTCCACATCATTCCTCTTAGTGAAGTTTAACTTACCTGAGGTTATTTCTTTTGCTTCTTTAGGGATGAGCCAATTTTGGTGGCATTTCTGGGGTGGTCCTTTGCCCATGTGGTTTTAGTTCCCTGTAGCAGCAGGAAAGACCTTTTTTTTTTTTTTTTTTTTTACCATATTGCTGTTAAATCTTTGGAATCATAGAATCAGAATATCTTGGTTTTGAGCCAAGTCCTGCAGACTTCTCTGAAGGGAGTCCAGGGCTGTTGTGTTCTTCTGGGCCTCTTATCTGGACACTTCATGAAAAGACCTAAAAATTTAATCTCTGATTCACATTCCAGTTTGACATCTGACCAGTCTGCATGGGAGTAATTGCAGTCCAGTTGGTTTTTCTGCCCTTGGTACCTCTGATTTCTCTCAACATATCACAGTCAATGAACACTTCTGAGTCAGACAATTGGTAATACAGACTCTGCTTTATTTCTTCTTTTGAGGCTTCTCACACAGATTCTGTGCTAGTTACTGAAGTGGTTAAAGTGTTTCTTTCCTTTGCTTTGATCTCAAGGTCATTTAAGACACAAAAAAATTTTTCTGACAGCAAAATTACATCTCTTTTCTGTATGTTTGGTATCATGATATTACAGTGTTCTCCTTGTTCTCTTCGCATGGCTTTTTGACAGGTCTTGTATATTGACATCTTCATTTGAGGCTAAAGAGTCAAATTCCTCTTTCTTCACTTACATTTCTAGTGTTTGTAGAAAACCACAATCATGCTGGAAATGATTACTGATTTTGATTTGAAATGACAATATGGATTGGACTGGGGACTTTATCCTCCTAATACAACCACTAGTTCTAGCAGCAGACAGTGAGCTCCTTTAAACTGATACAGGGAACTAGAACTGAATTCGTTTTTGACTCAACAATAAAAGGTGCAACAGTCATTTCCTGAAAGCAGCTCAGTTGTACTTCCTGGTGTCTTCTGCTCCAGTGATCTTATATTATATGCTAATAGCAACAGAACCTATAAATCTATTTAGCAACAAAAACCGTAAAAAAAAATAATTCTGGGCATGGTAAGTAGAGCAAAGACCAAAATACTTTATCCAATAGGATTTATTGCTTTCATTATTATTATTATCTCATCTAGGCTATTTCTAACTGACAATTAAAGTCCAAATCATACATGCCAGTGCTCATAATTATTCTGCATGTCTTTCAGATGTCTTCTTTATCAGCTCATTATTGATCCTTACAGAAACAGAGCTAAGAAGAGAATTATCTTCAGTCCTGAAGTAGGACATGATTGTGAAGGAAAAAACCCAAATGTTAAAAAAAATCAAAATGAAAAGAAATATTGGCATAGATTTGGCAAGGGAATTTCATTCTTTTATTTCATCCTCTAAGTACTCAGGAAGCTTTCTCATTTTAAGAAAATCATGCACTTTTCACAGATATTTTTATTTTTTATTAGGAAGTTGAAAAAATTATAAAAGCCCAAGATTGATTGATACACACACACACAAATAAATATAGGCAAATATAGATAACTATTGAAAAAGGAAGGAAAGGGCTTCTAAAGTGCAGCAAAGAATCCTTCAGCAAGTAAGTGAGATGAAACAGAAACCCTATTTCCAGGGGATTCCATCTGCATCCCACACACAAGCCCAGGTCTGCAGCCCAGGCTCTGCAATCAGCAGCTGCTTGCATGCTGTTCCTGAGGTACAAAACCTCTTTTTTTGCTCTTCACACAGCACTTTAAAAATAGGGGTTTTTTAGACAAATGTGGTCTTAAAGTTCATTTCCCATACACCATTCCAGTGGCTACAAATGTAAGATCTTGGGTTAAGGGTTATGGGTGCAGGGGCTGCTGGGGTGCACAGGGGCTCTGCTGCCCCTACCAATGCCCAAGGGGCTGAGTCCCAGACCTTGGATCTCTTCAGAGAACATGTAGGTGTGGCATTCAGGGACAATGTTTGGTGGGAGATATGACAGTGATAGTGATGGGTTTATGATTGAACAAATAATCTTAAAGTACTTTTCCAACCTTAATAGTTCTGATTCTAGATACCTGATACCAGCTCTCTGAGCACACTAGCTTGCTCGGAACCCATCTGCTCTTACAGATATGAAAACTTCCCATATCTCTAGCCCTGGAAATTGGTTTCACAGCTTCCTATGGCTTTATGCCTCAATCTTTTCTTGTTGTTTTTTTTTTTTTTTATTTTATTTTGCAAGGGACAGTTCCCTGAGCCACTGATCCCAGTCATTCACAGATTTTCTTAGGCCATACTTGTCCTTCATTCCTTTCAAGCTGCACTGCCGTGGTTTCTAAAGATAGCTCTGTTTGTAATAAAGAAATACTCAAGCATAAAAAGCAGGCATGGCCCCCTCAAAACATTGTGTGAAGGTTTATTGATGCTAAAGGGCGTGGAGGGAACAGCCAAGTAAAAACTCAAAAGAGCAGAAATTTTGAACGTGGAATTTCGAAATAAAGTCTGGCTGGTGGCAGATCTTCCTGTTAGAGAGATTTATCTGATTTAGCTGCAGAAAGTTTAATTAAATAAAAAAAAATTATGTTGGAATGGCAACATAATTGACCATTCCAAATTCACAACACCATTTTTTGAAAAGGTTAAAATATTTTCATTAGAATATATCTTGCAGGATCTGAGTGTATTTTACACTTGAACAAGAGTCTCAGCTGTTTCATACCCAACTTAAGCAGTCTCCAGCAGTCTCTTGCTGTAGTTGGATCTAAAATTCACCTCTGATGTGTTTCCAGGCAACAGAATTATTTATGAAGTTTCTGCAAATCTGAAATATACACTATCCCAAATTACTTAAGAAGCAAAGGTAATTCATGAAGAGCAGCATGAAAGTATCAGGGTGTGGTATTCACCTACTCTTTGGACAGAGAGAGGCATGATTCTCTCTTCTCCTTTTCCTGGGGAAGGCAGTGAGAAAGCTCAGAGAGAGAAGAGAAAACAAATCTTACCTCTACTTGCTGCTCCTGTTGTTTGGCACATGTGGAATGTGTTATGGAGATTGTTTACCAAGGAGTGATTTGTTAATTGGACTCTCCTGATGGTTGTTTGGACTGATTGACCAATTAGGTCAAAGCTGTGTCATGAGTGTCTGAAAGGCTCATGCGTTTTTCTTTAGTATAGTATAGAGCTTAGTTACTTGTTAGTATAGTATGGTGTGTAATATAATATAGTATAGCTTAATAAAGCAGTTGTTCATCCTCCTGAATTATGGAGTCAGAGCACACTATTCCCTGGCTGGGAGCTGTTCTGCATTGATATTGGGGTGTTTTTTTTAAACAGATTTGCTTTTGTGGGCATCTGTTCAGACTTGCAGAATCAGAATATCATTGAGTCCAAGTCTCTGCTCCTCCCAGTACTGCCCAAGACTGAACAGAATCACCAAGAATGTTCTCTAGAAGTCGACTGGACACTGGACACTGACAGGTTTGGTGCTGCAGCCATTCCTTTTGGGAGCCTGTGAGCAGCCACCTTCTGGGTGAAGGATCTTCTCCCAGTGTCCAGTCTGAGCTTCCCCTGATGCAGCTCCATTCCATTTCCATGTGTCCTCTTGCTGATCACCAGGAAGAGAAGATCAGCACCCCTCTGCTGGCTCCCCACCACCAGGAAGGTGTAACTGCAATGAGGAACCACTCAGCCTTTAGTCCTACTTTTATTGTGTGCCACTGAAGCAGGGTAGCAGTCCCAAAGCAGGACTTCAGTGTACTCTTGTACTGACATTTCAAATTTCACTGCTGCCTGTCCTGCTGTTTCCAGTTCCATGTATTGCATGTCAGTGGGTTTTTTGCATTTGTTGTTGGGTAGATGAAAAAAAAGTGCTAGGTATTTGAGGGTAGGATTATGTCCTTTGTAAGCCTTGCTGGAGAGTCAGAGCCTGCTCTTGCCTTCTGTACAGCTGCTGAGTCTTGTCATTTCCATCTTGCCCTTGAAACGATCTCTAATGAAATGCAGCAGAATCTTATTCCCATGGGAGATTGATTATTGTGCAGTTTCACACTCATTTAGCTCTCCCTTTTCTGTTAGAAGGGTATGAGCTGATTATTTGCACCGCTGTCCACAGCCTTCTGATTTTCCATTAGGAAGCTTCTACAGCTTCTTTCTAAATGGAAGCAACTTTTTATTTTCTGAGATTCTTTATTATGTAATCATCGAGGGGAAAAAAGTTGTTTCTCCCCTACAAATAAAGATAAGAAATGAGAAGAATTAAAATATCTAATGCACATTAAGTGGAAAACCAATTAGCATATAACAAGCAGGAAAGGCAGAGGAAAACAGTGATGATTGACAGTGTGGGAACAGGAATAGAAAAAAAAATAAGGAAAGGGGAGAAAGAAGAATGGAGAGGAAAAGGAATCCTAATTTTATCATGAAATTAAAATCAAGTTGCTGCTAAATGCCTCTTCTGCCTCTTGTCATTGAAATTTTAATATGACTTTTACTTGATGAGGAAAGCTGGAGAAAGAACATTCACAGCCATGAAATAGAGAAAGCATTTCTACAACAGAGGAAAACATATCTCTTTAAAGGGGAAGGAGGCACAAGACATTGAAAGGGAAGGAGAATTTAAGTGTCTTGGACTCCAGTTGTGAAATCAGTTTTAGAAAAAGACTGAATGCCTCATAAAACTGTACCTAAATTACCTAATTATGAAATATATGCACACAGGATATGCATCCTGAAGCACATCAACTCTGTTTAAATCTTCAGATCCTTATAGTCTGGAATGTAATCATTTAGGCAGTTCCACAAAACTAAAAGTTTACTGTGCATTAAGAAACTTACTGGTACCTTCTCTGTGGAAACTGAACCATGTCATTCTGACAATTCAAGTAGATATTGTGTTTGTATAATTAGATTATGCAAAATAATATTGGATATAAAATTTATAACTGTTTATTGGCTGGCTTGACAGTAGCTATGTATGGATATAGTTCTATACAGAGGGTATGTCACTCCTACTCAAGACTGGAATTTCTCCCAGTGTTTTGTGTAATTCTAGAAGTCTTCTTTCAAAGCAGGTATTGATATTTTCTAGTCTCATTAGGGCCCTGCCATTTGCTGTCTTGATGACTTTGCAAGGAATGCTGAGTGATTTAGGATACTTTTTTGACAGTATCAAAGATTTTCTTTTAACTTTCTTGTTCTGTGCTCTGCTCTATTGATGAATCCCTCTTGCTTTGTCTCATCAGTTGTATCTCCCAAAGTCCCCACACGCCTCTCATTCATTTTCACTCTGTGATATTTCCTTGATTTCAGCAC
The DNA here is from genome assembly GCF_022539315.1 of Serinus canaria. Taxonomy (NCBI): domain Eukaryota; kingdom Metazoa; phylum Chordata; class Aves; order Passeriformes; family Fringillidae; genus Serinus; species Serinus canaria. The sequence continues at coordinate 11,605,081 of NC_066315.1, forward strand.
TTGTCTCTCATTCACAATACCTCATCCCTCATACAATATCCATGCTTATTCTAGCTACCTTATTTTTGATCCTGGCATCTGACAACCTGTTTTCAGAATCATGATTCTTTAATCTTTCCAGCAGTGATGTTACTTGTTCCCTTTTTGATATCTCAGATCACTTATAAATGACTGCCCAATAGTTATACCATATTCACACAAACATATTCTTACAAGTTTTTTGTTGTAATTTATATAATAAAATAACATTGTAAAATATAATATAAAATAGAAACTGTAATTTCAGCAAGCTACAAAACAATTGTGCAGGCATAGTTGTCATTCCCAGCTGTCATACCTTAGAGTAAAATGGAATAATCATATGGACCAATAGCATATGTAAGCAAGTGCTGTTCCATATATAAGCAAGTCCAGTTCCTGGTTTTGTTGGTTTGTTTGTTTGCTTGGTTTTTTTTTGTTTGCTTTAATTTTAAGTGGGAGATGGATAAAGGCTGGGAGGAAACACAAAATGACAATGGAGCCATTCCTTTAAACCACGGATGAGTTCTTATTGTTTTTTGTAAATCTGCATTTCAATTAAACGTGTTTTAAAGCATAGTTAACTACTATTTATACTATTGCTGTTGTACACCTAAATATTCTAACAAAAATATAATTTTCTCTAAGGGAGGAAAAAGAGAGGAAAATCTATGTGAAGTCTTCATTTAAAAGATTCATACAGCTTTATATTTAACCTAAACTTTAAATGCAGTTTAAAGCAAAATATTTTATATATTTTACTACCTTAAACCTTTTATCCTTCTTCATCCTACCCCTGATACAGTAAATGATGAAAACTATTAGAAGGCAATGCATAAGAGAGCAAAAACAATGATCAAAGAACTAGCAAACATGTTTTCTGAAACCTAGTAAGGGCTAGGTTTCTCTTAGAGAGCTGGCTACACAGGAGAAATATGACAGGTTTTCAGAAATGTGAAAATTTGCTGTGGGGACAAAAGGGAATAAGGTTCTATCTTTGTTCTTTTTAGACAAAAGCAAGAGGTAAGGATTTTAAATCACTTCAAAGAAGATCTACGTTGGAAATTATGAAGAAAAACATCTTGCAACAGAACCATTGAACATCACAGACAGGATCTGGGAAGGGCCCAGAATTTGTATTACATAAACATTTACATAAGACGAGCATCTAGCAGGAAAGGTTTGGTTTATGTGATGATCTTCCTTGTGGGGCCAAAAAAGAAAAAAAGGCCATGACAATATTTGATTCTGAAAACACAGCATAAATAATTGACATCTCAGCCTTATGCTAAAACAACTGAATGTAATTAATAAAACAACAAAAAGATTCAGACTGAATTACAAGCAGGCAAAAGAGGTGTGTTGAAGCAGAGAAGGTAACATGCCTGTCTTACCTGCTGTGTTGCTGTATATAACCTTGAAATTCTGGAAATGAAAATTACTTCCACAGAGCTAGCAGCAGATAACTGCGAGGATCAAGAGAAGATTTGTGGCAGGATTATCCGTAATACGAAATGTGTAGGTAGCAATATGGTTCTTAGCTCTGGTACCAAAAGTGATCAAAGCAAGCTCTCAGAAAAAGTAACTTCAGTGAGATATGAAACAGTCAATCCAGAAATGACAAATCATGGAGACCTCAAAAATCCCATAAAAATGGTAAGAAAATAGATACTCAAAGAGGTTCCAAAGGGAGCTGTGGTGTAAATTGTTATGTAACCAGCATCAGTATACTTGTTCTTGCACCATGTCAGAAAGTGTTTGAAATTAATCAGAATTTTGAAATAGATTTGATTTATCAAGCTAATGAAATGGAAACCTAAAATGCCATTTGCTTTTGTAATATAATTGAAAACCATATTTATTAAAATGTCAGCATGTGCAAACAGCTAGTAGTTTTGCTGTTTCTGAACATTTTTCCCTCTAGTCAGCTAAAAGGTAAATATTTGCCTTACACAGTGCTGTATGGATACTACTTGTATCTTTATAGCTATGATGAGAATGAGTTGTCCTGTATCAGGCAAGGGTTCATCTTGCATTTTGATTACTAGGATTGGATGCTTGGGATTAGCATATAAAATGTAATCAAATACGGAGAAATGCTTTGTTTCCAGTATGGTTCCCTAGTTTTCAGAAAATTTCTGTCAGAAAGAATTCCTAACACTTTTGTTTAAATACTTTCTTTCAAGAATTTGCATAATTATTTTTTGAAACTGTTTAAGATATGGTATCAAGAAAAGTGTTGCACAGTGTAATTGAGTGATGCTGATGTTTCTTTTAATGGCTACCTAAAAAATTTCTCCAAACCATCTCCATCCCCTTCATCTCTGTTGGGGAAACAGTGAATAAATACTTCATGTCATATTACTAGTCATCTCTTCCCAGACTAAGAATGAGCTTTCCAGACACAGATTCATATTACCTGCTGTAAAAATATGGGATTCCCTACCTTTGATCATCATCTTTATTCTTCACTTTATTATTTTCAATTTAGTGTTTCATTTTTTGAAGTGTAACAATCACAGATATTCCTGAGATGTGGGATCAACACAGAATTTCACATTGTCTTTAAAACAACAGCAGTCTTCTACTATGAAAGCAGCTCTGTACCAGTGTAGAAAGGTGGTTCAAGAACACACTATCAGCTCTTGCTATGCAGTCACTGTTAATGTTAAAGAATAAACTAAAATTTTAAGTATTGAAACCTGTAATATCTGTTACACATACATTTCTACAAAAGCTATCAGAATGTGAAAACTGATTGCATTTCATGAGGTGCCAATGCTTCTTAATTCAAATCACACACAAAATGCAAGTTATTGATTTCTGCTGCTGCTACTCCCCATTATGTCTCAATCCTTCCAAAATGCATGAGCATCTACTCCCAGCTATTATCTCTATACTACTGTAAATACAAACAGGTTTTCTTTACTTTATTGCTCAGGGCTGACTGCAGCAAATCTACTTTGAAATCACATGTTATTAAACAGAAGCAATGATATGTGTTCCTGGAAAAAGAGGAGTAAAGAGAGAAAAAAACAACCTTTCTCTTTTTTTTTTAGGCTTTGAAAAAAGTTTGAGTTTTAGCTGAAAGAGTCTCTTGTTATCAGTTTGTCCAGACTCATTTCTCAAACCAGAGTTTCAGTTTCTGGTTTTCTTTATGTTAAATTGCAGCAGCTTTCTGCTTAGAAGACTGTCTCTCTTCTCCTGAGTTTGCATCTCTGAGTCTGCTCTCGTCTGCTAAAAGATTCTCTAGGAGCAGCTCTATTTATCTGAAACAGTTCTGTCTATATCCTCTCTTTTGCCAATTTTGTAAGTTCATTTTTGTCTTAATGTTTTGTTCTCTGCTTCTGGTAATCTTCACTCCTCATATTTTAGAAAATTCAGCTATGTCACTGTGAAGTATCCTCTTCTTAAATGAAGAAAAAAAGCTGAACTTCATCAATCTTGCTTCATAACTAGTATTAATTTAGCTTATTTCACTTGCATTCCTCTAAAGCAAATATAGACATTCTTCTTCTTAAGTGCAGATGCAAATTAGGATAAAGGCAGTATGGATTTTCCTCCCCACTTTTTATTCCTAGCAATTTGTATTAACTATATATGCCTACTTTCCTCCTTCCATGACTCAGAATGAAACATATACAGTATCTTAAATTAGAAAAACGTAATCTCTAACCACCAAAGTACAGCACTTAAATGTCCTTAATCCCTGCTTTTACATTCTTTGTAGCAGTTGTCCCCTCCACAGAGTTTCATCTGACAACTTGGATATTTGGCTGTTAAATATCCTTTCCAAAAACACTCATGCTTTTGTAATCAAACTTTTAGCCAAAGTTTCCAGTGCTAACCTGCAGAACATTCAGATTTATTTAGAAGATGGTCATTTCTTCCACGCTTTCTTATCTTTTCTTGCTTAGTTTTTGATTTATATCAAAACTAACAGGTGTCCTATAAACTTATTTACCATTAGCACTGTATCAAGCAGGCATGCACAACAAATATCTGTAAACTGCTATTTGGGACTACTCCATATTCAAACAGAAAAAATCTATTTTCATTCATTTGTTAAATAATAGGTTTCAAAACAATATCTTTTTCACTTATAAAAAAAAAAAGGGGCAAAAATTTAAATTACTTTTCTGGCAATTTGAAATAATTTCTTTGATCAGAGAGTTTAGATGGGCTTTTTAAAATTCGTTGGTTTTATTTGGGTAATAGTTTAATATTTACCCATTGTCATTTCTCTACACTTAACATTTTAAATTTAAGAATCCCTGACAAGAAAAGTCAAAGAAATGCTGAGACATATTTCCTCAGAAAATAATTATAAAAACAAATGAAAATTGCTTGTCTCACAGGAGTAATTCTGATTTTTTTCCCTTTAAAATATTTAAATATTTAAAATAATAAAATGTAGGCTTAGAGTTCTAAATAATAAATTTTTCCTGTAAAGACAGATTGAATTTTGTATTTTTTATAAACTTGCACTAAGCAGTTAAATATCAATGGGCAAAAGAACAAAGTCACAATTTAAAAAACTCTTTAAACTACATGACCAAGGCATTTGATATGCATCTGATTAAATATCATGAGATTATGGAAAATCATGAGACTTAAACTAGTTCCCTGGTTTGAAAATAATGTATTTCTTATTACCTCCCTCCCTGAAACTAATAGGCTGGGGTGTATAAACCTAGGGTGTTTTAGCTATTTATATTCAGGAAAGGTTTTGCCAAGGAAACAATTTTAAAGTTAGCCTTCCCAATTAGGGCTGAGTCAGGGAGGAACAGCCCCTTGAGTCCTGTGCTATTAATAAATTATTAGATATCAGCAGTGTGTCCCTTGCAGGCATCACAAACCAGGTGATTTTTGCCCTCTTCTACTCTGCCCCCATTGTCCCTTGAACAATTGTTTCTCATGTTCATCCTGTTGTGAGCTGGGTCAGGTCAGCAGCTATTCACAGAGCTAAGTGTGTAACACACAGCAGTCATTTCATTAACACTTCTTATTCTTCCTATTATTGTCACACCTTGCTTTTGTTGAAAAATATCTCCAACAGAAACATCCAGCAAATATGCTATAAAATAACTCTCAACACTTCTTGTTTTCAACTGCACATACTTCTTCAAATGTTTAAATCTTCACACTGTTGTTGCTAGAAAAGGATTGTTAAAATTTGCAAAAAATAGATAGTCCCATTTTTAAATTCAAATATAAATATTTGAAAATAAAAAAGATTAAAAATCTGAACTTTTCCCTTGAGACATGCTGCCCAGAGAGAGGATTCTTTCCGTAAACTTCCAATATATCTTAGCAGAAATGGACTACAAAAGCTTTGCATTCCAAGCCTATAAAATATTCCCCTTCTTTTTCAATTAAAATATTTCTATTTTTGCACAAGTCAGCATCTAATGCACAAAGATCTAGACAAACTGGATAAGTAAACAACTCTCCCTATAACAACTTGCAATGGTACATATGTTGAGGAGATTTTTTGGGATGTAGACATGGGCTTAAACTCACAATTGCCTCATCCCACCACTTTATCTACGCTAAAAAAAAAATATCTCATGGGACATTACTTACTCTTAATTCAGTGCATACCTGCCACACTCACAGAAATTCTCATTCTGACTAAGCCACTAGACAAAGCCAGAAATCCAATTCATCCTTTCTGTAGTTTATTACTGCAGTCTTGTTGGCAAGTTAACAAGGGAAGCTGTAAACTTTTGCAACAGCAAATATTAATTTAATTTGGAAAACTGCCAAAAATAATAGACATTATTATAGAAATTAATACTAATGGTAATAATAATTATGGATAGTGCTATTCAGATTGCCATAAGAATAATTTTACAAAAGGCCTACCTCTGAAAAATGAAAAAAGAATCCTTTAATTTCTTGTGCCTGATCCCTTCATCCATTACACGAGTCCAAGTCCACTGACACCAGTAGCAGAATAGTCTTGTTTAAAGCTGATGCATTTCAAGAGAGAATCAAGCCTTAGCTACAATCCTCACTGACTTGCCATTAGTAATATTATTCCCAGAATGTCTGATACAGTCTCCTTGGCTGAGTATTTTTCTTTGTTTGCTCTTAGCAAGATCCTATTAGATGTTTTACTTTTGATAGCGGCCATGTGAGAATGGGCCCTGAGCAAATTGATCTAATGGATGGCATTTCCTCCCATGACAAGTGGATTGGAACTGGATGGATTTTGGAGTTCTCTGCCAACCCAAATCATTCTATGATCCTCTATGATCCGGAGCCTTTTAATGTTAACAGCCAAAGTCTCTTGGCCCTGACTGCACCGAGTCAAAGCCAGTGCTAAGGAGTTTGGGTTTCTTGCTCTGTAATGGATTTCCAGCAATTTCTAAAGCTAGTAAGTGCAGAAAATTTACACCACCAAATAAGCTTATTCTAGGCACCAATTAATCTGAAACCTGAAAAATATCACATATCGCTTCATGCCCATTTTCCTTCCAGCTCTGTCAGTTCTCTCCCAAGCAGGACTGATGGTGTTGCACAGCCCTGTTATGACATGTGGCCAAAGAACATCTCAATCTGCAGCATAGATGGGGCACAAGAACCCAGAACATTGGGCTGAAACTCTCCATGGGAGCTATATGCCAAAACAGACAGTTTCTGAAATGAAACAAAATATTTTTTGTAATCACTGACCAAAAGTGTGCAGTATTTCACATTGTAGTTCTCTCAACTAATACACAGTTCAGCAGCAAGTTTCAACATTATTGTGATAAGAATAATTTCAGGGGTCCTAGTTCCATTACTGGTGTCTAATTGAGTGTATTTTTAACTTTCAATTTAACTTGATAGGAACTAATTAGTAAAATCTAATTAGATGCCTACTAGAATTTCTGTATCACTGTTTGTTCCTGAAAGTCTTATTTTGTGTCACTAGAATCCTAGTGGGAAAGCAAGTCATCCTGAAATAGATGGGACTATTTGAGTACCCAGGTACTACTCTGTGTCAGTGAGGCCTTAAATAAAATGGCATGATCACAGGCACATAAAATACATAATAAAACTTCTGACCTGAGAAAAATATGTCTCAAAAATATGGCTACTAAAATTTTCTTCTATTTCACTATGGTTCTGACCAAAGATGTCCATATTGTTTGAGTTACCTCTCTCGCTTTTTTTCATAAACCTCTAAGTTACTGCTGCAGAAAAGGCCACTTCCTTCTGTTTTATTACATGCAACTTATCCTCAATAGAGTATGGTTTCAAAAGGCTTCAAAGGGTCAGTATATTTTCCATGTAGTTTGTTGGGTTTTTTCACAAAGACTGTTTTTGGAGTGACAATAAAAAAAGTTCTAGGTGAGAAAAGAAAACAAACTTCTGACCCTCTTTATTATCAGCATCTAACAACTACTTACAACTTAATATTTTTTTCTGTTGGTTTGGATTTTCACTGTTTTTTTTCTTCATGGTGCCTTTCATTTCTCCTAATCTGTATATGAATATAGCTAAAGTGCAGAAGTGTTTCCCCAGCTGCTGCTTCTTCCTCTTGAGGCGCTCAGATGATGCTGCAGCTCATTTTTCTTGGTTAGTGGGCACCTGCCCAGGTGTCTGTACCAGAGTGCACTGCTCTGGTGGGAGCTGAAGGTCAGTGTTAGTAAGTTAGCAGTGGGAGAACTTAAGCCAACAAAAGTTTAGGAAAATCATAGATTAGGGGCATTATTTTGTATTTCACATGGTTCCCTCAGCAGTGCAATGCCAAGAATCTATCCAGTTTTTTATTTCTTATGTTGTAGTTACTAAAAATTCCATACCTCTAAAGACCATAAAATTATTAAATAATATTATATTCTGCATGAGCTGTTTGAAAAAGAGTTTCTTTCATTGAGAATATTTCTAATAGGCATTCTGCACTGGAAAATAGTTTACTTTAAGGTTGTTTGATGTATTCTAGGGAAAAGCCCACAAATAATAATTCCAGTACCCAGATTCTCAGGAACACTGCTGCATTTCTAGGTACATGACTAGACTTGCATTCCCAGCTGTTAGCCTGTGTTGTAACTGAATTTCCCTTTTTAAGTGATTCAGTCTGGCTCAGACTGGTGTCCAGCAGCTTGGAAAGGCTGTTAAAGTGATGTGACAATCTTGACATTAACTGCCTTGGTTAAGGCCAAGAAACAAATCACACAGAGCTTAACAGATCAGAGACAGCACCTTGAATTTTACATAGAAATGGACTGAAAAAAGTAGAGATTCTGGCTAAATGAAACTGATGCTTCCTGGATGGGCAAATGTATTATGAAGAGTTTTGTTGTTCTTACAGTGTCTGCAGTAAATTGAGCACCGTGCAGTCATGCAGTGCAGCACTCCCAATGACTTGGAGGCATCCTTTGAAGGCAACATTTGACAGAAAAGATGATAAATGCCAGGATAAATGGAGATTTAATGAAGCCTTTGGGCACTAATGACAATGGATTTCTGGAAGAGGTTTAATTCCATTGGCATGTCCAAATTTACTCCTTCCCTTTACTGTATGTAAAATTTTATTTAGCTACACTCTGCTGACCAGAGGTTTTTAGCCCCATCATGGCTCAGTGGGTGAGTGACAGGACCGCAGCTCAGATCCAAGGGAGCTGCAGACCAGGGCACTTGGCAAAGGGCAGTTGGACAGCCTGCCTCTCTCCATCAGGCAGCAGACACCAAGGGAGAAACTGGGGGAAAACATGGTCTGGTGAATAACGTGTGAGAGATGATCACAGGCTATCAATTGCTCAGGACACACCCTGAGGTCTTCCCCAGGAGGGGAAGTGAGAACCAACCACTCCACCAGGCTCCAAACAGACAGCAGCTGACAGAACCAGAGCACACAGTCACAAGCTGTGTCAAGGGAAATGTAGGCTGGATATTAGGAAGAAGTTTTTTACAGAAAGGGTGATAAAGTTCTGGAATGGCTGCCCAGGGAGTGGAGTCACCATCCCTTGATTTGTTTAAAAAAAGACTGGATGTGGCACTTGGTGTCATGGTTTCTTGAGGTGTTAGGGCATGGATTGGACATGATGCATTTCAAAGGGCACAGAGGAGCAACTGCTGCTGTGGTCTGAACATGCATGAGAGGTTGACAGATGTGCACTTGCCAAATGCCCAGGGTCCTTCACAAACCTCATAGATTTGTAATGAGTAAATAAGAAAACATCTGGATGCCAAATCAAACATACTGGGAGAGTGATTGCTCATGAAGCAATTGGCCACAAACTCTGTTTGCACTGTGGCGACTTCATTTATTCATGAACAAGTGCAGTCTAATTGTTTTGTAATATGAAAAGGTTTGCTGACTTCACTGCTACTCACAGAAGTGACAGAAGGGCTGGATTTCTCCCTTTCACTGTCTCATCAGCTACAGGCCTTTGTAACAGCAGTATCCTTCAAAACTAGTAAGTCATGTTTTGGCAAAAGCAATTAGGAATTTTGCAAGCTATCACATGAGGATTGAGCATTCACCTCTAGGTCCCACTATCTTAAGAATGAAATATTGGAAACAACAGTGAACATGACAGCATGGCTTTTCCTTGGCATAAAAAACAACATTCCTGTATCCCATGCAGATGTTGAGACTGTTCTTTAATTTATAATTTAAAATCATACAAGTACTTTAAGCTCAGGGCAAGGATACTTCATTCATGCTAAATAAAGTGATCTTTCTTGATAAGAAACTATATTGAGTCTGGCTATTGAAAAACACACTTTTGTATATGAAAAATATCTATACAAGAAAACAAAATAGGAGAAATTAAAGAAATAGCCTAATTTATTTGTACCCAGGTCAAGGTGTAAACAGGAAAGGAGAAAAATAAAATTTAATTGAATATATAATTGAAGTGTTCACAAGATAAATATATTATTGTTATCACTATCTGTATTTTTATTATATTAGCATATATCTGTAAAAATGAAAAGTTAACTACATATGCAATGTGTTGAGTTTAACTCCTTAAGGAGAAAAACTTTTCCTTGGAAAGTCCTTTCATTAAAGAGGAGAATAACAGGGAGAGAAGAGAGGATATGTGGGGATATGAGAGTTTAAAAGTTAAAGCTGACAATGTCACTCATTATATCAATAGGAAAGAAAGTTTTTTAAAGATTATAATCAGCAGTTATACATTCTTGAAGATATTTGGTGGAAAAAAACATTATGAAAGTACAATCCAGGTTAATAAAAAAAGGAACACTAAAAATTCCCATCCTAATAGTGAACTGATCCAGGAAAAAAGAATCTCAGAGATTTTGAAAAATCTCACTTTTGCAACTTGTTTTGTATTCTGGGCAGAAATAAATATCAAAAATAGTTTACTTCAAACTGGCTTTCAATTCACATAGTCAAAGATTTAGCTCAATGCTAATTTTGACATAAAGCTCTAGAAGATGTTTTGCTGGTTTTACTGTATTATGTTCTGGTATTCACAATGATAAACTATTTCTGTTACCTAAAGTAACAGAAAATATTATAGGCATTAAAGACTGTAAGACAATTTCAAGTATTTGGAAATATTAATTTCCAGCATGATTAAATATCACTTTCTTATATGTACCATATACTGTATGTTGGAACCAGTGGCAAGAAAGCTAATAAGGAAATGGGTCACTTCTTCCACCTGAACAAGTCAGATAGATGTTGAAGAGTTATTGCAAGACAGCAGCCTGAGTTGTTCTCATTTTGTGTTTTGGGAATTATTGGAAAAAAAAAAAGAAAAAGCCTGTAGATAAATCTTTTGAGGTTTATTTCTGGTTGGTTAGTTATGGATTTATTTCTTAGATAGTGATTCTGCATGAATTCTTTCAAATAGTCCACAAAGACCTGGCTCTTCTCTAAGTATTCCCTTCACACCACAGGTACATTCATCTGTGTATGTATATTTATGCTGATGCTCCTGTCACTGAACTGCTCTGCACTGGTCAGTAGTTATTGGCACCCTCTTTCCAAACTGTGGAATCAGGTCCCTCTGACCTTGAGATGGAATTAGGTCTACAGTGCAATCTCTCACCAGTGTGTGCAAAGATCTCCAGCTCACACAATGCATTTTATGCAGTTTCCACCTTCTCCATAAGACATTAGCATTGAGTGCCAACAGGTTGTGGAATTTGGTACCACATATGTGGTATGTGGAATTTTGTTACCAGTGCTCAAGACTATGACCATTCCAATCTTCTCCCTTAAAGCAGTCTTCTAAAACAAGTACATTAATTAAGGGTCCAGAAAGACTGCTTAATTGCTTCTTCCCATGATCACAGTGGAAGTCAGCACAGCCTGTGATGATTATTTTGTAAGACATGCTCAAGAGATACAGCCTTGTGCACGCAGCTCTCTATTATTTCCATTTTTCAACTGAAAGAGAGGAGATTCTTCTTTTTTATAGGCTTTTTTTCCCAGGAAATACAGCCAACTCTTTGAAATTTCCCAACACTACTCCCATGGACTTGACCCAGAGTGTAGCCTTCAGAGAAGCTCTGGTCCCACGTGATGCGATCCCTTAGCCATGGCTTGGCACAGCAAGCTTTGTTCAAAATAGGACAAGGAAGCCTTGCTGACAGCCTTGGGGTGAATTCCTTGCCAGCTTAGAGAGCCATGGAACAGTGTCATTTTGCTGCTCCACATTGCTCTATTCTTTCTCAAATGTCCACCTGGGCTGCCTTGCTAACATGTGTTAGACTGTTTTTGCTTTCTTTACAAAAGATGGCATTTGGCAAGATGTCCAGTGGTTTTTGCAGATATCCTGGAATGAAAGATGTACTTTTTCTCTGTACCTGACATATGCCATGGAAACAACTCCTCTTGCTGCATCTCTTTGCTTTGTGGTATTTTCACTTACTATAAGCGAAAGATAATCACACAATAAAAGGAACACTGCTGTGTTGTTTTAGAAAGCTCAATACGAAAGTAGAATGTGCAGCTAAAAATTATTTTGTGGGTTCTCTACATACACTTGATGATATTATATGTAAGATTATTACTGCTATAAAATAGGATACCCTGAGCTAAAAAAAAAAAAAAAAACAAACAACAGCATGAAAGTTGTTTTTTTTTTTTTTTGTATTTTATATGACTGTTTTAACAATTATGTTTTCCTTTCTTACCAATTTGAAAATTTCCCTGTTGTCTCCAGAACAGATGGAATGGAAAAAAGTATGGAAGAGAATTGTGGAGAGCACTTAATTTTTCCTTTATTATATTAAGGACAAATGAGTCTTAAAAAAGAGTGTATACTTAATTCCATATACTTACAAGAAAGTGACACAATATTTTCTGAAAAGAGCATTACTGAGAGCAAACTATATGCACAAATTTTATTACAAAACCATTCTTCATATTTTACTTTTCATATATATTTATACATATAGGTATTACATTGGTAAATTATAATACAAAGTATATATATATATATATATATATATATATATATATATACTATTGAATATATCTCTATGGATCTTCAAATTATTGAAAAATCATGTCCATGGTCTTCTGGGGGGCTTTTAAATGGTCTGTTTTGCCACAAAAAAAAACATCATTGACATTTCATACACAGAAAAGTCAAGGAATTTAAAACAAATTTGAAAGAGAAAGAATTGAGTCACAGCATGTGGTCTCATCCTGAGAACAACCTGCTTGCAGCCTTCAGCCTCTCACAGGTCTGTTTGGAAAAGTCCTGTGCAAGAAAGCTGTAAAATAGTCAAAGATCACCCTCTCCATTTTCAAGAGTAGTTCATGGTGATGAATATGAAATGAGGCAAAAATGCCAGAAGGCCTTTGTGGACAAACAGAGCTCGAAGTCAAACTCAGAGACAAGAAAGGAAGAAAGCAAGGAGAGGGGATATGGGAGAAACACAGAAACATTCTATGAGCACTCAGGGATGAAGTTAAAAAAATTAAAGGTCAAGGGAATTTAAATATGGCCACAGATGACAATGCTAAGAAAGCCTTCAATCTGTACATGGGGGAAAGGAGGAGATTGAGGAAAGTGTGGGTCCATTGTTTAACAAGACAGAGCACCTTGTTAGACAGGATAGAGAAAAGACTGATTTACCAAATGCCAGATCATCTCCCAGATATCTCAGGTCCCAGAGGCCATGGCAAAGGCTGGACCAACGACAAGGGTGAAAAGGGGGAGGTCTGGGAATGCTTAAAGAGAACTGGACATGCACAAGTCCATGGGCCTTGATGGGCTGAACTTACCTGTGTTGATGGAGCTCTCACAGACCTTTGCAAGGCCACTATGGATAATCTTTGCTCAATTACGCTCATCATTTCAATCAGCGCACAAAATTAAAATAAGGTTCTCAATATGGTGGTGTCACATGTCAAGCACAGCTTGTGCTGAGACCTGCACTGAGGATGGGAGCTGAACAAAATATTCCACTCCAAAGGCATGGCTGAGCTCCTTTGAGGGATCCTCCCAGTGCTCAGTGTACCCCGGTGCCCAGCAGGACTCACACACGGCCCTTACTGCACCTCAGGTTTAAATGCATGTTTGCTACCAGCTTCCTTTAGCTGTCTTTTCATCAGGAAGGCAGAGTGTAAATCCAGTGTGCTACCTTAAAATGAGCAAAACTAGAGAAACCATAAAAAGGCTTCAAAAACAAAAGGAATTGTTTTTCTGAAGATTGCAGAATGGTTTATAAGAACTGCACAGAGCTTCTCAGTAAATGTCGTAATAAAGGTTCATTGATTAAAAGAAATTGGTTCTATTGCTCATAATAGCATCTCATTGATTGAAAAGCATTGCCTGGAATGGTTTCCTCCAAAGCAGCATCTGTTATGTATTAACCTTTCAGCCTTCAGAATCATGGGATATGAATTTCTTGCTCAAACTACTGGTCAGATGACCCATCCATGACATTTAATAAATTGCAACTCTGCACATAGATTTAGGATTTCATAAAAACAGGAAAAATACATTATAATGACAGCACAGATTTCATGATGCATGGTATGACTGAGTTCTTTATGTTAAAAAAACAAAATTGTCTAAACTCAGAGTGTAAATTCTATTTTATTAAAAGCATGAAACAAAGTTTAAGATTATCATCCAGCCTTTAATGGGAAACAGCAATGTAATGATTGAACACTGAATTAAAGAAAATCCATCATGTCTAGTTTGTTAGGAAAAACTATACAAGGAGAAGGCAGCTTTGATTTAATCTTTGAAGTAGTTAAAATGAATGTAGTTACCTATCACACTGACATTAGTCATAGCATGTGTACATGATTATAGAAATAAATTCATGATTTGCTCTACTTTTTTTTGCTATTATTTTAAAAAGATCTTTTAAAAGTGGTGCAGTTTATTGTTTTTATCAGATTTCATGAGATAATTTATCTAACAAAACCATAGTTCTATTAAAGAGATTTGATTGTTTTCAGTTAATCGCTAAAATACGTTTTACATATTTATTTTTCATTCTGCATAGGAGCTACTTGCATATCTTAGATCAAGATCTAAATTATCTGTACTGGAAACTAAATAAAGTGTGAGGAGGAAGATTTTTTTATTAGGTCTATTTATTTTCTTATCTAATAAGATGTAGCTCAAAGCAGCTCACTGACTGTCCTGCTGTACAGCTGCAGCATAAGCAATAATTTAACACTTAAAAATTTGTATTTGTGACTTTACAGTACAATATCTGACACAAAACTATGCATCAAACTATTTGAGAAAATAATTTATCAAAAATTAAGTCTTAGGCATTTATCCAGGGGGTCCAGTTCAGGAGTTAAGTGTATTCTCACTTCAATAATGTTAAACAGTAGACAGACAGATAGGTTTTAAGCAGTTCACAGATCAGTGGTGTCTGAGTCACACAAGAAGGAAAAACAACATTGTTCTGTTAATGTGCTTTGGTGACAATACACCAGTGTGGACATATATAAAACCAGGAAAAACTAAGAAGAAAAAAAGGAATATTTATAACAAATAGTACCCAGCAAATCTGAGAATACCAGAAGTTCAGAGGATGCTGAATAAGGAAGTGGTAGGCATGAAAGTAGTGAAGGACTAATATGTCCTCAAAGAGGGTCAGTCAGTGCAGTCTGGTCAAGCAGATTATCTGTGTGCAGCACAGCACAGAAACAGATAATGCCCAGCAGCATATCCAAGGCTCTAGATGGAAGCACCAGGATGCTGAGCTCTTATAAAATCCTAAAGTATGAGGCCCAGATAGGCAGTGGTGTTTATATTCTTAAAGTGAGATGTACACTGCTAAATCTAATAGTATCAGCCTGACCCCAGAGCTCAAGTAAAAGTTAATGAAAACCATCCAGACACATCAGCGCCCACTTTGCACATGAAAATTTTGTGAGTGCTCAGGGGTGTTCTTTGTGCCTAAAACCGTGTCTTGAAAACTCTGAAAAATGTGGTCATGGCAATAAGTTAGTAATTGCACAGAAATTAGATATTTCTCTTACGAAGTCTTCTAAGGATTGTGTCCTGGAGTTGAGCTCAGAGACACTTATCACAAATCTGAGGATTCAGGCTCCCCACCAAAAGCAATTGCAGTGGTAATATCTTTTAACCACCAGTGAAGAAGGAACAGGCTTGAAGAAAATGTTGCTGCTTCTCACATTTCATAACCTTTCAGTGAGGAGCAACTGATTCTATATCACCTTTCTTCTTTTTGAGGTCAGGTCAACATACCTCAGCAGCAACAAGAATATTGCTAAAGCTACAAGCCTGTCATAGCCTGGATATAAGGTGCAGAGGTTCCCATGGGGGTGTGAAAAGAATTATGGCAAATTTACAGATTGCTTTGGGACTTCTGTGCACTATGGTTTATTACCAGAAATACAGCCCCTAGACTCCAAATTAGGAAAATATTTAAGCCAAGTATTTAGACAGCAAAATTTTCTTGATTAGGGTAAACTCCAAATTTGGAGTCACTAATGCCTTAATGTGATAGAGAGAATCATGTGAACAAATCAGGTTGTTCAATACACGTTTTCTAGATGTGTGTCAGGTGGAAGATTAGCAAATTTGAAAATGTACTTTCTTCCTATCAGTGATAGGAAGGATTGCTGATTATAAAACTTGAACTTTCTCTTATCTGCAGTTTATGATTAAAAAGAAAAGTCAAAAAAATAAAATTCAGCTGTTGGATTACATACAACATCCCAAAGTAAGTTTCTCATTTACTTAAATTATTTCTCTGTTATGTTTTTTCATCTCTTTTTCCAGACTGAATGTGTCATATATCAGCTTTCAACTTCTGGATCCTTTAATACTTTCTTTTCTGCTAGATTAAAAATTAATCTACTATCTAAAATACTTTTCCTGTAGCATGGGATCAAGAAAGCTCTTAATCTCTTAGATAAATTAGGTAGATGCAGAATTTCTGTATTTTATAGCAGACTTTCCAGACCTTGAGCATTCTTGTAGGTCATTTCCTTGCTGCATTCCAATTTGTTAACATAATCTTTGAAGTGTGGATTCCAGAACAAAGAACTGTATTACACTGACAACTTGATGACTGCACCATAATGGGCTATTGAGAGACAATCAGGTTATATGGTTATGGGTATGAGATGCATATTTAAAAAAAAGAAGTGGAAAAATGGTGAAATTTATGCTGAGAGTTAGATCAAAGGCTAAATTGTGTCTAGATTGGGACAGTTTGGAGGTGTAATAAAGACTTGGGTTTCCTGTTGTTGCTTTACTATTTAAACAATAAATAACAACTCTACAATTAAAAAGAATCCCTCAGAGTCATTAAAAACTGACAGATTTTAGTGACTTTTATGTTCTACTAACAGAGTTTACCAAAGAAAGAAAACTTTCAACAGAGGGTTGTAAGTAGCTTGTCCTTGTTTCTCACTATAGGGTGACAACAATAAATAATAGAAACAGACTTTCTGGGGAAACTCATATCTGGGAGGAAGTGTAACCAGAAAAATTTTTGTGTCTGTCTATGCAACTGGTAAAATCAGTCTGCTACAAAATATATCTTTGTATACCAAAAGAACACACTTTTCTGTATTTTGGTAACTTTTATTAAAAACTTACAGACATTTTTATCTCACATGATGCTATAAATCCATTATTCTGCTTGAATATTCCTCAATGTATAATTTTTGTTCTTGTTTTTGTTGCTTTATTTGGGTTCTGGTGGTTTTTTCTCCAACTGTAGGTAGTATTTTAACACACATCGTTTTTCTTGAATTCATAACTACTTTTAAAACACTTGCAAGTTTCATACCTGGATTCAGAAAAATAATATTCTACTCATTCTCCATCAAACTTATTAAATTTATTTAAGTTCTGCAGTTTATGGGGAAAGAAGTTTATACAAAAAAGTGGGCATAATTTCACATATCTCTGACGATGTTGGGGACACAGCTGGTGCAGATAATTATTTGTGCATTTTTGTATCAAATAAGATTGACTAAAAAACCTCAAAATATGAAAAGTTTTTTTTTTGCACTCTTTTGAATGCTAAAACTTAGAGGGTCCTATGAGCATATAAGGGGGCATCCTACAAGCATATAAGGGGGCTTTACTATTCTATCCCATAATTATTGACATTAATTACTAATGCAGAAAGCAGGCTCCAGAAAGATGAAGAAAATAAAACCTTTAACAGTCAAGCTAAAAATAATCTAGTTGCATTAAGCCAGTGTGCCCTCATTAAATCTGTGTGGGGAGTGAGAAGTGGCAAAAGGTACTACTGACACATTTTGTCTCTTCTTGTCTGGCAGGATCACAATTCTTTTCTCTGGATACTTTAATATTACTAAATTATCCTAATATATCTAGATAACATTTTAAATTCTTTGAAATCATAACCTTAATTTACTTCTCTGTAAGTAATTCCATCCTGACATCCAGAACATGAGTGGAACTGACTTCCCTGGTGATCCTATTTTTAAGGTTACACCAGCTATCAGGACATAATGTTCTAGAAATCAGACATTAATTTAACAAAAGAGAAATAAATTATATGGAGAATATCAAATTGAAACTATGCTACATGTTCCCTCATGCCTATTACATTTCCTCTTTATAACATGCACAGCTGCTTCCAAGGAAGTCAGTGAGAACACTTTCAATGAATGAATGTATGAGGGAATGAATAAATGAATGAATAAATTTCTACCATGAAATACCAAATTCTAGGTTTAGTTCTACTGTTATTGTAACATTCTCATTAAGTTCTAAATTTCTCACACCTTGCTGGGCAGAGATCTGTTAAGCTGGTCCTAGATTTTATAGAATGCATATTACACAAAAATATGATAATAACATATTGGAAATGACACTATGACTTACTTAATTTTGGTTCATATTTCCCTGTATTCTGACACCATATATTAATTTGAACAGGCTGAGATAAGTTGAATTAAGATGACAAGCAGAAGAGGACTTTGGGACCTCCAGAACTGTCAAATAGGAAAAAATAGCTTTCCTCCAATTTCATTTTAAGGAACTAACATTATTATCTGGCCCTGAAGTATTGTGGCCATAAAATGATAAAATTATCCAGAAATGCCTCAGAGACATCTGAACATTCCCAGTTTGAACAGCAATATGCTGAGGAATAAATTTACATTTTTAGTAGCTTAGTTCTACTTTATATATCCCCAAAAGGGCAATGTTGTTCAATATACTTTGCTGAAGCAAAATATGGCTGTTTAGTGTGTTTATTTAACTAGCTAATGCTCGTTTGCTTATCTGACACCTAAAGACACTAATACTGCATTGAGCCTTGTGTCACTTGTATATTATTACTTACAGGGGAAAGAGAGAAATCCTATGGCTTGTTTGAAACCCTCTGGTAGAATAGTAAAATATCTGATCTCGTGCTGAGTCTGGGGCCTCTCCATGGCTCTGCTGCAGCAAGGGCTTTCACCTGCCCTCAAAACCTCTTTCCCATGCAGGGGCACAGCAGATGCCTTGCTCATGGAAAGATCACAAAGACTGGTCACAGAGTAATCAAGTGAAATGTCACAGCATAGGCCACAGCACATGTCACAGCTGAGATGGCCACAGCACACAGAGTATCACCATGCAGCTTCAGAAGGCATTAAGCATCGACCCATACCTCACCATGCCTCATCAGAATACTTCAGGCATCCACCCATACAGAGTATCATCATATCCCTTCAGAAAGCTTCAAGGATCTGCCATTCCTGTTCTTTAGCCCAACCTTTTACACCCCCCATGTTGATGCACTGCACTGGGTGCCCTCTGTTCCCTTTGGTGGTTGGTCAGTGCCCCTGGGCACTCCAGGGCTCATTGCTGTCAGTGCTGCTCACTGCTTCTCACAGCTGTGCCCACTGGGATGAGGCTGGGCACAGCCCCACTCCCAATCACCACAAACTGTGTGCCTGCAATGAAACATGCACAGAGAATTCCAATCTGCAGCACACAGATGAGCATTCTGGGGCCTTCACAGTGCACACTCCTTCCCAAACAGGCAGCCTGAGTCAGCACAGTCAGACTGGCCCATCTCTGCAGAGTGCCACTGGGTCTGTGGTATGAATTCCAGCTCCTCTTCCTTCTGCAGATGGAAAGTAGACAAAATGGATGGTAAAGGCAAACTCTGCTAGGAAAATTATATTGTTGATAAGTGGTGTCTGGAAGATTCAAGGAAGACTGGGCTATGCTCACCCTTTAAAAGCAAGCAAGCAAACAGAGATAATGCCTCTCCAAAAGCATTTCTGATCACATCACAGCTGTATGCAACTTGTGAGCAAAGAGCTCTGGAACAATGCCATTGACCTTAGTAAAATGAGAACATTTTTGGGGTAGAATAGCAGTAGGTTTGGCTGCAATTTGCCTTTGCAGTTCATGTCCTACAGAGACCACCATACACACAGAAAAGAATAATTTCCTTAAGGTTATAAACTCTTTACTACCTTATATATTTCTATTTACAGTTTTGTGGAGACTAGTTAATTTTTACCAGGAGAATTAATATACTTGAGAATTCATCTTCAGGAGCCTTTAAGTTAATATTGAAGGCATGTAGTTTGTTTTAATATGTTTTTTGCTATGCATGGCACACTTTTAAATTTGTAATCTTAGTGTCTTCCACCACAATGAAAAATCTAGGATGAAGCAAGAGAAACTGCTGTCTTTAGTTTCCAGCATTTTCCACTTTATGCTGAAGTCCCACAATATACTAAGCATACAAATTCTACTGTTAATAGCAATTGTCAGTCAAATAATGTCTGAAACATTATTTGTTTCTCAAAATATTTGTTTACACAGAAAGGAAGTATATTTTTCACAGGCATTTCTGCTCTTTTGGCTGGGATGGAGTTAATTCTCTTGAGAGTAGACAGTATGGTGCTGTATTTTGAATTCGAGCTGGAAATAGTGTTGATGATATAGAATGTTTTTGTTATTGCTGAGGAAGGCTTACCCAGAGCCAAGGCTCTTCTGCCTCCCACCTACCCTACCAGTGAGGAGGCTGGTGCCTGAAGAGTCTGGGAGGTGACACAACTGGCTGGGAGGGACAGCTGGCTCCCCCTGACCAAAGATAGATGTCCTATTCCATATGGTGTCATGGTTTGTGTATAAAGATGTGGGGAGAGGAAGGAAAGATGGGAGCATTTGTATTGATGGAATATGTCTTCCCAAGTCACACTTGCACATGATGGGGCCCTGCTGTCCTGGAGATGGCTGAACACCTGCCTGAAAATGGAAAGTGTGAATGAATTCCTTATTTTGTTTTGCTTGTGTGAAGCTTTTGCCTTCCCTACTAAATTTCCTTTACCTCAATCCATGAGTTTTTTCACTTTCATTCTTGCAATTTTGTCTCCCCATCCTTTGGGTTAGAGGGGTGAGTGAGTGGCTCTGTGGGGCTCAGCTGCCAGCTGGAGTTAAAACACAGCAACATTTGTGAATACTTAAAAACTTAACATAGTTATCCTACTCTCACATTTTCTCTTCTTTTTTTTTTTTTTTTTTTTTTTGAGAAAGAACATTTCCCCTAATTTGTATTCCTTCAGATTACTCATTTTGGCACACAGAAAGACAAGCCATCAAGAACTGTTACCAGAAAGTATCTTTTCCACTTAAAATTTTCTGAGCTGCAGCCTATTTATTAGCCAGACCTACTCTCCCCAGGAACTTCAGTGAAACACAGTGCAATTCACTGCAGTGATGGTGTAGGAGATTTTGAAGTGCATTGTTCTAGACAGCTCTAATCTTCCAAGTCCTTCTTGTCCACTTAGCAGGCATATCCTCCAGGATTGCTCTTTATGTTTCACAGATGTTGGGTGAAATGAAGCAGACAATACATGGAGCACATAATGATGTGTCTTGACATGTGGCAACACCACTTCCACATCCCAACACCACTTCCACTCTTCCAAAGTACACGTCACTGACACTTTAAAGTCCTTAGGGTGAAGTTAAATGTCTCCTTTCTCTTGGCCATCAGCCCAGCAAAAGGCTCCAGAATGCATGGAAGCAGGAAGCAAACTGGACCTTCAAAAATGATTGATGGTCTCACAACACTTCTGGCACCCTTGTCTACAAGGCAAAAGTATTTCCTTTCTGATTCCAGAAAGCAGACAGAAAGGTGACAGTAATCTGATCGTATATAGATATTTGGAATGTAGAGATGAGTGTTTGAACAGAGCTCCATAGAATTCTTCCACAAGTGATGACCTTCCATAGGATGACCTGTGCCATGATTAATGTGCAGGGCATGCATGGGAAGAGGATCAGACTGGCAGAGCACCTGTTTCTTTATGTCTGAGGGTTTGTGCTCAATAGACTCCTATGGCTTTGTAACACTTCATGCAGGGTACAATCTTTATCTTTTCAGTATTCTATATGGTACATACAATGCTGCCAAGCTAATGGGCACCTGGAAAGGACTACTGGAGTTTGTGATTTTTTTACTGTCAATTGAAGCCTCCCTGATCTGCTGGTAATTGTTTGTGGTACACTGTACATGATATATTACAAGAAAAGATATAATGATAGCTAAATTTAAAAAAATATATATTTTTTATGTATCAATTTCAAAGGAATCTACCTTAAGACTGCATTACAGTGGTAGTAAGAGTTTTCAGTTCAATAACATTAAATCAATGCAATTAAAGAGAACAAACTGGATCAATGTGACACCTTGGAGAAGACATGGCCTTATTATTCATTGCTGGGAAAAAATCCTTTTGAAAGACCTTTTCATTTAACTATTGAGAAAAGGAAAAATATATGATTGGATAAAAAAAACCCATGCCTTTTGTTCTTTACCTAAAAGATTATTAATAATTGGTGTGGCAATCATGTAAACACTCTCAGAGCCTGTCATATGTTAGTGCCAGCGATGCTAATTTTATTCAGACTGAATTGGCATCAGAATAAATACAGGAGAAATCATATGGTATTTTTGAAACAAATAATTGCGCATAGTTTTATCACACTCCTCTACTCCTCCTTCCTACAAAACCGTTTTTAAATATCTCCTCTCAAATGCAGATTCTGACCAGTTCTTACTACTATGTGCAGTTGTTTCCATGAATTAATAATTAAAGATATTAAAAGAGATCTAAAAAAAAAAACCCACAAGCTCCAGTAGTTGTTGCAGAAATATGGTATTGCCCAGGCAGTTTTAACCTCTGAAGACTTCACTTAGCAACTGGTTGTTCTTCCCTGTTCAACACAAAATTTCTGCCCAAAGGAATAATTCTCCTTGGAAATAAGCCTGGATACAGATTCCTTAGCTTTAGACTCTTAGGTGCAGGTGAAATCACCTATTTTCCATCAGGATCTTGTGCAGAAGGCAAACTGTCAGAGAAAATATATCTTGGGTGCAGTGTGTATGCCTGTGTTCACATCCTGCATCTCTACAGACAGCTTAGCTGGATTGCCACCTGTGCTTCTTATAAACATACCAGAGCATCTCCTGACCTTATTCACTTTTGACTGAGATTAGGTTAAAAGCAATTCCAAGTTTAATTTGATTGATAATTAGGTTTATGAGTCCATTCTGAGACATCCAGGATGCAGCTGAGCTAAACATGGTATTCCTATTTTACAGGTGACCTGAACCTTTTGTGGGTGCAAAATCTAATTTCACTCTAGTTAACAAAAAAAAGGGCTGTGTCACGAGATATGGTGTGATAATATGATCATTACCATCAGGACAGAAGGAGGAGATAGAAGCAACTAGACTCACACTGGATTGCCCTGACTGCACAGAGGAAGGGCTGTGGCATTTACTGAGGCATTCCCTGAACATGCATTTGTGCCTATGTGATACATAGAAAACACAGATAAACTTCTAGTAGAGAACAGCAATGGGAAGAAATTAATTGCTGCTTTTTGTTCCAAGCAAGTTTACTGCAGAAATGGATCCTGCACTTTTGGACAAAAGAGGAGAAAGGAAGCAAAAAGAAGAGAAATAATGAACAAAAATTGTGGCAAGAGAAATTCCACTAAGATATAGTAAAAAAAATCACACAATACAGATGGTGAAACACTGAAACAGATTGAACTCTTCAACCTAGAAGACTCGTAACTCCATTGGACACACCCCTGAGCCTTTTAATTTAACCTGAACCTAGCCCTTCTTTGGGCTGGGACTCCAGACGTTCTGTTCAGCCTATCCAATGATGTCAGAGATGTTTATCCACCCCAGAAAGATGGCACAGATATAGCCTACTTACAGGAGAAGATTGCAGCATCTACTACAGCAGCTGTAGCACTCTGCTACCTGCTGCTCCTAAACACTCTGACATACAGAACACACCACAGGCCAGTTTGCCACAGGATTCAAAGGTTTATAATCCTTTATCTTCACTGTTTGATATTTCTGGCATCCCTTGTGACAGGATAGGAAAAAGTCTGTGGATTGTGCATCTTTTCTATCAAAATTTGTATGCATTCAGGCCTTTGTATATCTTTCAGAGAGAATGAATTGTAGAGAGTGCCATTCAGCATTTCTCTAGATTTAAGTTGCAAGGTGCCATAGCACTGTTGTTGAGGCATGTTATGTTCCTGAATGAGCTTGCAGCACGTTTGAGCCTGATTAGAAAGGTAGTTTATGACATTCAGCACAGAATAAAACAGATTATGAATTCTGTCCAGAAACAGTTGCTATACTGGCTTTTTCCCAATACTATTTAAAACCCATTATTTAGCTGTTGGCTCCAACTTCTGTGTTTTGTTGTTCAGTGGGGTTTTTTTTCTAGCACTCTTTTGAGAACAATTTAAAAGAACTTCTGCTGCAGAGGCTGGTAGCTGTTTTAGAAATGCTTCATAAAAGCCATTGCATCTGCTGATGAAAGTGTGGCTGTGTGGTGATACCATGCAGTAGTGTTGAGGAGGATATACTGAGAGTGTCAAAATGAAGTATTCTGAATTTTGCATTTAAAATAAAATTAGAACTTTTTTTTAAGGATGGAAATATCCTTCCTATGAAATTCCCAGGAATCTTAAAACTGTGGTTTCATTTGTAACTGGATAAAGTTTCAATGAAATATGCAACTCCTACTAATCTAATAAAAGCTGCTAAATTCTGGTAAGATGGCATCATCTGATTTTGCTTTAAAAGTCAAGCAACAGAAGCAAGTATAGCCTGAAGTAATATACTGAATGCAGTAGTCTAGTTATATAGCCCTGATTGGTAGCAGTTGATATTCTGGGAATGTCCTTACACTCCTTTTCCTTTTTGTTGACCCCTAAGGATACACTTGTAAAAAGAAGAGCATACTGCATGTTCTTTGCTTAGCCTCACATCAGAAGGATTAGAATTCCTAACTGGCCTGAGCGAAACCTGAGTAGGTATAAATTTTTGATTTTCACTCACTCTTTGGCTAAGGCCCACAAAATTACCAAGTCTTTTGCAACTCAGTGGATTTCAGAATGTTATTTGGTTTGGTTGATCAAATCAAGTTGAATGAAAGAACAAATACCTATAAACAATTCAAATACAATTCCAGAATTAAAGAAATTGATGTTTATTTAAATCTTATGCTGAAGGTATGGACATAATGTTAAAATATGTGACATTTAGTAAATCTGGAAGAGTGCAATGACCTCTGTTTTGGGAAGCATAAAGGTCTAGAGGTGTACATCGCTGTACAACAGTTGAAAGATTCTGGATATGTTCAAGAATACCATGACTATTTACCTGAGCTAAATTTCTGACTACTGTTCACCTTGCTCTCTATTTTCAACTTAACTTGCACAATTTTTCAAAAAAAAAAAAAAAATCTGCCCAAACTCAAGCCTAAAAATTGAATTTTAACTCCCCAAAATAACAACTTCCTTTATATATGACATAAAGACCTATCGCTTACATGACAAAGCAATGTAATCTCACCCACTGGTGAACCCACCAATGTCAAAAGCATGCCTACAAAACCTGCATGCATACAAAAAAAGCATGCCTACAAAAGAATCCCAGCATTTTTAAGAATTCCCCCTCATTCCAGAATTTGAGTTAAATCTTTAAAAAATGTGCCTGTTTCCCAGTGTAAAACTGCAGTTTTAGAATTTGCAAGCAGAAATAGTTCTGTGTCTATTAATACGTTGTGTAAAATGAAATAGCACTTGAAAGTCATTTGAGCTGTACATCACTCAGGAGAGTTTGTAAATGAACTAGCACAGTGCACTTGAAGATGAATGCGAATATTTTTTCAGACTTTATTGTTCATCCCTCTGGCCAGTGTTGACCCAATAAAATGTTTTACTAACTGTCTTCATAGCTCTGATTTTGTACCTATAAAAATGGGTTGCTCAGCTGGACAAGAGGACCAGTTTCCTTTGCTTCCTTGATAATGAGTGACTTGGCAAAGTTGACAGGACTGAAATATTTTATTTTAATTGCCCTTCTACTCTTCATTTTAACCTTCTTTTCCCCACCTCTGAACATGAACTAAATTCCCTTGCTGAAAATTTTACATATAGGAATGTAAGGACATAGAAACAACAAGCAAGGCTGTTTAAAGCAATGAATATAGTTGGCAAGGATGCACCATGGACCACTACAGTCTGGATTTTGCAAGGAAAGTGAAGTCTGGATGTTTTCTTTCATTCTTATTGCCAGCTCCTGCAACATGATGTCCATGCTGCACACTTGGATATCAGTTAACTTCTCTGTCCCAATCAACTACGTTCCCACCTTCAAAACATGAAGAATCAATAACATAAACCTGAAGGAAAATTATCAAAATATTATATTCTTCTATATTTACCTGAATGTACACAGTTCTTCACAGATCATGGTAGATAACAAAGAGAAGCATAGATATTCCCCATTTTCAAAGTCTTGCAGTTTGTTTAAATGTCATTAATTGTTAAATGCTTGGTGCAGTGGCTATTGCAAAAAATATTTTCAACTAAAGTTAAAATAAATGTATATAATATTCCCATAAGAAAAGACTAATATTTACCTATCTGGAGTAAAATATTTTCTTTTACAGCCTACTCAGGCCTAGCATACAGCAGGCAGCCTGTAACCATAGCAATCAGCTATATTGACAAAGAAGCCAGCTAGGCTAAGCAAAAAGAGGAATTGCAGAGCAAGGGAAGATCTGATTAGTGCAGCTGTGCATGCTATGGACAGCATGAGGATATTGGCTTCTGTTGGCTGGAGATGCTCAAACAGTGAAAGATTTCAGCAAATGTTAGCTAAACATCAGAAAGTGCTTGATTTCAGCTCTGGTCACTTTTGCTGCAGAGCTTTGGGATTCGCTTGAATTTCTTGAAGCTTTTAATTTGCATATCAACCTGCATAACAAGATTGAGTATTATAAGCATTTGCACAGAAAATAATATAGGATAGATGGTGAGTAAATCTAGAGATCATGTTATGGAAAAAGGATCTCCAAATGAAGTTAGGAGCTGAGCATGCCAAAAATAACCAATCACATCTTTAGCAACTGGCTCAGGTATGACCTGGCAGTAACTTGAAATTGTGTCCCCCTCTGAGGCTATGAAACATTAAGCACAACTGAACAAGGACATAAAACTCTGCCTGTTGCTATAATTTTGATCAGTTATAATTAAGTTTGGGGGAAAAAGGATCCAACTAGCAGACCCATCAAAATATAATTATAACAGTTTAGGGCATCAGTGACATTACCACTTTCTTTTATTACGGTCAGTCTTGCAGTCTCTGTATTAAAAAAAAGAATTTGCTGATTTCTGAGGTCTAAATTCCCCAGCTGAAGTGAGATCTTTTAGCAACTATATCTTCCAGGCTGGAGGTTTGTTTGTGTTTTAGTACAGAAAAGATCAAGTCCATCTACAATCTCCTGGTTGACAATTTATGATGAAGATAAATACTTTCAAGGATCAACCATTTTCCATCCCAGCATCCATAGCATCTAATAAAGAAAAACACAATCCATGTTTGCTTTCTCAAGTAATTCATACTGTAATTATTTTTACCAGCAGCTCTGAAGGATCCCAGTTTTAGGCATTATGTTAGGTACATTATGCTACATTACATTAGAAATAAATGTGTAAAGATCTCAAATGAAGCTCTACATATGAATATATTGTAAAGGACAGTGACACAGGACACGAGGAGCCACCATCACAGACAGTGATTGCACATTTTCATCTGGTTATTACCCAGTACCAATGGCCTAGTGGAAGGACTGGCTGGCAGAATGTGTATGACTCAACAGCATCTGGAATATGGACAGGACCTACCAACTATTTCACCTCTTCCTTCAAGATACTTAAAATCCTTCTTATTGGGGGCAAATTAAAACATGACTGTTGGATTTCAGCAGGGAAAATTTGCTCATGGCCCTTTAAATGAGTCTGGTAGGGTGGGAAGAAAACAAGACCCATTTCAACACTCGAGATTCTAGACCATACCACGCTCACGAATATAGATACACAGTATATATATATATATATATATAAAAAAATATAAATACACAATGTACATACCACACCATATATATTGCAGAACAGATTTCAAATGCCAAATTACCAGCATCTTTCTGTCTGTTGGAGTGCATAAACACTCAGATGTATGTACACCTGTGAGCACACACACAGTCACACACACATTAGGTGCTCGTTCTTTAAATAAAGTCTAGAAAGCACAACTTCTATATTGCAGTTGAGAGTTTATATGATTACATTGATTTCTTAATACTAATAAGATGGGAAACAGATGACTGAGGATTCAAAAGTCACACCTTCACATCTTAGTGAAATTTAATTTAAAACGAACTTACGAATGTATTTTATACTCCTGAATTATACAGAGGGTTTTTTTTTTAAAGACAAAAATAAAAAAAAGACAAAGACAAAATTTTCTAATTGCATATTCCTCAGTTAAGCACAGAAGTCATGAGGATATCTTTGTCCTGGAAAGGAAAATAGAAGAGCTACAGGATTTACTTCTACATATTTCATTCTCATTTCAGCTTCAATTTTGCTAAAGGTATGTGCTGTAGCATTAAACTTAGTAAAAAATACTGATAACAGTGTTAGGAATTGCAGCCTGGAAATGGCTTACAATGTGAGGAATTACAGCTACAAGGGGCTCCCTAGATTAATTTATTATTGTCAAATTGTTCCTGAATATAAAAGATTCTTTTCCAGCAAACTTCAAAATTATTTTGCTAGTTCATCAAAGATTTGAACACAACTGGTCAATAATTATTTCACTCTAGACAAGACTGGTTCATGGCGTGGTTCTATTTTTGTTAATTCTGGTAGAAGTTCATGTTAATCTTAGCATCTATGACTTCCTGTAAGCTGACACTTTAAAATATCACCTAATAAAAAAGCTCTGCTGGTCTATTTAATGATCTATTGGCTCTGTAATAGTAAAAACACCCTTGGTTCAAATTCAGCTACCTGTATTTGATTTCTTTTGTCTGTGGCTCATCTATCAGAAACAAGTATATCTACAAATTTCAGAATCCCGAGTCTATGGAATCCACAATATAGAAAACATTAACACAGATAATCTAGAATGAAAATCTTGACTCACTGAAAGGAATAAGACAAGCATGGTGCTACAGAATATGCAACCATAGACTGAAATTCTGGTAGAGACCACATTGATTCCAGTTTGAAATTTTGCACCTCAGGTCACACATCTTCCCAAAATACTTCCCACTCCCACTTTCCACAAGCATAAAGTACATACCTGAGAAAAATACCCTGTTTCTATTGCTGCTGGCATGAAGCTGACCAAAATTCTCCAGAAGTTTTTCATGTGGTTAACTATGTTCACTAAAAACTGCATTAGCATTGTCATGTTCATCTGCCAGACTTCATTCTCAAACTCATTTTGTCTGTGTAAAGTAGATTGAGGATCCCTCTATTATCAATTTTCTTCTCCTCCATGGGAAGCACATCCTTTAACCTTCTCTTTGGTAAGACAAACAGCCAGAGATCCTTCCTTCTTTTGGAACAGAGGCAAATTATACAGTCCTTTAGTCACAGCTTTTCTCTGAGCCCTCTTCAGTTTATTAACACCCTTCTTGAATTATGAATAGACCTGTGGGAAAAGGATCCTTCTGTTCTCAGAAATTCCACACACCTTCATTCATTTGCTTAGACTATTTGCTGAATGGATTTGGTTTCAAAAACATCTCCGTTGCCCTCTTCCCTTGTATTGGGCAAATTTTCCAATGTCTGTATATCACAATTATTTCAGTCAGCTTTGATTGTTAAAGATAATTGTGAAAAGTTCCCTTTAAAGGACATTGAATACAAACCTCATGTTTTACTAATACTTGCATTTATTTACTCTTGAGCCCATTTCACACTGAAGTTTCTTGTTGAGTCCAGGGTTGTTCTGGCTTCTGGAGCTGCTCCTGTTAAGGAGACAAAATTTTGAGCCCAGCTTCTCAATCACTCACTTAGAAAGGAGAAAAAGATTTCTTAGCCTTAGATATGGACCCACTCACCTGAAAAGCAGCAGGATTTACCAGGAAGAAAGTGCATGGAATGTGTGATGTAAGTTTGCACACACATGCAGATGCATCTGTTTAAGCATACAGGTTCATAATGGCATTATTCATATTGTGCCAATTTAGTGTAGAGAAAAAAAAATCAAACGTCTGCCATGGAAGTCAATTTTCACATTGAAGAATTAAACATATGCTAAAAAGCAGACTCAGTCTTGCTTGACTGTCAATGGAAATCATACCTTAAATCATAGGCTTATAAAATTCCTTATTATTTAGGCTTTCCAATATTTTCTAACCCAAAGAATCACTGTCTTTATAAGTGCACTTACTGCGTACTTATATGGCAGTGTTTTTATCAGAAAAGTGGATATAATTTTGATTTCTTGACACAAAGGATAGATTACATAAGATCTTATCAAAAATTAATTATTATTTCATTTTCCAAGAATGGAAGACAAGAAAAAGATACTGGGTCTTGGTATCTCTAGCTGGTCAGAGTGACCCCAAGAAATTTTAGACAGTCTCTTTTTCCAGTCCTGTGGTCGAAGAAGGAGTCAGAACTCTTCATTTCTCTGTCTCAAGGTGGTTTATTGTTCCTTATCTACAAAATTCTATCTCTGGCCTGCTGAGGTCTGCTCAGCAAGACAGTCCAAGGCGCACTGCCTGCCCCTGGGGCAGTGTTATCATTTTATACTAAAAACTACGTGTACCATATTTACAATTACTTTCCAATACCTATCACCTGTGTTAGACAGTGAGCTTCTACTCTGAACCAATCTAAAACTGCCAACATCACAGCAGAAGATGGAGGCCAAAAAGAAGAAGGAGAAATGCTGGACACGCCCAAATTCTTCCATCTTGCCCCCTGAACTCCCATGCTAAAAACCCCAAAAATCTATTTTTCACCCCATGATAAATTCACTATCATTCTACTTAAACTGTCATGGCTTGTAATTCTTCATATATAAAGTTGATAATTGCCTTTTTCAAGGGCTAAATCAAAGGCACAGGGGTCTTGGTCTCTGTGGCAAGCCCTGGGCAGGGGCTCGAGTTCTCCAGGGCAGCCTGATGAATTTCCTGGGTTCCAACAACTGGGAATCTAGGTTTGAGGATAAAAGGTTTTTTTGGAATTTATGGCCTATCCAAAATGTCTCCTCCTATGTTCAGCTTTTCAACTTCAATGAAAATATGCTTTTCTTTTATGCAAATTCTCTGCCTTTGATGAATCCCCATCTAATGCATGTTTATCTATCCAATGTACCAGAACATTGGAAGCTTTCTTTACCCTACTCAAGGAGTTGAGCTGCTACATCAGAAACGTTGCAGTGCTCAGCATTGCAATGACTGTGCTGCTTTTCTGAACATCTGCCTGTACAGAGCCAATGCATCACACCTGACTGTAAGAAAAATAATACAAGCAAAAACTAACCTGTGCTCATGAAATTAAAAGTAATAAGCAGCAAGTCTGTCAAACACATCATACATGGGCACAGTGTAGCCTCCAGGGTTTCCTTTGTCTCAGGCATTGCCAACATTGCCAACAGCTGCAGGTTTTAAGGTCTCCCTGTCATCTAATCTACAAACATAGCCTGCATTGCTCAACACCCCTGATCTTTGCCTTCCACATGACAGCACCTGACTACCTTAGAATCCTTGCACACAGTGTATTCCTCCTTGTTATATGTATCTTTAAAATGGCTTTAGCTATGGAGCTGTTTAATTTGCCTCATGGGTTCCCATCTACTCATGCAAGTATCTTGACTCAATCATGAATTTTTTCAGCTAATCACCCAGATGTATACCTGTGGTAAAGCTGTAAGAGCCTGGAAAAGTCTTCCTACTGAGTAACTTGTCATTAAGCAAGAAATAGCTACAAACTCCAGTTAAATCCCATGTGTAACTTAAAAGCAGGAAACAAATGAGGACAGCCAGGAATGAATTATTTAACAAGCTTCAGTCAAGTCAAAAGGTGTCCAAAGCTACCAGATTTCATGCTTCTCATCATTAATAGAATTGTTCAAATGCATCAGGGTTAGGAAAAGGTTTTGTGAAAGTTGTAATGAGACAATTTGGAAGAAGTAGACTTTCCCCACTTTGAATTACTCAAAGAATATCATTTTAGGTGCATAATGAACTTTTTATTGAACATTTGCTATTACTGTCAGGACTTGAAAATGTATCAAATCATTCCCACAAACAATATGAATATAAGACAGGAGAAAGATAGTTATAGAAATGCTTTGACCTGTCTGGTGGAAATGGATTTCATAATTATAAAATGCCCATAGCCACCTACTTAATATCAAAAGATATCTCCTTTATATCTCTTTTCACATGCACAGACACATATATATTCATTTCTTCTAGCCTCAGTTAAAGAAGGAAATTTATAAGTTATACTGAGTTAAAAGTTAGAACTGGAGTATTAAAATGGTCCATGAAATATTTGCTTTTCTTTGTACATTTACACAAATTGTAAGATCCTGTGCTGATGTAATACCATATACATTAATCAGGACACTGTCATTTAAGCTCATGTCCTAATATTTCAACCCACAGCTTTTTTATTCCTGTTTTCTCCTCTACCCTTCTCTACTTCTTTTAAATAAGATTTCCTACATCATTTTTGCCATAAACTGGTCAGAAAGTCTTTCATGCAGACATGCTGGTAAAACTGTGGATTCTGCATTTTGTATGGATACTGTTATGTTGCTGCTCAGTCCACTCAGTAATAGCTGGATGCTTCAAAAAATGCAGCATAGTACAGGGGAGGAAGCTGCAAGCAAAAGGTGCCTTTTACACCATCTTCCATAATTTCAAATCTCTTCTACTTCACTTTTAGTGCTCAATATTTATTCCAGAAAATGCTGAATTTAATACTAATATTTTCTAGAGATTTCATAAGTCATTGTTGATTTTAAGTTTAGAAAAATGTTACCTTGGGAAAAATCTTACACTTCCTTATACATTTTTGTTTCTTGTCTGCACTGCTAGTTACCATCTACTTACTACTCTTTCAGATGGTTCATTAGGCATTCTGTTGTATATGTGATAAATAGCAGTGAAATTTATTAGTCTGGTTTATAAAGAAATGGACAATTAAAAAATAGCTACTGGTTTCTTTGTGGGTTTTTTCTTCTTTATTTGCTCTGCATAGCAAAATAATAATTTTACCATGATTATTATTCTGAAATAGCAAACACGTGCTACTGGCAAGATGTCTCATTTTAACAGTATCATAAAATGTCAGCTAACAATAGTGAGTGACAAAGCAGTGTTCAAAAACTGAGAGTTCAGTAGTCACTTTATTTACAAAAAATGTTAATACTACTGACTTGTGGTGTAAGAAAAGAAACTTGTAACTGTCTTTAAAAAAAATGTAATATTAAATGCTGCAATTTCCTTTTGGAAAGGGCACATTTTTTTGTTGTTGTTTTGTGAACTTTGTCCTTCTAACTGCATGTTTTATATAGCTTTTGCCTTGGAACTCCCTTGTTTCAATCCCCTAAAACTGTCAAGTGTGACTCCACCTGCTTTATTGTTCCCATAAATTCATATGAATCTAGTAGCTAAATCCAATTTGTGTCATTCTGTCTCTCTTTGTAGCCTATTCTAAATCTCCCAGCATGTTTCACAAAAGTAGAATCCTATTAAGGCCAAATAACCACCACTGTATTTTATTCCATGGTTATTACAGTCCTGCTGCTGTCACAGCTCTTAAAGACTCTTGTCTCTCCATGAATCTGTGATGGTCTCAACCTGAAAATCTCATTACTGCCTTTTTGTTCTGTTTTTTCTCCATCTGATATCCCTTTCTCCTATACTATTTTTTTTTAATTAACTTAGGTGTTATCTGTTTAAGCTCAATACTTTGTCAAATTTGCCAACCTGTAAAGTGTTACAGGTTAACATGGAAAACCTTTAAACTTCAGATAAGCTTGGCCCATGAAGCTGGTGTTGCTGTAGTTTTGCTTAAGTTCTTTGCTTTCAAAGTGGTTTAATGAAAGAATTAAGAATAGTAATTTAGTTTTCTGTATTATTTCCAATTAGAAATTGGAAAACATTGTGAATTTCAATGAAAGTCCTACTATCTGGATTAAAACTCATGAAATAGCTAGATTAAAACCCATGAAGATCTTTTATAATTAGGGTAAATCCATGGAGTATTGAAATATCATCAATCATATGTATTAAATGAATGCCAGTCATTGTTTAAAATCCAGAAAAGAAAAGAAAAAAAAAAAAAGCGAATGTTTTAAAACACTGCTCTTTAAGTTTTCAGTGTAAAATTGAACCTTTCCTGATGCAAATGTCTAGGAATGTCATCTCCATGTGGTGTCCTTGCTGACTTCTGCAAGATTAGATAGATAGATAGATAGATAGATAGATAGATAGATAGATAGATAGATAGATAGATAGATAGATAGATAGATAGATAGATAGATGATAGATAGATGCATACATACATACATACATACATACATACATACATTCATACATTCATAGATGCACATACAGACAGCAAGAGACAGAGTGGAATGTGCTCATTGGAATTCTCATGAAATTCTAGAAATTCTAGAAGGTCCAAAACAGAAACACTTGGGTGTTTTTTTGGTTTGGTTTCTTTTATTTTCTTCTTTTTTTTTTTTTTAGGGGAGGGTGTAGGGGGTGTTTAAAACAAAATTTAAACAAGTGTCTTAATCTGCAATCCTAGTGTGCAAATACCATGGCATATCTTGTACTCCTGCTTCTTTCACCCTTGCACTCATGTCTCAAGAAGAAGTTCTCTCCTCTTTACTGCAATATGTATAATTAGATTCCAATCCTGCAATCCTAAAAGTGTCATTAAGCACATTTTGAATATATGATAATTTTTCCAGGAACTAAGAACACAAAAAGGATGTCCAGAAGGCTCAGGAATGTTTGAAAGAAGAACAATCAGAAATAATCTCCTTTAAAAAGTCACAAGGAATCTTGTGCCTCAAGGGTGTGCCTATTCCCATAGAGGAAGATCTCCTTCCACACATATTCCAAAGACAGTGTTGTGATTTGTGAAATTTTGTGCTGTGCCAAATACTAGCGTGTCGTTTCTGAAAAGCCTGGAATAAAAAAGTGAGTCCATATCTACTGAAAATACTGTGCCCTAACAAAGATAACTGATTATATAATATCTGAAAGGAGAAAATCAATTAGGAGCATGGATGGAAACTTGCTTCTTTTAGGCAGTTTGGTTAAATTTCATGAGAAGAATGTGCTTTGAATTTTTTTTATAAAATATATTAAATTATAAGATGACTCAAAGCAGTATGACTTAAAAAAATCTAGGAACTGCAAAACAACCTTCATAAAGAATGAAAGGAAGTTCATTATACTTCAGGTAGCAAAGTGAATATTTACAGTAAATTTGATTTTTATGTGACCTCATGCAATGAGTAAAGAAAAATTGAATCATCTTTCCAAACAGATGATACAGTCACATTGCTCACAGGCTTTAAAAGAAGCTTAATTAAGGCTGAATGATTTTTTGTTTCTATTATGTTCTGAATTTAATATGTTTAGGACTCAAAGAAGGTGGCTTACTTCAGCTTTAAGCAGTGAAGATGGACCACAATATACAGGGCACATTTTGAACTTGTGACAAGATCAAACCCATATTTTCTGGGAAGTTTTTATGAAATTATATTTGGACAAAGAATTGCTATTGAGACATTTGAATAGTATTCAAATAAATATTTTTAAAACCTTTAAAAATCGTTTAAGAAAGACCTTCAGATTTTTTTAACACCAGAAAATTTCTTGTTATTCCTTCCTTGCCCTGGAAATGTTAATTTGGTCTGTCTGAAAAAGGTGTCACACTGACATCAAATTTCAAGACTGGAAGGTTCTATTATACAGCTGCTCTTTGGAGAATAATTGACCAATCATCTTAACTTTAATACTTGTTCAGCAAATTACTGGTCTCCTTCATTATTCTATTCTGATTTTAGTTTTCTTTGGGAATAAGGACCTGCTTCCCTGACATATGAATTTTCACAGTGGTTAATTACTTTGTCTTTTGCAACATGCTTAGGAAGCAACTAAACTCTGATTATTTCATAAAAGAGAGAAAGAGAGAAAGGGAGAAAGAGAGTAAAAAAGAAAAAGAGAAAAGAGAAGGAAGAAGGAAGGAAGAACAGGAATGCAAAGCAAGACAGGAAGAAAGTCAACCGCACTAACCCCGAACCGACACACGAACACGCATAAGCCCTCCCCCTACAAGCCACAGCACGACCAACCCGCACTCACGCACCATACCGAACGAAAGATAACGCACTAACGCACAGACACGCCAGCCCCATCACGAACAGCAATAACTCCGACGCCACCTACGACAGCAAGCTCAAGAAACGACAAGCAAGAACGCAATAGAAACGAAAGAAAGAACGAAAGAAAGAAAGGAAAATCCAACTCTTAGGTCCATTATAGAATATATTTCCAGAAGACATCTTCTGTAGGAGACAGGAGACAAGATTCTGACAAGAGACCATCCTGAGGAGGATTTTCTGTTGGCCTCTGGGAAAGGTTATTCATTAAGACATTTTTAGATCTCAGACAAGGCTACAGCCACATGAAGTAAAAAACAACAGAATAACAACTCTTATTATTCTCAAATATCTGGCAAAGCAAACACACCTCACAGCACATCCTACAGCTAATTTCATCACCACTGCAGGATTAGAAAAATGCAGCTGCTCCAGAAGCCAAGGATTATCTGGAAATTTTATACACTGATAAAAATTGTATTTCCCACATGTACTATTACAAAAGCAAGCCTGCATTTACCTTTTATAATTACATACATACATACATATTTATTAGTGTGCATGTGAGAGTAGAAAATTTCACATTGGCTAGAAATATAATTTCAATCAAAAAACCCCAAATATTTAAAAAAATTGAACCATCATTTACACATTTATCAACAATATCTCTTCCTGCCTCATACTTGTACTTTTTCATTCTTGCATTTTTATTTGTATTGCTTTCATGAGCTTTAATTATCAGCAAAGAGAAAATTAGAATCTTCAATTGTTCTCAGATGCATTACAATCTGCAGCTCTGGACTATCTCTTTATGTTATAATCCTTCTCAGTTATATCCTTAGATAGACTTTACTTCAGTTTTATTCTAGTTTTTGTTGTTATCCTCTCTTGAAACTTCTTACATTTCAGTGTGTGAGGAGGAGGAGGCCTTTTCTTTTCAGACTAAGATAATGTGATTTCAGAAATCTCTTTAATTTCTTAACATCAAAGAAATCTCCATTTCATTCAGCATAGTTTTGTACTAAAAAATTCCTGCTTCCTTTTGTTGGTATTATATGTGCTTGATTTGTTAAAAGGGATATTTAATTATGCATTAAATGGATCTTCATTCCTTCCTGTAACCTGACTTTTCATGACTAGTTTGCTGGCCAATAGAGTTAGCAACTCCCTTGCCATTGCTTTTTACTCTCCTCCCATCTTCCATTGTCAGGAGATAAATTCCAAACAAATGGCTTTGCAAAGATGTTACTTTGTAAATATCTTCAACTGCATTGCCACCCATAAGATGTTTTCAAAACTGTTTGTAATCATGGGGAACTGTAAAGATTTCCTTGATTTTATGGTCGGGTTTTTGTCCCCATTTTCTACTGGTATTTTGCATTTATTAAGATTGTAGCAAAGCAAGTAGTTTTGGGAACTTACTGCACTACACAGAATTAAAGGATAATGATTATAATTAGGAGAATTTGAAGAATTTTCACTGGTAATGAAAGGGTAATGCCAGGTAAAATCTTAGACCTTTAGTAAAATCCACATATGCCTCTTTCCAACCAAAACTAATCTATGATTCCTTGATCCTTTGCAGGAACTTTTTCCATAAATTCTTGAAATATCTTAGCAAGTTCATACAGAGTCCACAGGGGAATATGGGTGCTGGAACAGCACAGAAGTGAAGCACTTTCTGCAATCACTACAACTAGTCAACTTTTCAGATGTTTTCCACAGTAAAACTGAATGGCAATTTACACAGTGGTGTGCTGGGCCATGGGTCTGGCAGGAACAATGGCAATACACTCAAAAACAGTGTCAAAAATACTGAGTGACAAAACACACTGTGTCACTTAATGCTTCAATCTCAGTTTCACAGACACTTTCTGCTTATTTCCTGCCTCCTATTGTATGTTAGTAATAGTCAATCCACAGAAGCCTGCCATTTCAGTTTTAAATTGGAAACATTTATTGACATATTGATGGAAGACAATTTAATATTGAAAATTATTCATTTTTGTTGTTCTCCATTTAAAGTTTTCCTTCCAGCCTTCCATTGATCTTACTTTCCTGACTTAGTTTGAGCTTTCTTTTCTTGAAGCATATATTCACCAATATTTGTTTTCCTGTTACAGCCCCTAAAATGTCAGTTTCGTTTTCTCTACCAGTGCTCCTTGAAAATACACAGGATGAGACTTCCTGCAGCACTTGGTCTGGCCTGAGGCAGCTGGTTTAACTAAAGAAGTGGAGATGTAGGGCTATTAATTTTCTCTGAAAATCTTGGCCTAAAATTTTCTGTGCTTTCACTTTGGTTAACACTTTAAAACAGTTGGATACCCATACTCACTGTAATGAGAAGCAAGAAAATAGTTATTCCCAGGGCAAGAGAGGGAACATATGTATGTATTGATGTGCCCTTTTAAAGCATTTAACAATTTCCATTAGCAATTGAAACCAGAATTTGCTGTGTTCATGGAGATTGAACTTTTATCTTCTGTTCAACACAAAATCTACCTAGGAATTTATATGAGGTTCAAATTAAATATGTCATTTTAAAAAGTTTGTTAAACATGAAAAACAATAACGCCTAAAAAGGAATTTTCTAATTACTTACTGGCCCATTCTTCTTCCTTGTCAGCATGGGTTAACACCACACTACATGAACAACTACTGGCTTCTTTTAAGGTACTTGTACAATCAGTTCTTGACATCCAAGTGAGGGCTGGTGACAGAGATTCAGTCAGACTCACTAAGATTTACCCCAGAAAAAGAGACCTGAGGGATCACACCTTACATTAAGAGAAATTTGATATTCTGTTAAAATTATTACTTCTACAAGATCTAGCTGGTCTCCAGAGAGTTTTACAGCACAGGCCTTGGCCATGCCTAAGTCCATGTTAGTGACAGTTAATTGTCACTAACAATGACAGTGACCCTACCACTGTCACCTGCAGATTCACGGGACACTGTCACAGGCTAGGCTGACCTTCAACCTTCCTGTTTCTCCAAAGCAACTGGCTTCCTCCTTTTAGAGACATCTTTTCTTTCCTCTGTTCTTTCTCACAAGTTTAAAGATCTTTTCTGCATGTAGGAAGAGCTCTTTCAATTTTAAAACATTATTTCATTGCTATAAGCTCTTCCACTACAGGAAAACATGTTCTGCTTCAATCAGGGTATCCTTATGAATGATTTCTTTGCCTCATTGTTTTCATTGTGTCTGTGAGATTTAGTCACTGAGATGTAATTGTGCACATCCCTGAGTGCTCTGAGACAAGGATCACAGCTTTCCAAGTGACATTGCTGTTAAATTAATACTCAGAATACTGTGTGGACAGAGTAGTATTACAAGCACACAAATATAAACAAAACATAAAAGGCAAGGGTACAAGTCAAGCTACATCCATGGAGAGATTTTCAGTTTATCAAACTGAATTGCTAAAAAACCCTCTGATTTTAATGCACCAGTTAGACAGAGACAGTGCAAGGCTTTCTTTTGTTTTAGTTGATTAATTAGTCAGTGTGTGTGCAGCAGCACAAGCAGAAGCTGATATGTAAATGCTAAATGGCATTGTTCATACTGTGCTAAGCAGGCAGTTTAAAAATAAGTTTTATTGATCAGATTCCTTCCTGGAGGCAAAAGTGATGATAAATATTACTGGCAGGGTTATGACTACTGGGAGATGGGCTGATGTTTGCCTCAGCTGCTTCATGTTTATGAAGCCAAAGATAAGGGGCCAGTGAAGAGTCATTCCCATGCTCTGTTTGTGCTCCTTTGTACCTCTTAGGTTGAATTTTTCTGTGAAATTGAATATTAAAAATGATATTTTCTTCAAGGTATCTTTTATGCAAGATAAAGAAGGAAAGACAATTGTGCTAGGCACTGTGTATTATGGGATTCATCCAATGATTGTTGAAGTAAAACACAGAAACCACCCTCTCAGCAACAGGGGGAGGAAGGGTGCTGGGACTGACCAGGGAGTGGTGGCTAAGCTCCTACTTGAGAAGTGAAGAGTTTTTCCATGTAATCTGTGCAGGAGACATATCAATGATATTTTACTTATTATGTATATTTATTCTAAATTTCATATTTTTCTATGAAATCATTCATATCCAATGAAGATATGAAATACTTCTCTATTTTTCACCTTTTCTTAATGAAGTTAGAGTAAGATATGGCATTAAGTAAATATCTGTAACATATCTTTAAATATAAATATAATATAATTTAATTTATCTGTAAATATAAATAAGTGTGATGGTATAGCTCCTTCATGGAGGTGAGTTCTCAGCCCCATGAAAGGTCTGTTCTCAGCCCCATTTTCAAACTTGCCACACTCAAAGTTTTGCCTGTGTATTGTATATGTATAAACATTAACAGTATAAAAATATAAACTTATATTAAAATTCATTTTCATGGAGTGCCACAGAGTGAGAATATTCAGTTGCACAGAAGCATAAGATACAGCCATGTCAGTCCTAGTAGTGTTTTGATGTATGGGATTAGATATATAGTAATTCAAATGGTTCATTTTTCCTCAATTTTGTCAAAAGGTTTGGAGTAATGAAATTTGTGTATTTCTGCAGTGATTTGTACAAGAAAATACCAACTTTTGTTTCACTAGGTAGTACAGCATAGTATAGTTGCCTGAACATTTAGTTACTCATTAAAGCATTGCTTTGTATGAAAGAGATATCATAGATTTCCTTGTGGCATTGTTTTTAGGAGAACAGTGAAAAAAGAAGGGTGTAGGAAACCAAGGGTTCATGAGTCCAAGGAGCCCAGGTGTTTGGCTAGGAAGGTGGCAAACCTTGAGGTGAGCAAAAGTCTCTTTACTAGTCCCTCCAACAGAAATTTTCTTGAAGATACTTTTCAGAAATTTTTAACTCTGAAACTTTACCATTTTAATTTTAAATATTTCTTTTAAACATTTTATACTTTAAAAGAGTTTTAAAAGAATGTAATTTTCTTTGGGGTAAAAAGTCACAACTGCTCTGTATCCCAGCAGAAGGACCCCATGTGTGCAAAAGAAATATTTCTCTCAGCTCAAGACCACAGGCTTCTCCAGAGCACATCACATTAGTTCATGTTGTGTTCTAATTTGCTGGAATGCCTTGGCCTTGTGGTTCTGCCTGCAAGGAAAGAGAATTGTCCACCTTTGTGAAATACACGTGTCAGATAAAGACAAAAATTGATTTTTTCCAGGCTTGTCATTTTAGTGACCCAAAGACATCAGGGTAACGTGTCAGCAGTGTGAGCACCATGCAGACAGGGAGATAATAAAAATGTGTGTGAATATGTATGACTCCCTTTGTTCCTCTTTCCACTCCTAGCTCTGACACCTTCCAGCCTGCAAGTATACACATAATTCACCATTAAAGGAGGTTTAGCTATTTATTTCTAGGACTGTAAGCAGGCACTTTGTCTCCTCCAGCTCCTTTGACAAAATGGCTGAACACAAAAGCACCAACAAAAAATAAAAGGCTTTATATCTGATGGAAATAGGATTACAAAATAGAGTTTAGAGGAAGGGGGAAAAGGAAAAGCATTCATTTGCTTTCTTAAGAGTCTGGGATGATATGAACTGCACATCAAGAGTGTGATAAAATAATTTTGTAGTGAGCGATATTCAAACATTCTCTTCTTGCTTATTTTATATTTAGAGGTGCTTATTTTTCCCTGTATTTTCATTTTTTCTTTCTTATACTAGAAAATTGTATCCAAAAAATGGTCTGTTTCCCATAGAACAAAGCACAGTATTTTTGACTAGTAGTATTTTCAGTAAAAATACTTAATGTTTAAATGGTAAAGGGATCTGAAACAAATATACCTTATTTGATCATGTATACTGAGTAGATTATTTACATCTCTGTCTCTCTCCTGCACAGGTTAATGCTACACTTTATTAATTTTCTCATTTTTCATATTTATCTTTTTTGAGTGTATTTTTTCATGTTTCATGTAATTTCTTATTGCACTGCAGGGTGTTTCACTCAAATAAAAGTGTAGGAAGCTGACTACAGAACAGCACACAACTGTCTTCTAGAAGCTATGACCTAAAATATCTTTTGTAAACAGCACTACTCTTTTTCACATCTTTTTTAGCTTTGCTTCATGTCCAGATCCTGAATTTTCTCTAGTGGGTGTGAAGGACTGGTTCCAGCTTTGTATCAGAGACCACTACCAAACACCAGGGAAAAAAATGCTCTGGGACTGCACAAGAGCATCCACCTAATGTATTCTGCAGACTTTAACCTGCTCATGGTTAAATGCTCTGGATTGTTATTCAAATTCCCTTATTATATTTAGACTACTCTTTCACAAAATCAACTGATATAGTATAGTTGTGTATCAGTCTTATCACATATGGTGGAAAATAAATAAGTAGACTATACAGTCGA
The DNA here is from genome assembly GCF_022539315.1 of Serinus canaria. NCBI lineage: Eukaryota > Metazoa > Chordata > Aves > Passeriformes > Fringillidae > Serinus > Serinus canaria. The sequence continues at coordinate 11,647,669 of NC_066315.1, forward strand.
AATTCTCTCATTACAAACATTTAAACCTCAGATAAATGCATTGAAACACTATATAACTGATAACTCTAAGTAAATAGAGTTAATATTAATACTTTTAATAACTAAATTCCACAGTTATTACTTCTCTGGAAACTATCATTGAAATTCTCTAGGCATTCAGGGAAATTAGTTCTACAGCTGGAGCTAATGTGCTACCATGATCAATTTCTCACTTTCAATATGAATAGAAGCAAGGTTGAACATTTAATTGCTAGATTCTCAGTGACCTCTTGGATATTTTTTTAACCTGAAAAAATTATAATCACAAACTAGATAAAATATCATCAAAATGGTCTCAAAGATACTAATGGGAATAGTCATAATTTTCCTTTAAAAATAAACACATCCACTTGGGTATGTTCAGTTTATATATCAAAGATGCTTGTTTTATTTAGCTACCCATACCAGAGGTACCCCAGCTATTTTAAATGATGAATTGCACATGTCCATACACATGTTTATTGTACCTTTGATGCAGTAGCCATAAGATTTTTGGGAACGTTCCTACTTCACTGTACTTGACTTTGAATCAGCATGATTGATGATAGTTGCTGTTTTTCATCAGCAGGGCCAGTTTTGAAAGCCTGGAGGACCTATAGCTGTAGGCTGCTGGGGAAAAGGGAGAGACAAGAAGTGATGGTTAGATGTTTTTGCAGTCCCAGTCTGAACTGCAATTTGTCCAAGTCAGTCTTTGCATGTCCTTACTTCATCCTTGATATCTCCCACCCTCCAGTGCTTCCTCTACTTCCTCCTCTTTCAACTCAAAGTTCTTGTGCATGCCTTTTTCATGGTATGTGGTGTCTTCAGAAATACCTGTGACCTTTAGAGAACTGGTTTATGAAGATACACAAAAAAAAAAAAAAAAAAACATACAAAAGTATTTAGGATCTCAGCTCTTTTACTTTGCAAAAGGTGCCTGAGTCCTTTAAGAAAAGCTGAATTTGAGATACAGCCTTTTTGTTTCAATTGAGAAGTAAGAAATGCAGAGAGATCAAAACAGCATGTGTGAAGGTGATAAACTGAAACTCCAAATTATTTTAGAACAGGGAGAAGCTGGGATCCCATCCTTACTTCATCTTAAGACATTTGCTTGACTATAAAGAAGGGTACACAGAGCTGAATGCAAGGCTTTTCTGCTAAGGACAGCTATGAATGTTAAAGGAAAAATATGATATTGAAGCAATAAATCAAGGAGAGAACCCCAGAATTTATTCTGCCACCATCATCACTGTCAGAAGGCATCAGAATCCTGATGGTGAGAGGAAGGCATCATCGAATGGAATATTTTGAGCAAATGAAGCCTGGTGCCAAGGGAAATTACAGACTTTTCCAAGAATGTCACCCTCACAGTCATGGAGCTATAGACCTTCAGAAAGAAAACTGAAGTTCAAGTCATATATATACTAAAAGTACTTTGACACAAGTGTGTCAGATTTTTAACACCGTGATCATTTGACTATTCCCCAAAAGAGACTTTTGTATATATATAAAACTATGTTTACATGTTCACATTGAATAGATATTATCAGAAATAAAAAACAAAACAACAACAAAAAACCACCACCTAACAAAATTTAATTAATGCTAAAATACTTAGTAAAGACAGGTATAGTGGGGAAGGTTATTACTCAAGTTTATCCACATTCAAGTACACCTTCTGTAGTCCCCAAATTCAAATCAAAAATTAAAAAAGGAAGGGACAGTCAGTGGAAATGTAACTAGCTGAGTAAGGTAAGATAAGGAAAGATAGATGAATTAGTGTTGTTTGGAAAAATTTCTTTTTTGTTTTTTTAACCAGAAAATAGCACCAAATGCAGCATCTGAAAGCTATGAGAAGAGGTGGCTTTAAATGAGTTTTTTAAAAAAATACATGTATGTACCAAATTTAAAGATGACCATCATACATTTTATCACTGAAGAACACTCATTTTAAATTAAAAATGCTTAATTTTATTTAGAAATTTTATTGTCTATTATCATTATTATTATCAGCTAATTTGTTCTACAGTTTTAAAAGGAGTTTTTCTATTTTACCAAAGATGTTTGAGAAGTCACCTATTTTTAGGAAAGTTTGGGATGAAGACATTTTTGCCCTTCAAATCTCAGTTTTTCCTAAGTCTGAGAAAAACTTGATTTGCAAGGAAGTTCCAGCTGATGAAATCTTCTGCCAGTCCTCTGACTGTGACTTTGGGTGACACCTTTGTTCAAAGATGGAGAGAGAACAAAGGAATACAGTCACAATTTACCCATCAGGGATAAAGACAATGTGAGGGCCTGCCCCTGGCAGTGGGCAACTTGTGCTCTAGAAAAGTGTGCAAAGTGTTTTAGAAACCTCAGTGTATCAAGTAAAGCATTTTCAGTGTTTGCTCACATGTACTATTAGGCTAAGCCCTCCTGACAATTTTAGATTTATTTAGACATAACCTTTTCAAGCAATGCTGTGTCCTAAGCAATGATTGTATATGAGAAAACAAATTCTTTTAGGAGTGAACAGTCTGAACTGTAAGAGTGGTGGTGATATGAGGTGAATAAAATTTTGGCTGGTCAGAGATGGCAGACATCTTTTCCTGTGACAAGTTTTTTTTAAAATTTTGAATAGCAACCTCATCCAAATGTTTAAATGCATTATCTTTTAGTGACAATTGCCAGAAAGAACAAGCTGAAATAAAAGAAATCAACCTTTTGCCATCTTGGAATTCAAACCTATGGAGTTGCATGCTAAATAATTCAGTTCCAATTAACTTGACATTGTACTACAACATGTTCTAATGTAGAATATAGAAAACAAAATCCCCATAATCTACCACACTGAGTAGAACTATAAAAGACTTGTGCTGCAAATTCTTAATTAAACTTTAGACTTTTCTGTAGACATTTTTTTAAAGGGAAAAATGGGAAAAGCATAATTATATTTTCCCATATCTGATTGCAAAGCCCAGCTGAAAAGTTTTGTGGGGAGAAGGTGAGATCCTTTAAAATCCTGCATCTATTCCTTCAGCTCAATTTTAACTTCCACCTGTCTGGACATATATTTGTTCATCCTTGCAATAAATTTGACATCACCTTACAGCATCAGCTATTTTTACCATCTATTATCATTGCCTCCTACTTATAACACTAACCCTAACAAAACACCACCTTACTTGTATCAGTACATTATTTAGGCTTCTATGAAAGGAAGAAATGCAGCAAGCTGAAGAATTTTCCTAATGTTTGCAAAAGGTAAAGGCAAAAGCAAAGACAAACATTTATCCCCCTACAAGTCTGCATAAACCATAGGGAGAGCAGCTGTTGTGAGCCACAGAGTGAGCCAGGTCACACTACTGACAATTAATAACGAGCCTGAGTAATTTTATCTGAGGTGGTTTGTGTTTCTTCTGCCGTTTCCTGCAAAGTGACAGCCTGCAGGGACCTTCAGTACAAGGGGAATGATTGTTAAATGTGGGATCAGTATCACAAAATGTACTTTTTTGCAAGGTTAAATGAAAACAGAATTAGACTATTTTCCCAGCCCTTGGGACTGAGAATTTATGCAGTGACAGCCTTGAAACCCAATTTGGATTAACAGAAATAACAAGTGAAGTTAGTGAAGAATTTTGTCCTCAGTGAATGATTAAGAGCTTGTCAGTGACTAAAATCTTTTAAATACTAACAATTAAAGATACGTTTGCTGGATTTTGCATCTAATCCCTGCTGAAGAGGGAAGGTATCTGAATTTTGTCACTGAATTTTGGTTCACCTTTTGTATTACCTGCCTGATCTTTTGTGTTGTGATTTTATCTTGGTGATGAATTTTCTTTTTATAACACATAGAGGATGTGGTGGAAAATTAGTGTCAGCTAACCATTTAACCTCTTCCTGTCATTCACTCCTATTGCCATTTCTGTACAGATTGCTATTTATCACTGTGGTATTTCATTTTGAATTCTAAATTACACATATAATCAAAAATTAAATGTTATAATCTTTAAATAATGGAACTTCCTACATAACCTCTATGACAGGCTCTAAATGTGTCTCTCTTCCTGAACTCTACTTTGTAGTTGAAAATTGTCAGGAATTCTTTTATGATGTTTGTGGGGGTGGATTTCTACAAAAATGTCAATTTGCTGAAATTTAAACTTTCCACAGATCAAATTTCAGTGCAAACATAATCAAGAGGAGTTTCTCAGCTAAGGATGAGAGTTTGTAACTGCTTTCAGAAGAATAATTGGACAGCTAATATAATTGACAACAGCTAAGGTACACTGCAGAACCACGGGAAGCCAAGGTTCAAACCTTTCAATCAATGATTATTCAATTCTGTAAACATAAGTAGCTCTATTTCAAATAGGGAGCTCAAAATGCATATGAGGTGTGAGAAACCAGACTGAAATCCACGCTTCATTTTGAATATGACTCTCAAATTCCTGAACCTACTCTACTACAAAGCAGTGCTGCCAAAAACGCTGCCACTTTCTCACTTGTACACCTCCAGACCACACAATATGCAAGAGCATGTCACCACTGAGCTGAGAAGACATCCATATTGTAATGTATTCCACTCATAATTACCAGATATTTCACAGCACTCAAATGGCTGTATAAAGTGACAGCACAAACCAGGTTCTTCAAAGCACAGCTCTCCCATATGGGTGCACAAACGGGCCCGTAGTTACGAGTTTGGGTTTTTAGTACATTGAGCTACTACATGGAAAGTCTTTGTTCACACTTCATGATTCATGCTGGGAGATATTTTACATCTTCTGCAGAGTAAGAAAGCACACAACTTGTCTGTGGTTCATGGTCTGATTTGGTGCATTGTGTTTGTGTGTATTTGTATGTATGTGTGCACACACTCATGGACACCTATGGGTGTACCCTAAACGCCTCTATCTGCATACACATGCACAAGAGCTTGCACAAAAGATGACAGCAAACATTCTAGGGGATTATGGTCTGTCTAGAGGGTTTCACCATCTCTCTCCTGTCATCCAGAGGCACAGTGATTAGTGCTGGAGCAGTGAGTGTCAAGTTCCCCCTGATGATACACAGAACCTTGAGGCAGATATAGAAAATGCAGCAGTGCCAGGAGATGCTGAATGGAATTTTTCTTCTTATAAAAACAGTTATGCCATTTCACCTTGAACTACTAACAAAGTTTTCACAGAGATCTTTGGCCTGACATCAGTTTTTAACTCCTGTCTTCTTTGCTAAAACCTCCTTATAACAGGTAATGCCTCAAAACTTATTTTCTAAAGATTACCAATGAGAACAGTGAATTCCATGAAGGCTTCTGTCTCAGCAAGGAGGGAATGTGATGTTCAATTATCAAGAAGCTGCAGTACCATAGAGGATGAAGAGGACAGATACTTCTTCCTGCCATTCATTATGCTTGATAGGTCTCACTTTACAACAAGCTTGATATAAATTCTTAAAACCACCAAATTTTCCTAGTTAAACTATAACAGTTCACTACTTATTGTCCCTGTGGCCTCTTCTTGTATGTGTTGGATCCTTCTTTTATCTGGGGTTCATTTGAAAAAAATGCTGTGGAAAATGACATATCAAATCATGCTGCCAAAATATCAGAAATGACACTCAAGTTCTGTTTTACAATAAGCACCTCAGTGATTTTTAAGTTCATTGAAATTCCCCATAACTGCAGGGAAAAAATCCTTTTTCTTCCTAGTAGTATGTGTTCACTTATACACAGGTACATTATTGGTCAAAGCTTCCAGCTGTGAATAGATTTAGTTCCCCTCTGTCCTTGGTTCCTTGTTCTGAAGAAATGTGTGAATAATGTAGATCTAAAAAGTGAATTCAGAACTCTACTTTCAGCATGAATTGGTAGAATTGTAATGCTGTTTAAAGAATCTCTCCATCTTTTCAATAGTTTGAGATTAAGATATTTGAAAGAAGCTTCTGTGAGGATTAATGAACAAATATAGTTAGTTGTCCATAATGTTTGTTTTTTATCACTCACCATCTTGCAATAGACATCCAACAAAAGTGTTCAAAGCTAGGAATTATACCAGTGGAAAAATTGCCTGAGACCTACAGAATGACCAGGCTGCAATATTTTTTCAAGATCTGTATATTTGTTCCAAAAAAAAAAGAAAAAGATTTTTTTTTTTCCACAAAGCCAATTTTTATTAATAATTCCATCAGGAGGACCTGTTATCCTGCAGAACAAGAAAGTCTGGGTAAAAATGAAGTATACCATTCAGATGAACTTTTTCATAACATATTTGAATGGCTGAGGAACAGAAAGGTCCTAAGGAAGTGAAAAAGATAAATAATAAAAATTTTGCTGTGTTTTTCTCCTACAACTTCTGGTATTTGTGTTTTCTCTTCCAGTGCATTGTGGTGCAAAGTGTGATGGCAGAGCGCCTGAGGTTCTGCTTAGTGCAGGGGATGAGATTAAGAAAGATTCAACAGAAAGAGAAGGTTCTCAAGACCAGTAACCACAGGTAAGAGACACATTTGCTGCTTCACTCCTGTTTAGTTTAATCTAAACTATTATTTAATCTTGACCGTGTTTGGTACATGATCTAACATAATCACATCTTATTTTTGTTTTGATTCCAGAACACTCTGTAGTAAATATGAAAACTATACATTTCTACTGGTACTTACTACCCTGAAGGAGTAAGAATTTTGACTAATTTAAAAGTGGTTCATGTGAAAATATTCTGGATTAGCAATATGATCCAGGAGTCAATACTACCTCATGTCTGTCTGTCTTTAGTACCAGATCAAATTTCTCATAATTCTACTGAAAATTTCCATTTTATTTTTAAAATGCTACCTCCTTAGAGTGAATTTTAACATGGTTATAGATCATTACTAAGGCCACACATATATTTTACAGGTCTACATTTTTTATGTGGTTGCTTCTGCATTACTTGTCACAAAGTCATCACGGAATATTTAAGAATTTTACTATGGTATAGAAATACTATTTTGTATGCCAAAACCAGCATTGTTGACAAGAGAAATTATAGCTCTGAGATAATCTATATAAAAAAGTTTTTAACTGCAGAAAACAAAAGCCATAATTACTGTGCTGCATTTTTGATAACTTGCATAGTTTCTGCCTTCTTACATGCAAAATAGAGTCACAGGACCTGCTGATATCTCAGGTGACAAAAATGGCCTGCCTGGACAAAGGACAGATCAGCTGGTAAGCAAACTGACAGATTTTTTTATGGCACTGCTATAATTAGATTAGGAATTCAGAAAATCCTTTTGTGATTCAAAGCTTTGAGGTCATCTAGTACTTAATACTGCCTCAAAATTTTACTGTGTGTCTCTACTGCTCTGGTCCTTTGAAATGCAGCAAGCATTATTTAAAATTTAATTGTTTGTTTCAATCAGATTTCATGGAGAAAGTACAATGTAGGTGGAGGGGTTGTGAATTGCCTTGCAAAACGCAAATATATGGTGTAATTTAATCACTATAAATGAGAAAACAGTAACAATTAAAAGTGAATAAACCTTTACCATGGAAATCAAGAATTAATTGAAAGGTCAGTGGAATGACCATAGTAACTGAACCATATAAATAATCTAACATTCCTTTATTGCAAATTAAAATACAGTTGAAAACTGATATAGAGATGATAAAAACTGTTTTTACTACTGAAATTAATGGAAAAGCATCAGCTGATTTTAATGGAAAAAGAAAATTCATTTATGAATTGGTTATATCTACCAGGCTATTTGGAAAATAAATTCACTCAAACATAAGGCATAAAGCACAGACTTACTTCTAAATAAAGCCTAAAATAAACTATTTCCTGTGTCGATACATAAAGATCTGAAATTCATAATTAAATTACTTTGTTAGTAACACCAGGGCAGAATCTCTGATCCATTATATAAAATGGAGCAGCTGTTCAAAAATAGTTCTCAATTTCATTTAGGGCTCTTTATACTGTGGGTAAAACTTTTAAGTAGATCTTGATATCTGAAAATTCTCACATCATGTACTGAATTGTTTCCCCAGCTGCTGTCTGTCCCAGCTCCTGACACACTTTGCTGTCGTCCTTTCTTTTCCCAAGTAAGACAACTGCTGCCTGTGGAGAAGGGGTGGGCAGACACATTTATAAGCAGGACACAACTTTGCAGCTCACATTTCAGCTGCCTGGTAGCACAGCTGTGAGAAAGAGGGGTGTGGGAATGGTGCCTGTTAATGCAGCAAATGGGAACTGAGTGCAGATGGGGTACAGTTAGCTCAGGCAGTGTTACATCACAGATCTCACTGCAGCCACCCCTCTGGGCTGTATTTTCACATGAAAAGCAAATGAAACTTTCCTGTTCTCTCCCTCCATCATCACTTAACCTCATCTGGAATTGCTATAAATTTTAACATGCAGAAAACAAATTATTTCTATTGAATGTCTTCAAAAAGACTTTAAGAACAGAATTTTGAGCTTTCTTTTCCAACAACTTCCAACATTAAAAAAAATTAAGTTCCTTTCATTTAAGAAGATATGATAACATAAAAAATGATTTTTTTGGTTATGAAATCTTATTCAAGGCATTCTTTGGGCTTGAAAAGACGGCATTGATTAAAAAGCTTACTGTAAGAGTGACTCCTGAAGTTTTTGAGTAATAATTTGGGAATTCTTTATTAACCACAGTTACAGCAGAGTTGGAGGAAGAATAAGGCTGAGCATGGCTGTCTGTGGATAATAATATTGAATATAAGTGAAAATTAAAGTCATAATTTAACAAAGTACTTGAATTGGCATGGCCAACAGTTACCTATTTAGAGACCTATTTAGAATCAGCAAGAATCCAAATATTTTGACAGAATTTGAAAAGTTCCTTCTCTATATTTTTTAGTTTATTCTCAGAGATTGCATTTATTATTTCTGATTGTTCAACTTGAATGATGATACTTGAAATATACTGTAGAAGCTGAAAATACATACTGCAGCTAATTGTGAAAAACATGGAAATGGAAATTATTTCTTCTTCTGCATCCACTTCTAATGAACATTCTTGTAAAGTGGTTACTGAAAAATGATTACTCTTTAAGTGGATGTAAAAAAAAATTATTTTAAGAGTTTTGAGTTGTTCTTGAATAACCTGTTCTAAAGCAAGTTTGTCAGGTAAGAAAAAAAAAGATGGTTTTATTTGTAATATGCTGAGGAGCAAAGGACATGAGATAATAGCCTCACTCTGTGGAAGCTGGTGACTTTTCTATGACATTTTTGTTAACCTATGCTGCTTCAAGAATGAAATTCCAGTTAATTCAACTCAGCTCAAGAATGAAATGAGCACCTAACATCACCTATAGCTTAGGTACAGACATAAATATTGGTTTAGATATAGATACTGATTTTCTGGTGTTCTATTTTTCATTTTCAAACCAACAAACTAACAAACAAAAAGAATACAATAATAAATAAAGAAGACCTACCCACAAAAACAGACAGACACCATCTTTAACTTTCATCTCTCCTCTTGAATATTCTCTCTCAATCCAGTCCATCATCACTTTTTTTTTAGCTTGAAGGCAGTATGTTTTAAGTAGCAATACAAAAAATTCAAAATGCAACATATCTATTTTAGTAAAACAAAGATTCAGCTCAACATCAAAGAAACCAGGACAATTGTGGCATGAGGCAGCATGGAAATCAGAGAATTTTCTTCCTAAATTTTCTTCCTAATTTCTTCATCTGTCCAGTTATTTCTGATTAATTTCTCAATCACTGGAGTTTGCACACTCAGAAACAAGCAGTTTCATTAATAGCAGCAATAGAAAGTAAGAGTTTCTTTTCAAAGTTGTCTCTAAGATCTGCATGAAATGTAGAGTGTGATGAAATGCAGTGTTGCATTTGTTCCACGTTCAACTTTTCATGTAAAAAGGCTGTTCATTGGTGATTACTTTACCTCTTTTTTCTCCCCTTAGCCAATTAGTAACATTTTCAGCTCCTTACCTAAGCTACAAAATTCATGTTAATGAAGTTCATACATCAATAACAAATCTGATAAACATTTCAGCCATTCAAATGTCTGAAATGGAATGAGTGAATAACCAGCACAGAACTGGTCATCCAGAAGTAAAGCAGAAAGTAGAGTAAATAAATAAATTATTGAAATCCCAACTCTACTGATTAGTAATACCTTAGGGAGTTAAAAGCTTCTTGCTGACCCAAGACCAAAAGTATCTCACAACATTTCTGAAAACAAAATCACAGAATTTGGACACGTGATTCAAAGCTCGGTTTCCCATTCTTCAGATTGAGCTATGGCATTTGAGGAAATATGGGTTAGAAATGAGAGCTCCAAGAAATTTAGCATAGCTGATGACTTATTTTGCAATAACTTTGGAGAGAGTTGCCCTATTACGCTTTTATTTTCCTATTAAAACCTTTCCAGGTTTCAATAAAGAACAGAAAAAACCATAGCTTATTTGACAGCAAGTCACCCAGTCTGAAATACATAAAATCCCTGAAAACATGTCCTCCTGCAATCATAATGTTACCAGATATATTTCATACTTTTTGCTGTTTGTACATCACTTTTTGAAAAGCATATGTTCACTATGTGCACTCCTAGTAAAGTTATGAGAAGGCCATCACCAGAAAAAAAAAAAAGGCCAGAACAGAGTGTTTTTAAAAGTGTCACACCGTTGGATTTGTCCTTATAAGAATTCAGATAAATTATCAGCTCTTCACTTTGGACATATTATGACAAAAGATGTGAAATTCCTACCAGCTGGAACAGAACAGGGTTAAGAAAATGGCACAGTCGAGTTTTTCCCAAGATGCCACGGCCAGGAGGAGGTTCAGGCTGGAGTGCCCTCCTTTGCACCCACCTCACCAAAACCTGTGGGATTAAGTGACTGTGCTGGGTGTATTTCTGGCCCTGATAGTAAGGCTTATTCTCATTTTTAATCTAAAACCAAGAAATTTCTTCAGCTGACTAATGAAGTGATAATCATAAACATGTTTTCCAGCCAACTCACAGTAAACAGTCATTACTTAAAGTTTTTGCATTAATCAGGTCATGCTCTTAGTACAAGACCTCGTTGGTCTGAGAAAGACATAAAATTTTATGTCTGTAATTTATACTCTTTGCCTAACCCATGTTTAGCCTGGAAACTTGGTTAATACAGATATGCAGTTTCTCAGTTTTTTAGAGTCAAGAAACAATTATTTTTATTTTGAGGAATTAAATCTATTTCTCTACTATCCTAAGATAAGAAAATGCTTTTGCAGAGGAGAGTCTTTGCCCAAAACCAAGATTATGCTCAAAGTAGATACAACCCTATGTAGTTTAATTCATTAGTTACATGCCCACAGCAGCAAATTAAATGTGTAATACCTCTCTAAATTCCTTTGCTTCTCAGACACTAATCTATTATTGGAAACATTACAAGGTGGAAATACCCTTAGAGATTCTACCAGCTTACCTCTGATAAGGCAGACTTGTTTTTATTGTTATCTCAAAATATTTAAATCCTTTTAGGACCTGTTATAAACATTCCCAAAATTACAAGTGCTACAAAACAACTTTTAGTAGTGTTTGTGGTATGCCATGGCACTATCTGGTTATTAAAGGAAAATGAAAAAGAAAGAGGAGGAGACATATAGAGAGAAAAAATATACTCTCTATGTTTAGTTTGAGATAGACTACACCACACCTCTGCATTCTAGCAAGATTAATATTTTGTGAAGGTCACATTGGTATTTTCCATTATTTTGCATTAATGCTGTACCTTAAAGATCATCTTTAAAGGCAATGGACTGTCAGTAATCCTATAAATCTGTTTTGGTACTATGTAAAAATAATAATTCTACAAACATTGTTTCTTGCATATCAGACCTTATTTAGAGTCAAGACTTTGTATCATTACAAAAGTGATCTCTAAACCCTGAAAAATACTCCAAGTTTTCTCCTGCTAGTGGTTTTCATCTCCTACTTTGTGTAACACGATGTCTGGAGTCCAGACCACTGCAGGCAGAGCAGAGAGGTCCAAGCAGAGAGGTTTGTCAATCAGTTTTGGTGCACAGCACACTTAGGACAGAGCCATGTTTGAGTTTACAAAGCTGCCTGCTTGGCTTGCATCTCATCAATCAAGGGGATGGGTCTCCCTGGAAATATATCAACAAGTAAATTTCACTCCTTTCAGCATTATTTTCTTCAACTTGAGATGAGCCAAGGCCTGTCCTTTAGAAAATACCTAATTTTGAGGAAGGAATAGTGGAAAACTTTTTCATCTTTTTTTCACTTCTATTTTCAGACTCTTGTCAATGTTCTGTTGATTTTGTTTGAATAGAATGCCAGAGTATAAACACAAGAAAAAAAAAAGTTAAACAAAGGCACAACTTGCAGCTCAGGGAATTGATTTTTTTTGATTCCTTATGCCATTCTCATGTGCCTCCAAGGTAGCAAGCAGGGAAAATGTGTCTCTGAGAAGAGACACCTAAGAGAAGATTAGAAAATGTCAATAAGAGAGTGAAGGAATTCTTCCATGTATACAAAAGTCCTTTAAAGTTCCTGCCTGCAGGTTACACAGCAGGAAATGTAAAATCAAGCAAATTAATAGAGACTGATAGCAGCACAATGGCAGAGCATCAGTTCTTTCAAGTAATGTTGTGATCCATAGCATGCTCTGTGATTTACATGCAGTTTTTCAGTTCTCCTCCTTGCCTTGAGAATTCTCTTTGCTCTGTTACCAATTGTTTGGACCCTTTTTGTGATGTACTACATAGATCCTGGCAGTGTCACTGGAAGAGCCCCTGGTTCTCTGTGTCACCAAGCATGTTCTGAGAGACCTGTTGTCAGTGAGATAAGTTCTAAAGACCTTTTGAAAGCATTCAACCTTCTAATCAAAACATAAGAAAAAGTTAAAATGGAAAATGAAGCTGAAATGGCAAAAGAGGGCAGAAAGATTTGGCATGGTCTGCTCAAAATTGAGTGTTTTATCACTTCCACACTTAAGCTGAAAGATAATACTGTGTGATCCAAATTACAATAAATTGGAATACAGTATTTTCAACAAAACCAAAGTGAAAAAAAAAATTAAAGAAAAACCAAAATTAATAGCAAGCAAACACTTTAGTTTTGAGGGAGATGATTTGGGGGATCAAAAAGCTGTGGCCCAGATGAGGTGACTGGCTAAGTGACTTTCAGCAGTCAAGAATGCACTTTGCTTTCCCCTTAGTGACCTTGATTTCAGTCAATGGGAATTATACATGCACACAAAGAGAGTAACAGCAAGGATTTGAATTGAGTTTGCTTAAACTGCTACTATCTTTGTATTTTTATAGGAAATCCCTATTATTGTCCAGACAATGTCAAACATTGAAGAATGATTATTGTTCTATTGTTCTTTTGTTCTATTTTTACAAAAGCCTAAAACAATTATTTTAGTATCACATACCATGAATATTTTTTGCATGTTCTGTATTCACCCAAGATAATTTTAGCTAACATATACTAAAGGAAAAATTCTCTTCATTGTTATCTATATTTTTTTTCTGTTAAGAAACACCAAGTGAATAATTAATTATCACATTACTTTTCTTTCTCATAAATCCTTACTCATTACAGAATATATTGGTGCCTCATGAAGGAAATATTATGCACTTAGAAATGGTCATGAACCAGGATTAATCTAGAAAAACAACTGTACCAAGAAAGTTCTCTGCCTCCAGAAGGGGTAACATATACGCATGAGTTCAAATTGAATTGAATTTTTAGACTCAACCATCCAAATTCATTAAAAAATACTAGAAAATTATTTCTTTGGTGGTTTTTTCTGTCTTTCTATTATTATATGCAAAACTCTGTGCAAACATGCTCTCAGCAGCTTCTCACACAGGTCATCTTGTGAGAATCGATTCAGGATCTGAACATTAGCACTCAGCAAAAGTACTGCTTGATTTAAGAGATTAATATAGTTCATTGTCAAAAGTCCTTGTCTTTTTCTCTGTGAATAAGAAGTTGCTAATGGGGGAAAAGGGGCCTGATGACCTCTCCTAAGGTGGGTTATATGTGCACAGGTGGACCCTTGTCTATTGTGTCATTGAACCACTCCCTTTACACCCAAAGAATGATTTAGGGGACTTGGCTGCCAGCAATATCTCCTGAGCTTTAAATACAAAAGTAATTACCCAGTTAAAACTACTGAATCTTTTTAGGAATAAAGACTTTCCAAGACATAAGATCTGGAATTTTTTTGCATAAGAAAAAGAGACAAATTGCAGTTGTTTACAGACACACTAAATCATGTAAACATTACTGTCACTATAATTACTATCCTCATTGCAAACACTTGCACAAAGTGAATGCACCTCCTGCCACCCATCACGACCCAGGCTGCCATTCTGTTCAGATTTGTGCCAAGCCAGAGGCAATAAAATGACCCCTGCTCTAAAATCCTTACTGCCTTCATCCACATGATCTGAATTGACTGTTCTGCTGTGTGAAGTGCCATGTCCTTGGTATATGTTATTTTTATTAGTACACTGTTTACAGGAGCAAACCAAAGTTAATAATGACACGCCTGGAACAAGATGGACTAAGGAAAGAAGTACTAGATGAGATGGCAGAGACTGTCAGAGGGAGAGCCTCTACATCTTAAAACATGAGTAAGATGAGATAATTTTCTTTGGTTCTGGTTCTAATCTGCTTCCTAAGTCTCAGCTGATGACTGGGAAGGGGAGGGAGGGGAGGGGAGAGGAGGAGAGGAGAGGGAAAGCTGGTTTATTGTCAGAAAACAATATTGTGTGAAAAAAAACACTATTTCCCATTAGAAAAATAAACAAACAAAAACTAACCAAACAAAAAAATTCAGGTTCTCTAGAAGACTCAAAGTGAAATTTATTTGTTTTATCAGGAAGCCTGAGGTCAAAACAGCATGACCAGAGGTTTGCAGGAATGTGCTACTCACACATTCCTGCAAACTTCTGCAGGAAGTGCTTCTTCATTCAAGGTGCCTGCCTTGAATCCTGCAAGGCAGCAAAAGGGAATAAAAGGAAAGAGATTCGAAATCAGATTAGTTAATTAGAGATGTTTTCACTACATGGAAATGGAGGTACTTCTGACAGAGGAGAAATTTTACAGGACAAATTAACCAATATTCAGTTTCCTTACATGAGTATGTTTTTTTCTTCAAATGTTTATAAAGTGAAGCCTGAAATTTTGTGACTGAGTGATAAAATCATAGATATGATTCAGTGCAGAATTTCCCTGATTTTGGTTCTTTTCTTCACATCTCAGTGAGACAATCTATAGAAGAAAATTACTGGGGAAGGTAATCATTGGAATGCATGTTCCTTCTGTGATAATTTGAAGATACAATATTTATGTTTTCATACAAACCCAGTTGTTTTAAACACAGAAAGAAGAAATTCTTCTTCTTCTTCACAGAAAGAATTCTTTCTTCTAAAAATAATTTCAGAAAACTCTACTGTAACAAAGATACAAAGGTGTGAAATGCTGTCCTTGTCTGGACAAAGTTTGTCCTATTCCAGTTGCAGGATCCTGTTTTTACTTTGTTTCCCTGCCCGGAAAACTTGCCCTTAACTGTGGGGAGAAGGAAGTGATTTTTCTGCTGCAGACTTTAGACTTCACTGGCTTTTCACCTGCTTCTCAGAAAAAAATTAACAAAAAAATGAATATTTCAGGGAAGCAGATAGATTAGAAAAATAATTAAAGCCAAAATAAAAACACACTGAAGTGTTTTACACCTTTTTAATCTTCCTTTTATTTTCAAACCCTTTGTAAAATAAGGGTTTTACTGAAATTATGATTAAAAACAAAGTTATATGGAAAATTAAATTTTTGTTCCCAAATATTTTCTTATAAAATTACCTGTGGAAAATTCCCCAAAAAATTTTTCCAACTGATTTTTTTAATGGAAAAAAAATTTCTACCAAATCTAGTACAAGTTACCATGGTAGCAAAACAGCAATCAGACTAGACTAATGTCATTCTGCATGAGTAGATCTGTTTCAAATCAACTAGAAAGTATCCATCCTAATGCTCTAAAGTTATTAAGCATTTTAATTTCATTTAAAAATAACATACAGATTTTTAATTTCAGAAGATAATCAGAGCAATGATGGTGCCTTAATTTACATTATAGAGGAGGTGTATATATGATCAAGTGAGCCAGATGAACTGAGAAATCAAAGGCACAGAGACACAGGAAAATGTTGCCAGACAATTTCAGCAGTGGCAGTTTGTTTAATTCATTTAAACAAACGAGACAATGCAAATCACAGTGCAGAACTGGGCCAGGCAGGGTGTTAATTCCCTGTAACCCACTCACAGACCCCTGAGCATTGCCTCCACCTTCCCACAGAGCTCTCCATGAGGTGTCCATGAGCTCTCCATGTACCACCACTCATGATGGGAGGGAAGAGCTGCTCCTGTACCACCACCTCCTATTGCAGAGCTTTGGGCAGAAGCCACTCACTGCCTTGCAGTGCACCACTGGAACAACAAGTTATAGAATTGCAGAATAGGTTTAGTGGAAAGGGTTCATCTGATGCCAACACCCCTTGCATGGGCAGGGATATTTTCCATTAGCCCAGATTGTCCAAAGTCCATCCAATCTAGACCTGAACCATTCCACATTCCTCAGCTTCATTGGGAAACCTGTTTCTCTTCCTCACCACTCTCACAGTAAAGAATTTCTTCCTGTTATCTAACCTAAACCTACTCTCCATCAATGCCCGTTTAAAAAGTCTCTCCCCCTCTTTTTTCCAAGCCCCTTTAAGCCACCCTCTCTTCCTCTCAAGGGATTTGTTGTGTCTATCTGTATTACAAGCCCCCCTTTTCTCACCCTCCATTTCATCATGTGGGAAGCACAACTTCTGTGAGGAGCTGAGCCTGGGGTACCCATCCCTGCTGAGCCCCAGAGAGGGCTGTGCCTAAAGAGCCATAGGATAGGTTAGGTTGGGAGGAACCTTGAAAGGTCACTTTCAAGGTCACAAATATCCATTTGTCTAGATATTGTAAGAAAGTAGATTATGAAACTCACCTACAAATCTAGGCAAAAGCATTCCAAAGTCAGGAAAATTCTCCATGGTGGCACATCTTAATGCAGTAATGTCTATGCACCTCATCCAGGTACCAATTTGCTGTTCCTGGTTTTTTTAAAAGCAGATGTTTATTACTGTCTTTAATGAGCCCAACAGCATGTTAAGCTTGAAATACACTCAGAAAAATATCCTTAGGGTGAAAAAAAAGACATGGAGATAGAAACACACAATTGTTTTAAGGTTGCTTGTTTAATCTGCCTCAGAAAGGGCAGTTTTAGTGACACTGTCATCTGCTGGTTTCCTCTGTTCTGAGTAACTACATCTGGGTTCTATAAATTGGCTGAGTGACCTTCTGTTTTAGCTCCATCACAGTATCCAAGACAGTGATGTGGGGCACAGGTGCCTGCATGGCTTTCTGAAACTCCAGTGCTCAGCACAAGAGTGACCCACAGTTGGTCAGCACTCAGGGCTCACTGACACAACTCCACTTTGATGAACATGGGGTGCAAGGAGTGAGGCAGAAGCATGGAGGAATGAAAGAAATTGTGAAGAGGTAAAACCAGATTTATTTGGTCTTGCCTCCATTCAAACCGCTGTTGTTGTCATGCTTTAATGTACTTACTTGAGGTACCATCATTTTCAGGTCATCACAGGTGGGGTTTTTTTGCTGTTTCATTTCCTGGCTGAGTACATTCACACATCAGCATTCACTTGTCAACCTTATCAGTACTTTAGCTGTTATTGCAAACATTGCCAAAATTCCTTCTTAAGCTCTAAAACTCAGAAGTGTTTTGCTTGAAGTTTTTTGCTTCTATTTCAGACTTGTGTGAAATAGAAGCAAAAAACTTCAAGCAAAAGTTTTTGAAGGAGACTTGTGTGTCCAGAATGTTGTCTGTTTTCTTTCCAATTATGTTGCTTGGTCTATAAAAGATATCACTTACAAGCCTTTTCCTGCTTTTAAAAAAAATCTGTGTGTTTCTATGTAAGTTCTAATATTAGAAACAGTGTTGTTTCCTGTGGCAATACATGAGATAATTGAAATTAATTGTCCTTGAGGCTCCTGCTTTAGTTAAAAATCATCAGGGATCAAAAAAGCAAAGATTTCTGTGTATGATACATTTGTAGATATTATAAAATCTTTTAGGTAACCCACCTGAATAGTTTTCCTCTGAACCCAGACACTCCAAGCCACAGGAGCTGTCCAGACAGTAGAGGTGGGATGAGTTTCAACTTGACTGAATTCACTGTAATTTTTCAAAAAGCTGCTGCCTACAGAATGTGTGGGCAAAAGTATGTTAAAGCAAGGAGGGAAAAATAAATTGTGAAAAGTGAATGGCATACAAAGTATTTGTCTGTCCCATCCACATGTGGCTGTGAAGGTCTGGAAGAGAGGAAGAGAGGAAGAGCTTGTCAGGCACTGGCTGGGGAACATGCAAGGTCTGGTTAAGGTTTTCTCTGCCAATGATGCCCCAAAGGCTCCAGTGCTTACCATGGTCTATCAGGCTGCAAGCTGCTCTATTCTCTCTTTTTCTGGCATTAGAAAAAAGCAATCTCTTTAAGGAACATTTTGGATACCCTTGTATTTTTCCTAGACCTCCTTTCTTCTTGGAAGCAACCTGACCCTTGGGTTTACATTTCTCTTCTAACACACACACAAAAAAATAAAATTACTCAACTTAAAGGAAATTTCAAAATGATTACTAGTATGATTGGTATTGATGAAGCAGTAATACTCTTTCTGCTTCACAAAGTGCATGCATTAATTCTTCTCTGGTTCCAAGAGCTGTGCTGCTAAAAAATTTAGCTGAAGTTTTATTGAGAGGTTTTTATGACTGACAAAATGTGTATTTCATATAGTCAGGGTGTTTCTGTCACAAATCCTGACTATTTTATTGCCAATATTCAATCTTTCATAAAAATTAGCTCCATAAAAATAGTCATAAAACAACAGTAAAAGGAATTTGTCTTTACATGAAAATATATATCTTGAAACAAACAGTTTTAAGCAAAGGAGATTTACAAAAGCACTGCTTCACTCACCATACAATTTCCTTTTTTTTAATTATAACTGTCAGAGTCTGTCTAAGAACTTGGGAAATCAATTTGCTTAAATATGAATTTTATAAGTATGAAAAAGGATTAAGAAAAAATAAAGACATTTCATTCTGTATAATATGAGATATTTCCTCAACTGATAATACTGGTGATTAACAAACTGAACAACACTACATTTTGTTTCTAGGGTTTGGGGGGGTTTTACAGACTGATAATTGTTAGCTGTCACTTTGAGGCAATGCAAAATTACATATGGTAGATGTTCATTAAGAGTATGATTAGTGGAAAATACTTGCAGCACTTTCTTTTTCAATTTATCCCCATTTACAGTAATATTTTGTGATTCAGTGTCAAAGAGATAGCTATAGGCATTATAAACATTACAAACTGTTGTGCTTCTCAGTTCTGTGAAAGAATAATGATCATTTTCATATGCTAGATTTCCAGTCCTGTGAATTTTAAATTCTCTCTTCACAGTGGCAGAACAGCAAAGGGATGATTCTAACACGAACTTTCCTATTTCCTTTTCTTCTTACTTTCTAACAAAACAGTAGTTTAGAGTGTGACACATTTTTGGGAAGCCAGAGCTATTGGTTTCAATTCCTTCAGTGAAAGGTGAGGTATGAATGTAAGACAGCTCAGGGCTCTCATATCCTTGAGTGAAAAAGTTTGAGTTCTAGACTCTAGAATGCCTAGACTAGGTGCACCAAAAAAACAAACAAAACAAAACAAAACAAAACAAAACAAAACAAAACAAAACAAAACAAAACAAAACAAAACACCAATTAAAAAAAAAAAAACAACAAAACCCCAAAACCCCAAAAAAACCAAAAAAACCCCAATAAAAAACCCAAAAAACAACAAGAAAAAAAATCAGAAGCTCTGAAAAGACAGTACCATCTGTTTCTAAGGTAGCACTGAATGCAATTCCTGTTTCTCTGCTCTTTGCTCAAGAACTGCAGCCAGCCTTGCAGTGTTTTCTGACTTGTGGTTTCTGCGTCCTGTTGGGTTCTCAGCTGAACTGGGAACAGGCAATACTGGAAACCATCAATTGCAAATGTATGTCATGATTAAGAACTTGAAAGAAGGCTTTGTTATGAATACAGGTGTTACGAATACAGGATTGTTTTCTTTTTCTTGTGCAGGTGAATGGCAATAGTTGACATCAAAACCTCTTTAAGATGTTTGACAATTGAATAGGAAAACCTGCCAAGTCTTGAGAAAACAATGCCTTTCTAGGCACCCTTTTAAATGTATTGGCAACAACAAGAAATAGCAGAAAAGGCTGACAAAATTTCTGGAAGTGCCACAGAGTCACTGTACCCTGTGACACCTCTGAAGATCAACCAGAAAAGGGAGAGCGACTTCCTTCCCTGCTACAAGAACTACTGCTGTAACATCACAGCAAAATTGCAGCAATCTCAGAGCTCAGCCTTGTTTGAAAATGGAAACTCATTTCCCCTATTTGGACATTCTAAGACTCATAGGCAATGTGCTGTGGAGTTATTTGCCTTTCTGTCTTTCCTGACCCTGCAATCATTTCTGAACACAGATGTGCTCAAGCACACAAACACCCCATGAAGTTTTTTCTCAAAACATTGAGGGAGGATCAAGAGGCTCAAAGGACTTTGGCATTTGAACACTCAGAAAGATGAGGACCTAAGAAATGAGGGCTGACATGCATATCCATTGAACAGGTTTTTTTATTCAAGTCTTTCATATAGATTCAAGTGCCATCAAGTTTTGCTGCCAAAGTAATAACCTCCTATAATTCATTTTTTCAAGGGTAAAAAGACAGACTTCTCCCAGGTAAAAACTGTGAAGACATTGCTGTTCTTATTTCCTTCTGTCTGTGCTTAGATGATTTCCCATTCAGCACCTGTGTCTGAAGCTCTCTTCACTCTCTTTCGAGGAACCTGGTTTTTAACCCTTTGATAACTGTGATCTCACAGCTAACGCAGAGATGTTGCCATCCAAAGCCTAGAGTTACTTCAGAAGGAAGTAAAGACCCCTCTGACTCTGGTATCTAAAATGCTTAACACCCATTAATTTCTATGGCAGTTTGGCACAATACCACCCTTAAAACACTGCTTTATTTATTACTAGGTTAAAAACTTTGGCTGAATTTCATTTTCTCTCTATAATCTTAAATGACATTATTTTACTTTAATGTCCAATGTCTATTTTGTATCATCAGTGAAAGTTTTAAGACTGTGACAGTGTAGGTTATATACCTTTAAAAACAGCCTGCAGAGTACTTGAAACCTTAAAGGTGGTGACTTTTGTAACCTCTCAGCTTACACAGACCATTCTGCCTCCATTTGAATGCCTCCAAGTTATTTTGAGATAATGTGTGTATGTGAAATTAATCACCTTAATTGTAAGCACTTTTAAAATAATTTCAAGCTTTATTTCTACAAGTTAGAGTATTTATTTAAGGCATCAACCAATATTTTGCTGTTGCTTTTTAAATAGCTTCAAAAATTGAAGGAAGCATTTGAAAAGGAAGGTGATAATGTTTCCTTATTCTTGCTTCAGGCACATAAATGTTATTTCCTCTGAAATGTCATGTATTGACCATCTGAGTCTTGATAAATCACAAGATAGATTGCAGTGGAGCTCTATGTATTTAAGTATCAAGCTGATCCATAACTTTCACAGCAACCAAAAGCCATTGCTTGTCAGTGCTGTCCAGAATATATCCTGACAGTTCAGTGGGAGTTTCAGTGCCATTTATTTTCAAATCAATACTCAATTACTAAGAGGAAGATTCACTCCCTTGCCCATTTTCAAGATGAAATTATGGACTAAAGCAATAACACTTAGTCAAGGCAAGCCACTGTCCATTAACTCATGATGCTACCAAAAAGCCATCCAGACACTTTATTAAAGCTCAGTCTTTTTTCAGCTTTTAATTAATCATTGTGAAAAAGGCCTTTCACATTGTGACTGATGACCAGAGAAAACAATTTTCTCCTAACTGCCTTTTAATTTCGACTCTGGGAGTGCTCATTGACTGAATCTCACAACAACCCATCAATGCTAGTTTTTAATGTGTTTTCTCCTTTGTTATTGAGAAGAATGGAGTGGCAATGAGGCTTTGTGCTCCTCTTCATAACTCAAGTAATTGATTCAGTAAATGCCTCACATTTGCTAGTGGATAAAAAGTGTTGTCAATGTAGATAGTAGGTACTATATAAATTACTCCATTAACAGGAAATAAAGCTATTTACAATTTTTTAAAGTGTAAAGTGCAAGTGGCTTTAAAAAAAAAGAAAGGACTACTACTTCTCACATGTCTGAATGGGCTTTTTACTTTTCTCTGTAAATACAAGTAATAGGATATAAAGGATCAGAAAAAGATTAGCAGACTAAGGCTGCCATCCTGCAGCACTGTGCCTGTGTGAGCAGCCCATTGCAAACTATTCTTCTTGAAGAAACTGAGCACTAAAAGTAACTCTTGTGTAGCTCAAAGTAGTCCTCAACAGTGATCATATAGCATATATCTTGCTTTACTTTTCAGTTATTTTGGACACTGGACACTGAAGGATAAGAGATGAAAGAGACTTTGCTGAGCAAAGAAAAAAAAATTGAAATATAAGCAAAGAGATGCATTCTGTGTTTGCAGAAGCAAAGCATATACTGAAACTACTTTGTGTCTTCCAGAAATAGAATTTTCCTCTACATTTGGCAGTGATTTCCAGGAAGTGCAAAAAGCAGTAAAGCAGTGTTCTCTTTAAAGAATGGCAGATAAAATACACTACAAGTGGATATGTTGTGTATACTACTACTGTCCTAAAACAGAAACAAATACTTGGAAGAGTTTTAATCTTACATATCTTATGTAAAGATATTTTTTATGCAAGCCTATGTTTTTTGCACTCACTTGCAAATAAAATAAAAATAAACCACTCAATTCACAAATATTTACAAATGGTAATATAATGAAATATATTACTTTAATATAATGAATAATACAATAAGAGTGGAATAGATAACTGCAGCTTTAGATAGAAATGTTCTGAGACAGTAGTTTAAAGATTAAGCATCTTCTTAACTTTGAACTTTCAGAATGTATTCCTTCAGAAATTCTTGTATTAAGGTAGGTCTATTGATAAAAGACCAATTGCACTGCAAATTAGGAAATGTACCAAAATAAAGTCTTCTATCAAAACAATCCAGGTTGATGAACCTTGACATATACAATGGCCTATACATGAAAAAATCCACAAACATGACAACTGTTTAAGAGTCTTGGTCTCATTTAGAAGGGATTATTTGTAGATATTTTCCAAGACACAGTGCACATATATTTTGTGGAAGAAAAATTTAGCTATTTATCAGTGCACAGTAGAAGAATGACTGAGCATAAAGGAAAGATTCACAGAAATTAAAATAATGAGTGTCTATTTGCAAGAACTCAAGAGTTGAGCACCCTCCATAAACCAGAAGGGAGAACAGCCATGGACAGATATGGGACATGGATAAAATGCAGAAAATCCCCCTATGTACACTTAATCCCTGGTTAATCCTAGTTAATCAGATTACTGAATTTACTGGAAGTTCCAGTTTACTGTACCTTTCTTTGTAAACATGAATAAAATTAGCTATTAGTCAAGCAGTGGATTTTTGCTGGAAAAAAAATATATATGCTTAGTAGAGTCTTCTTATGAACTCGAATAAGTTCACCAGGGATGGTTCCACATCACAGGTAGTGCGAGGCCAGGGCTTTGAGCAACCTGATCTAGTTGAACATGTCCCTTCCCGCAGCATGGGGATTGGAACAAGATGATCTTTAAGGTCCCTTCCAACCCAAACAAGTCCATGAGTCTGTGTTTCTGTTTTATTACCAGAAGTTCTAAATCCCAGCATTATTTCTCCAAACTTCTTGTTCATCAAAATATAAGAGATTTTCTTTCAAAATCCTCATTTTTTACAGTTTAGTCCTGCTATCCATACCAGATTTAATTATAGTTTCTCAGACCTTCCCAGGCTGAAAGTATTAAATAAATGGACCTTTTTTCCCCTCCATGTAGGGAAGTCACAGAACAGATTTGTCTGTTTGATTATCACTACAGTGCCCTTCCCTAAACTTTGAATAAAGTCTTCTGGCTTCATGGTTCTTTCATGTATTACAGAAAGAAGAAAACATTCCCATGCCCTCATATTATTCGTGGAAGTCTTCAGTATATTGTGTGTAGTCATTAAATATTCATTCTCCCAGTAGGGAATAAGAGAATTGAATGAGATTTTTCTGGATGTACTTAATTTTATGAAGCCCCATAATGCAGCACCAGAATGAGCCTACCAAAAGGGAAGGATTGACTTTTGTGATATTCCAGGTGATGCTGGCGTTCTCACACAGCTCGTGTGTGCAAGCAGTGATGGATTCTGCATTTGGTGAGATCACCAGTGCCCATCATGCATCAGTGTCCTTAGAAACATCTGTGAGGAATTAATCTAAAGTTGTATTCACACAATTATTCCTGGGTTACCATGGCAATTCTCTAGAGACTCTGAAAAAGAGAGCATTGCTGAAGTGAACTTGGACACCTTATCCTGAATTCTGAAGTTTAGAAGTCAAAAGTTCACTACTAGGCATTGTATTTAAAAAGCTTTCTCTGAACAGCAGAATCAACATTGTGTTCAGTACCAAGAAATGTTACAGACTAAAATATTTTGTCTGTCTTTCTTTACAAGAATCTTCACTGTTCAATCTCTACCATGCTTTACAGTTATATACTTTAAAGCAAAGGAAATACTCCATAAGTTCTATTTTTTGAATAAAATAGACAAACCCAAACCCCTGCATTATATGAGTGTATAAACCAAAATTATTAGTTGTCCAGGTCATTATTACAAGTTTCTTTTCACTGTGTCTTACCTTGCAACACTTATTTGAGTATCACTCAACCACTGCTTTGTGCTATTTCACAGAATCAGAGAATAGTCGTGGTTGGAGGGCATCTCTAGAAGTCATCCAGCCCAAGCCTCTGCTCAGGGCAGGACATCTAGAGCAGTTTGCTTATGGCCATATCTTTTTGATTTTGAATGTCTTCAAGGCTTGAGACTTCACAACCTCTCTGGGTAACCCATCCAAAGATTTGACCACACTTAGAGTAAGAAGCTTTTTCTTATGTTTTTAGTGTCCAACAGGAATTCCAAGTTGTTTTCTGTAAAGTTGCTTTCCATAAAGTTGCTTTCCAATCAGTCAGCCCACAGCCTATCCTGCTGGATGGAGGTATTCTCCCCAAGGTGAAGAAGGACATTTTCTTTTCCTTTGTTGACCTTAATGAGAGTGAGCCCATTCTAGAGTCAGCCCATTTCTAGAGCTTGGCAATGTCTCTCTGAATGGCAGCACAATTATCTGGCCTATCATCCATTCTATCTCCTTTGGTATGGCCTGCAAAGCTGTTGAAGATGCACTCAGCTGCATCATCCAAGGCATTGATGAAGATGTAAGCCAGTGTTGGCCCCCAGTATTGACCTTGGAGTACTGCTCTAGTGGCTGGCATCCAGGTGGACTTCATGCCTCTGATCAACCTTCTAGACCCAGCTGTTGAGGTGTTTTTCAATCCACTCCACTGTTTCTTTGCAATTTCTGCACTTCGTTAGTTTGTCAATAAAGACTTTATTGGAGGGGGTGTTGAAAGCCTTAAAGTCAAGAAAAACAATATCCACTGCTATTCCTTTACCCACCAAACTGGTATTTTTCTTGAAGAAAATGTAAAGGTTTGCCATACAGTCATGGATTTTTTTTAAGTTGGGAAAAACCTCTAAGATCATCAAGCCCAAATGATGGTGAGGTGTGATTTCCCCTTTGTGAAACTATTCTGCCTACTCCTAATTATTATTTCCCCTTAATACATTTTGGATTTGTATTCACAATTATTCATTCCACCACCATCCCCAATATTGGAGATTTACACACCCATAGTTTCCCTCTCTTCCTTCTTGAATGCAGGAAGGAGATTTGTTTTCTTCCAGCCTTTGGGAATCCTCCACAGTTTCCATGACCTTTCAAACCTAATAATAAATGACTTTCAGTGACATTGTCCAACAGCTTCAGTAATTGCTGTAAACAGTTTATACTGTTGCATACTGTTGATGTTGATGAAGACCATGAGCCCTTTCTCTCTTGCAATACAGAGATGGATTATAACTGTATTGTCTAGTCTGCACTATACATAAATGTATTTTAAATTACCCCATAGTTTCCACCATACTAATCTTAAAATATCAATATAGAAAAATCTGCTCTATGAAAACTACAGAAGAGTTTGATATAACATGTATTTAACAGCTGCACTTAATGAAAGTGTGTAATAATTTCTTGACTTGGAAAATTTTTTAAAACCTTTCACATAAGAAAATTTAATTCAATTCTAGTCAATAGTTTTGCAGAAGGCCAGGTGTAACGAGACCCCATTTATTTCTTTTCAAGAATATTGGAATTAAATGTGCTTGAGTTTGTTTTCAGAAACTTTTGCACATTGCTCAGAGATCACTCGAGTGTTTGCCTTGGAAACTCCTGACAAAGTTCAAAGTTCCTGACCAGGTTACATCCCCCTCTTTTTTGGCATTTGGCCTTGTGATAAGGCAGAATTTATGAGAAATTATATAGATATTCTCTACATGAGCTCCTGGCATGTTGTCTTATCATGCACTCCCACCAGCCAGCTCTGCTTCCATCTGTTGGCTCTTGGTCAGGGACAGAGACAGCAGACTTGAGACAGAATGCATATCCAACAGCACACTCACTATTTTACACAGCTTCTAAGTGAAAGTGTGTTTTCAACACATTGGAATTGAGAATGATGTAACTACTTTAGACATTAGTTTCAATTAGATAATGAAAAACTACCCATGTCAGCCTTACAAGTCAATTCTAGAACGTGTTTTTAAACAACCTTTGCATATGATTTGCCAAAAAAGACAGCTGCATTTGGAGTAGTGCACACTCCCTAACCATTTTAAAGCTTTATCATCCTTCAAAGCTTGTTTAAACAAAGTTGTTGAGACAGCTAAAACAAACAGCTAGCACAGTTGATTGATTACTGATGACTGCATACTGTGGACAACTTTCAGACAACTACATTTGAGGGCCGTGTGGCATGGCAGGTTACTCTAACAAACAAATTAGAGGAACAGAGATATACTATAGAACATACATCTCAAAAGTGGAGGTAGAAGAAATTGATTTAAGGCCAGCAGGAGCAAGTAGATGAGTAAAAAGAGGAGACAAAATTATTGTCAGACATGCATTTCTATTTGAATCAGTATCTATGCCATCTAGCCCATGTCTTTTGAAGGAATAATCTCATCTAAATCTGTAAAGGCTAGATTAGCTCTTATCTCTCATTCCTGACATGTTTTTCTCACCTATTCTTAAAAGTTTCCAAGACTCCTTAAACTTCTCATGAGATCTCTTCTAGTCATTAGTTAATCCATTTTGCCAGGCAGTATTTGTTCTTGTCTAAATCTGAATTTGGCTTGCTGCAGTTTAAGTTCCAGCAATGCTTCTTGCCTTCTCGAGTGTGGACATAGAAAACAAATTGATTTCAGCTTTTTCCATTTGTATGTTTGAAAGGTATTGAAGATGTGAATCAGCACACTTACATGTAACCATCTGCATGTGGATTCCCACGTGTGCTGCATGTCAGCTCTCATTATAGTTATTTACAAAAGAAAGTGTCATTCCTTAGACAGCACAGAACATCAGCTGGAGGCCAGGCATGAGATGTGGAAGCTTTTAAAATGGTCCAGAGTTCCAAGGTTTGGTTGACTGACTTAGGCCCTTAACCAAGATGACCAACAGCACAGGAAACAGAACTGCATTGGTAAATAGTAGGGCTATTTAAACCTTTACATAAATTAGAAGTTCAGTGCATTTTTCTCTTAACATTTTAAGCCCATCTAACCAGCAGATGTTATTTCTGTGGATCACACAGAAAACATCAGAATCAGCAAACCAAGATGGCCATTCTCTAAGCTTAGCAAAGAAATCTTACTGAGTTGTGAGGCAATCTGCCATTGCCTATCATCTCTGAAAAAATAGAACATGTTCCACATTGTGCAATTTACTAAACTAACAGATTAAAAGTTGCTTATGAGTTTGAATCTCAATGCTAAAATTGGGAAAACTAAACGCTTTAGTAATTTTAACACTGCAACAAGAAATGTATTAGTGTTGGCAATGCAGAACCCTAAATATTAAAAACAAACACAGAAAAAGAAATTAGCTTGAAATCTAAAATATTTGGAGATAAAAAACTCTTCTATAATGAACTTTAGAATTAATTTAGGGAAAAATGTTACATTGGTTTGACTCAGTTTGAAGTGATATAAAACTTAGAGAAACTGCAAGAGCTGCAAGAAATTGGTTTCACAAATTGCCTTATTTATTTGATAGTTTTGAAGATCTGTGCCAAAATTTGACTACATGCATATCTTTAAACCATGATATTGAAATAAATTCTCATTTAGTGCAATTAGACTATCTTTCTAAATTCTTAGCAATATTTGGTATATGATATATTGGGTTTTAATAATACTATAGTATTTTTGAGTTTCTGTAGTGTGACATTGACATAAGAAAGCCAACTTAATTTATAATAGAGTAGAATAAAAGTTTGCATTTTCATCAGGGTATAGAAGAGAACATTTTAAATTCATGGAAATGACTTATGGCCTTTTCAAAACTCTCCCTTCCCATGGATCTTTCCTGTGAATGTCAAATATCATATATGTTGATCTACATTGCTGTCATTGCAAATTTATCCTCTTGATTTCTAGAGTTTGTCTCCTTTCAAAGTTCTACTGTCTAAAAACATCTGACTTGCTAGTTTAGGAGTATGTGCTCTTGCTAAGCAGCACATGTACAAGAACAGTGAGAGCAGGTTGATTAAATTGTTAAGCAGGAATGTTTTGTTATGTAATTAATAAGATATTTATGAGGAGGATGCCACTACTTTACACAAACTTTGTTAGAGACTTACAGTAGATTAACAATAAAGTGTGGAGAAATCAGTTTTAGGTAAACAACAAAGATGACTTCCCAAGATAATTGCTTCATTCAGCCTGTGCCCAGAATGCAGAGCTCAAGATGTTTATTTATCTGAAACTGCATCCCATAAAACCTACAGAATTGTGTTTAGGTGCTAATTTTAAACACTGGAATGTAAAGACAAGCTAACAAGAAGGATTTGGGCTGTAGCTGTTCAGCTGGCATGAACACAGAGCAGCACAGGTCACTGGTAACCAGCTGAACTCTGCTGCTGAAAGGACAGAAATAAAATAAACAGTGCTGATACTACAGCCTTGCCTCACTGGAAATAATGGTGTAGTTGGTGTCAGGACATTATTTTAAATATCAAACAGACTGAAATCTCTGTGAAGCATAAAGGTCAGGAAATGTGGAAAATATATTTCATGTTCTACCTATTTTAGCATAAGATCTTGTAAAAATAATTTTACAGAAAATCACCTTAAGCAGAACAGAAAAAAAGGTAGATCTGCATAGTGACATCTTTTCCAAAATAAGCTACTCTTTTTTTTTTTTTTTTTTACTTTCAAGAAGTTTATTTACAAAGAATAAACTAATTTAGGAAATATTAGCAGTGCTAAAAATGTAAAATACATCAGCCCTAAACATTATAAATTTCCAAGTAAAATGAAACACAAGTGTTTCTTTTTACCTCTTAGCTTACAGTTTACTCAATTTGCATTAAAATATTACCACTCAAAATCATGTATACATGTAAGGATTTGATTTTGATGGTATTAAGATTTCAAATTATGGGAATCCAACTTCTTCTCACTGTCACTGCACAGAGAGAGGCTGTGACAGAGTTTTGGATAAGAAACCCTGTAGCAGAAGACATGACTAGGAAAAATACAGGAAGAATAAGAAAAATGGAGCTTCTTTCTTCCTTTTTCACTTTCCAAAAAAAGAAGGAAATGCAGGAACATTTTCACCTTTGAGATGATTATTTCAGCTTCAGGGTGTCCCTCTAGCACTGGAGCCAACATTTATTCACAAATGAATACTCTTGTGGAAAGATTACCAGCTCTCAAGTTAACTCATAGTAAATGGAAGAGATTGCATTAGTTACTGTATGCTAGAAATTCCAGAATCACAAGCAAAATATTTTAAAAATAATATTATTTCTTAGACAGACAGTCCATCAAAAGTTTATGTCCAATGAAATTTTGATGACTGTGATGGCAATATGCAGAAATAATCAAGTTTTCACCAGAGCTTCAATTCCCTTGCATCCCAAGGCAGCTCAAACACAGTCCTGTGATAGAGCCTGCCCTACTGGATTGCAGACCCAAACAGATTTGATGCTTTTTACACCACAATGAATCTTTTACTCTTTTGTACCTAGGGGCCTGAGGCAAATAGAGATGTGCAGGTACTTTCTCAGCCTGATGGGTAAAACTGTTCCTGGGGAAACATGGAGCCAGGTGAACTGCCACAGGAAACAAATCTGAGTCTCTCCCTCCTAATTTATTGAACTAGATCACAGAAAATGGAGAGAATAATTTCACTGTTTTCTTCATGGAAAAGCAGTGCTGGTCTTGGCCTCTGGTCTGGATATTGAGAATACAAACAGGTGAAGGCAACTCCACATTATCCTTCATACAGAGGCCTGGTAGGAGCAGGAGACCATGTATGCCAATGTACTTCATGCTTCCTGCTCCAGGCAGATAATTTTTAATTTGGGTCAGTTTTAGATTGGCAGATGAAAAGCCACATTTTCCTGTGCATTACAAAAAACCCAAAATTTGGGCCTGCCTACCACTCTGAACATTAATAACCTAAATCAGATATGCTATAACACAATATTTAACTTTTCTAATGCTTAATGTAGAGTCAGAGAGACAAATACATGGTTAGGGAATATTTTAACTAATTATTTAGTAACTATTTTTCCCTTCTTTTATATGAAAATCTTTCATTCAGAGATGCAATATTTGCAAAATAAATAAGATAAATGGTTACATTTAAAATTAAGTGAATTTCTTGTCTTTGGCTTTCTATAAATACAGAGAATAACTCACAGCCCACAGGAGGTTAAAATAAAATAACTACAGAGACTGAAAATCCACAAATCATTATGTATGAGCTGGAGTACAAGGAGACATGCTTATTCCAAATAAAGAATTTATTATATGAGACTGATGTCCAATTAAATAAAAATAATTACACAAAGTTTAGAATTGCTCTGTTTAATACTTACCACCCCCTACATGGTGTATTGTTTAAATATGTTAGCACAGAATAATCCATTAAATATTTATTAGTAAATTCAATCATGGTAAATTATTTCCCCCTCATTCAATGTATAATAGTACAGCAATCAAGCTTCTTTTGTTTCACAGTAATCACTGCATCAACAATCAGTAATTATATATAAAGCTTCTAAAAAATTAGAGGAGCAAAGAAAGAGACATCTCTTTTGGTAACTAGTTCCCCTTCATTTCTTCTGAACAATTAAAATACCCATATACATTAACAAGATGAACCACTCTGAGACACAGGTCTCCAGTAGCAAGATTGGAAACTGCATTATATTTTCTTGTTTTACTTTGTGGGTGGAAGTAGATTTATTATTTTTTCTTTATGAATAAACTGCCAACACGCTAGGAGAGTTTTAAATGTTGTTTATTCTTCCTCAAAAGTGAGATTGACTACAAGATTTAGAAAGAACTTCAGATTTCTTTACGTTTTTACTTCAATAGAATAAATCTTTTCTAAGCTTTTGCTTAACTTCAGAAAGCCACAGATTCTTTTAGAAGACAGATTTGCTTAAAAGAAGCAGAGTTTCAGCCTACAGAGGGCTGAATATCTGAAAGCCAGAGAGAGAAATAGAAGTTGGTATTTACTATCCTATTACTGAGATGGATCAGCTTCACATCTTGAGCCAGCAAAAAGCCAAGAATGAAGACCAGGTTTTCAGGTACAGCTTAGATGCCAACATATGGCAGAACATAAAGGGGAGTATAAAAAAAAATAATATTGATATTAATGTTAACAATAACAATAATAAAAACAGCAGCATCCAAATATAATTAGGAATCAACAAAAACCACCACCAACAATATGATGTCCCTATGGACAAGTAAAATTGATGAAGAAATTTTTACCATGTAATATATGTTATCCTTTCCTTTATAAAAAATGTTTTTGAAAATAACTCCTTTAATATGGTTATAGATAAGTAAATTGTAAAATGTGACACATATCCCTTGAAAGGTAATTTACTTGCTTCTCTAGCACTTGCTTTTCAATTTCCTTCTTGATTTACTTCTTCCTTTAGTATCTGGTCAAAATCCATATTTTAAGTTTCTGAAGGCAAGGAGCCTTTTCAGCATCTATCACTCAGGGGTCTGGATTGGTATTAGTAGGTGCAATAGTAGATGTCAATTTTTTTTTCAGGATTCAGTCTCTGCAGTTGCTCATCATAATCTTGTTCCATCAGTGAAGCTGAAGCACAGAAAGTGTGGATTTTCCCATTTTCCTATGTAAAAGTCAGTATTCAAGGACAGGATTGTGAAACATTTAAGATATCTCCATTGTTGTGAACTTAAAATGAAAGGCACATGAAAAAAACTAAACATTACAAGGTTTTATGTTTTTCTCAACAGTATAATTAAAATGAGACCTGTTAAACTAATCTAGTTTTTACAGTTGATCTTTCTTTGGCCATGTGATTTGTTCAGCTCACTTTTCATTATGCTATACCTTCATGCAAAGCAAATTTAAGAATTTTGATAGAACAAAGAAACACAGCTAAACAAGGTCAAGTTTTCATTTGTCACACTGTTTTTCAGAAAACTGATTTTTTTTTTCACTTTCTTCCTCTCACTTTCCTAGTCAATAGTATAGGTTTGCCACTTGAAATTCTGGAGCATATTGTGGTATTTTCATGGTCCCCTGTGACAGGAAGGAAAATGATGAATCTGATTCCACGTTCTTAGAGGGTATTATATTATATTATATTATATTATATTATATTATATTATATTATATTATATTATATTATATATATTATATTATATTATATTATATTATATTATATTATATTATATTATATTATATTATATTATTATTATATTATATTATATTATATTATATTATTAATACTAAACTAAAGAATAGAGAAAGGATGCTTACAGAAGGCTTAACAAGATAATAATGAAAAACTTGTGACTTTTCTCCAGAGTCCTGACCCAATTCACATGAAACCAATCAAATAATCAGTTGGATAAACAATCTCTAAACCACATTCCAAAGCAGCAAAGCACAGCAGAAGCAAATGAGATAATATTGTTTTCCTTTTTCTCTGAGACTTCTCAGCTTCCCAGGAGAAAAATCCTGGGCAAAGAGGATTGTTCAGAAAATATGATGACAGCACATCTTTTGCATACCACCTCTTTCCATAAACCCTTAAAACAAGAATAAGTTATTTTAAACAAACAAGTGAAAGAATTGTCCTAGGGTGACTGTTATCCCCATTCGTGTGTATGTAATTTATGCTGGATATTATGTTCTGTGCCTTTAAGACTGGCAGAGTGAAGGTTTTGTTTTGGGCCTCCTATCAGCCACTCGGCGGGACATACAGATAGCACCAGAGCATGTTGCGGCTTCTCTGCTTTTTGCCCTGCTTTTTGCTCTCGCTCTTGCCTCTGCTTCGCTTCTGCTTTGCTTGCTCTTGCTTCTTTCCCCCCTTCTCATTAGTTACTTTAGCTAAACAGTCCAAATTCCTTTCTGGACTGTTCCCCCCACCCCCGTTGGACCTGCTGACTGCTCCGGACTGGGATTCAGAACACCGAGAGAGAGAGGTTACACCTTGTGGCTGCAGCAGCTGCCTCAGCGCCGGAGGGACTGATAACAGCCAACCCCCAGAAGAGACTTTTCTGAATTTGTCATCTTTCTCAGAGCAGTGGAAGAGTGGTGTCATCCAGTATTGTTCATTGTGTGTGCTGGGGGGTGCTGTGCTTGTCAAATAAACAGGTTCTTTCCACCTCTCTCCGAGGAATTCTTCCCGAACCGGTTGGGGGAGGGGGCCTTGTGGGTTTGCTTTTGGAGAAGCCCTTTGTTGGGGATTCTCTCCCAAATTTGCCCTAAACCGGGACAACTTCATTTGGGGAGAACTTTCATTTGTACAAATTACCAAGTGAACATTTTGTGCTGTGGAATGCTCAGCTGGAATAGCAGGCTGGACATGAGCACTTCCAGCTTGCCTCAGTACCTGGGAATCACCCCAGCTGTGTTTCACTCTGTTAGCATTCTGCTTTGAACATAGCTGCATTTCAGGTTACTTCTACTACCACAAGCATTTTTAAATCTCTTCAGCTCAGCTCTCAACTACATGATGGAAGATGGTAGCAAATACCCATTTCCATTCACATCTGCTCATTCCCACTCTAATTAACTGTCTTGGGCAACTGTGACTTTAAACAAACATTTTTATCTTGTTTTCCCAGTTGATCAAAGGATGAATAATATATAAAATATCTGCAGAAAATCTTTGAGACTACATGAATTGAAGCTATAATATATCACAGGTAACCCTGTGCATTTCCTGGATCTCTAAAAGGTCTCAAGGAGAACTCCAAAATCCCACTTTAAAAATAAGCAGTTATTTTAACAAATCTTGTTTATAAAAAACCTTTAAGACATTGTTTTCAAGCAGTATCCACTTCAATCTTCTGAATAATTTTCCACCTTTTAAGACTAACTGGAGGGTTTACGTTCTTTAAAATTATTTTAAAATATGGATTTAGAACAAAGATAAAGAATAATAGCAAAATAGACTTTTATTGGGAACCAAAAGAGCCTCCTGTGAGTGATTAAGTGCCTTTATTCAGTTCAAGGGTGAAGCAGAAGACATTAAAACTCTGGGAGGTTAACACTGCAGTTTTGTTCACACAGACTCATTGGGCCTCAGGCAACACATTGTTGTTATAGACACTTTCAACCCTGCTAAGTCTGTGTTTTCTTTAGTTAATTTAACAGATGTGCAGAGCTTGCAATCATGATTTTGTATCTATTGTACTTTTTAATAGTCTGGAAAGAAAAGAAATTATGGTGGGTCACTTCATCCTTAGGCAAGTTAGATAAAATTTGACTATATGAAAAATGGTATTTCTTCTACTAGCAAATCCAAAATTACAAATGTTCCTTCTTGATATTCTTCTTCTGTCCCTTTCAAAACTATGGTTTTTTTAAAAAAATGGTTTTTTAAACTGTATTTCAGATTTTAAACCATTGTCACATTTTTGCAAGAAAGGAAAATCAAAACTTCTTTTTTTGCTGAGCAGTTCTCCACACAAGCAGGGGATGTTCAATCTTATTAGTGTTCGAACACTGTTAAAGCACAGAGAAGGGTTTCCTGCAGAAATGAATCGCTACATGTTTTTCCTTCAGACGAGGCCAAGCCTTGTCAGTATTTGTTAGTTTTCCTCACTAAAATGCTGTGTATTTTTAGTTTTGTTCTGGTAAAAACCAGTACATATCTCCAAGGCACATTTTTGTCAGGATATTCTGATTTTTAGAACCTGATTATTCCAGTGGTCTACTATCCTCTGGCTGCAAAATATCTGTCTGTCTGTTTTAAGACCAGCAGGACCACTCTCCTGTATCTTAAAACCCTTGACACTTGAAACATATTTGTGAAGCTTCAAAGCATCAAAGTAAATGCAATGTGAATATAAAAAAGCCATCTCATAAATTTTCTTTTTTGACATATACCAGGAACATCAAATATTCAAAAAACAAGAAAGCAAAATAAATCAACATCATGATTTAAAATGATGGCTTATGTCATTTAACAGAAACATAGGAGCAATGCAGTATCTCTGTGCCATCAGTGAAGCCATCAGTGGGCATTAAAGGAATGTGCTCCCTTGGAAAAGCATTTCTATTGATCTAAATGTCAGAGTGTGTGTAGATTAATAACTCATTTCATCCTTAAATTTTTCATTAAACACATGCTTAAATTAGATACACAGGAGAGCCTCTTTACTAAATCAGTGACTGCTAACTAAGGACTTCAGCAAATTGAAATTGTGTAGAGGAAAAAAACCCAAATTGTACACAAGCTCCTCCTTGACCTATCCTTTAAACATCTGTATCACTGGTGAGGAATTTAAGGTGGGAGGAGAGCTGCCATTGAGGCCAGTCTGGCTGGACATAGCAGCACCCATCCATCCTGACAGAAAGCTGCTGGGCTCTGACCACATCCTGCTCCCAGAAGTTCTGCCTCTTCCTGCTGTATGTGACTCTACTCCATCTCCCATTTTCCATCTTTTCATGAGTTCCAATTTCCAGCCTTCATGTTGCTTATCAGTTTATGAATTCTTGTTCTTGCATTACTGTCTAAGGTCTCGTCTCCTCTTTCTTTCATGCCAATTTTAGGACTCAGAGAAAAGTACTGAAAAGAGAGGTGCAGTGAGATAAAGCCTCTCCTGGCCCTCCTAGGGGGCACAGCCAACTCTGTTACAGTGAACCTCAGGTGAGACTTTGGTGAAATCAGTGTGGGAGGAAGGGCTGTGAGAAACCTTGTCTGGAGTCTCCCAATCTTGACTGAATTTGAGTGTTTGAATAGAGAGACAGACCCTGGTGTTGTCACTGAACCACAGATGACTGCAAATGGATGAAGTTTTCATGGTGATAAACACAAGAGTGTTATGTGAATGGCAATTCCTTCTGCAGTTTTTGTGATCAAAACCAAAAACAATTGGTAACTATTTGTCATCAGCATTGCAGATATAGGATAAATGTCAAGGGAGTATCTGATTCAACCTTCCCTGTTAAAGCAGGTTCATGGTTTATCACTGGCAGAAGATTATCTAACTTCTCTTTAGAAATCTGCTATTGATGTTCCAT
Source organism: Serinus canaria (assembly GCF_022539315.1). Taxonomy (NCBI): domain Eukaryota; kingdom Metazoa; phylum Chordata; class Aves; order Passeriformes; family Fringillidae; genus Serinus; species Serinus canaria. The sequence goes on from NC_066315.1 coordinate 11,684,656, forward strand.
TACACTCCTCAATAATCTGTTCCACAGCTTTAGTGTTTTTATAACTAGAATTCATTTTTGACAGAATTTTACCTAAAAATGTCTTTAATGCACGCTATGTGCATTCATTTCTAGCTTTATTGTCCAATGACACAGTAGACACATTGCACATCAGTATCCCCTGTAAAGAGCTTTTTGTGTACTGGAACTACACCAAAAGCATCCCCACTTTTTTGTTAAAAGACTTCAAAAATTCTTTTGACCTTTTTGATAAAGTGTGTTCAACAACCTCAGCATTGTCACTCATATTTTGCGAACTACTGCTGCTATGGCTTTAATCTCCTTAAAATAACATTTATAAAACCAGACAGAATGCTCAGCATGAAGTCTGAGGAGTCCCAGCTAGAATAGAACCATTAGTTAATTTTTCGACATCTACCTTTTCTGTCTTGCAAACAGAAGAGCCCAGAACAGGACTTGATTTCCTTTTTTAAAAGGACAGATATTTATATAATAAATGAAAACCTTGCCCTTGGTTGAGAGGGTGGCTTTTTTTCAGAAGTCCAAGTTTCAGAAGCTAACTTTCTTTGCAAGTGATTTTCTGCTTTCACCTTCTCTGAGAAGCTTTCTCTGGTTGATGTTTTTTAATGATTATGGATAGTTTTGCCAATTTATCCAGATAGTGTTTCTTCCTAATTTTTAATGGTTTCTCTCAATTTTCAGCAATAAATGGGATGTAATGTGGAATTAAAGAATAATTTATGTTGGAAAGCACTTCTGCTCTCATCTCTTTCTCCAGCAAGAGCATTTTCAAAGTTATTTGAGGTTTATCAGGGTCAAGTTGTGAATAAATCCAAGCATAGAGAGCCCACAGCCTTGCTGAGCAACCTATTCATTTTTACATATGTTTATTGTGAAAAAAAAAAATCCCTTATATTAAAACAGAATTATCTTTGTTGCTACATGAGACTTTGTTGTGTTTTAAACACAGTGAGCAACTAAGCACCAAGACAGTCTCTCACTCATTCCCCCACCAGCAGGATTGTGGAAGGTATCAGAACGGTAAAAGTAAAAAAACATGGGTTGAGATAAAGACAGTTTAGTAGGGAAAGAATGAGTTACATTTGCAACCAAAGCAAAACAAGGAATTAATTCACTGTGCAGGCAGGTGTTCAGCCATTCTCCCCACTCCTCCTTCTTCCCCCCACTATATATACTGAGCATGGTGTCTGAGAATACTGAGTCTGGAATGTCCCTTTGGTCAGCTGGGCTCACCTGTCCTGGCTCTGTCTCCTCCCACCCTCCCAGGCCCCCCCAGCCTCCTGGCCACTGTGGCTGCATGAAAAACAGAAAAGGCTTTGGCTCAGTGTGAGCCCTGCTCAGCAACAACAAAAACATCTCTGTGTTACCAACCCCTGTTCAGCACAAATCTAAAGCATATCCCTGGACCAGCCACTGTGAATAAAATTAACTCTTCCCCAGTCAAAATTAGCACAGTCCTTTAATTGTCCATCTCTTGGAACAATCTGCTTGTAACTAAATAAAATCTTATTCTGTTGGCTAAGTCATTAATGAAAATAATCAGTAGAACAGGGTTCATCCCAGATCCATCTGACAACTCTTGAAATATTCCACTAGTGTGACGTTGCATTGCTAATAAACATTTGGTTAGGTTTTTGAATCAGTTGCACATGAATGTACTAGATTTGTATTTTGGTTTTAAGGATACAATATAGGATAGAGTATCAAATAATTGGCTGTAATACCTCATCTGATTTGTCTCTAAATCAGGAAATCAGTTGAGGTTTGACTGTAGCTAAAATTACAAATTTCTGTTGTTCTGGTATTCTTGGAAGTTTAAAAAGGTAAACTGGTTTGTCATATGCTAGAAAGTTCTGAAACCCCAAGCCCTCATATTTTATTTCTTGTTCTGCAGGCCACTTGGACTCCCCTCATTCTTTAGGTGATCTCAAGGAAATAGCTCAGTGGTTGTTGAATAGCTTAGGTATTTTAAGGCTTTCTGGGACTGAGAGTAAAATCAAAGTAAACTAAACAGTTCTTGCCTCTCATATTTTTTTCTTAGGAATATGCAAAGTTTTCAGGCCCTTATTTCATTTATTTGCTGGTTTATAAAAATTAAAAGGTAAAAAGTTATTACTATTGCTGCCTTATCTATGAAATGCAAAATTTGCTTTCCATCCTAGTCGCATAATGGAACTTTCATTTCTCTTTTTACATTTTTTTGAAACTTTCATTTTGCTGCTTCTATTTTTGTTATCTACAATCCATTTTTTCATATTGCTCATTTTCATTTTAGTCCTACATGATGAGTATGTTTTGGGGTTTGTTTTTGTTTGTTTGATTGTTTATTTTCCTTGTATTTGTTTTGATTGTGAACCTTTTGCTCTAGTTTTAGCAAAATATCATCTTTTTTTCCTATACTTAAAAATTTTGGTTAAACTCTTAGCTTTCCTTTTTCTTTTATGCCTCAGAAGGCTTTAGTATATAGATTGGTTTTCTGCTTTAGTAACACATATTAAAAATTCAAATTCACCTTTTGTTCCTTAGACCACCTTTTCCAAAGATGCTTTCTATTCTATGTGCTGAATTCTGTTCTTTCCTTTTTCCATTTTCATTCTTTCCTATTAGTAGAGTCACAAATGGTACAACTTCATGGTCACTTTCTTATTTTTAGACATTCTCTGAGGTTTTTGTAGTAATTACATTTAATGTTGATAAGTTAACCTGTTACAAGCAGATAGAGGAATGCCATCAGCTTGAGACCGTGCCCTTGTAAATTTAGGGGAGGATGAGCTTCCATGGATGGATCAGTTAAAATGTCCCAGCAGCACTGCTAGAAATGTAACTTTCTTCACATCCAGCTGACAAATGGATTGCCAAATTTGTTTCAAAACTGTCAGTGAGGCTTCTTGTACCGGATTTTGCACTGTATAATCCAAGGAATTGAAGCTGATCTTCTGCATGGAACCTTCACACAGAAAATCGCACCGGTAGCAGCACATCTCGAAATAGTTCAAAGAGAAGGAAAGACATGTCAGGAAGAATTGAAAAATGCTTCCCCCTCCAAATTTAGTTTCTCAGTTTTCTGATTGGGGAAGTGCTTCAGTGCAAGATCTGACATTAATCAAGCTAGTGTACCTATCTGTGGATTGCTTATATAATCACTGCCATGGTATATTGCATCAGCTGCTTGAAGGTATGAAACAGATGCAAATGCACAAAAATATATGCACATTCATTTGCCTTTCTTAAAGCATGCACTTGGGCTAGATCTAGTAAGCTGCACAACCCTCAAATCTTACTGATATCAGGTGCAAGTCTAAATAATGATTTCGGTAGTATGAGCCCAATTCCCTATCACTTTTGGCCTTATTAATAATTGGCCTAATCACTAATATTCATTTAAGAGACAGTTAGTCATCACAAGGTGAAGTACTGGCTGCTTCTCTCTGAGTTTTGGCCTGAGTAGGAGTGTATAGTTGGCAGTGAAGGATCAAGTGCACAGTTGGAGTATTTCACAGGCATTATTTAGATTTCCCAGTTCATGGTTGCATGACTAAACAGAGAGTGAAAAATAAAAAAATCACTTTGGACATCATTACAAAACTAGGCATGGCAAAAGGTACATTTCACCTGAATTTTTCCCTGTTGCCAGGAGCATGATATACCTTAAATTCTCATTGGGTATTTTGTATTTATGACCCAAAGGAACAGAGCTCAAGCCTTTTTTCCTATTAAAAGTGTCTTGAAAGTGAACCTCAGTAAATCTGTAGTGATTGCTCTTATTAAAGCTATCTAATTCTTTCAAAATCATTTCCAAAATATGCTTATGAGACCTCCTATTATTAATTTAGAGGTGTTATATTCTCTGTTTCACTTCTAATTTCTCTTTCCACATCAGAAACAATATCCGAGTAACTGCACTCTAAAACCAAGATTACAGTTGAAGTCTGTTTTTTCACAGCAAGTAGCTTCTCACCTTTGAAAACTACAAACACCTTCATGAACCTGCATTTGCATACTCTTACCTAGACAAGCCTGTTTTTAGGTTTATGCCTTAAAACAAAGATAATCCATCCTCCCTAATTATCTGTCTGAGAAACATCAAATGCAGAGGTCACATGCCCCACCCAAGACAGATTTTTCTGATTTAAAACAACTGGTAGAAATTTAGCTTGATGACTGATAATATATTTTCCAGATAGCACTTTATAAAAGCATGAAAGCAGCTGTGAAATCTCAGAGTTTCTCCTCTCTCTCTATGACACCTTGATAAGGCAATTACAGCATAATTACCTTAACAAGTGGCATTACAGGAAATTATTGTCATTCTCCTGTTAAAATAACACATAATCATCAGCAAGTGTATTCTAGCATCTCCAATCAGCATCTGATTAGCTGGAGCTAACTCAGAAAAGAGAATGTAATAGGTGGGCAATAATTGACAAGTTAAAAGAAAAGGGTAAAATATACCTGTGTGTGTATCTATATATAGAGAGAGAGAGACAGAGAGAGATATAAATGTGCATGCATATATATTCTCATGTGTGTATAGGTATATATATAAATATATATATATATATTTTTAGACTTCATTGAGTGTCTAAGGCAGCTGCTCACCTGATCACTTCCAAAACAGGCTTCAAAGTTTTTACTATTATTATTTTGCAGGTAGGTAGAAAAGCCTAAATGAGACTATTTAAAAATACTCAGGTAAACAGCCAGCTTAATTTAGAAACGCATGCCTTATTCATATTTAAATGGCTATACTTGCCAACCTGCTTAAATTCCTCTATTTCCTAAAACATTCTGTTTTATCATGTCAATTCCTTCAAGGCTGATAGCACCTTGCAATTCATATCATTATGGTCTGTGACACCTTTTCCAGTTTACCTTCATGAAACTGAATTGTAGAACCTATTTTTTTTCCATAGGTTGTGTTCTTGGGTACAAATCTACTGGGCTGCTCTCTGACAGATCATTAAAAATTGGGTTTTTACCTGCCATGTCCTAAGCTCCGTTTACAAAGGTGATGTAAAATAAGATTAACCAGGACAATAGGTGTGTTCTAATTTTACTAATCACAAAATGCCATTACTTTTCAGTGTGAAGAAAACATTTTTTTCCACATTACATACTTCCTTGTTTTAGTCAGAATACCTTCACCCATGGCCAAAAGCAAACCTCACACCATGATGATCAATGTAATGTTATAAATGCTTGTCATTAAGAAGCCAGCTAAAGGTTTCAGGGTCAGAACATAAGTAATCCAGAATTAATTTCCATATTTTAGCTATAATCAAATAGAGCCAAATTGGAAGACATAGCACATATAACAGCAGCATAACTTTTTAAAGATTGCCATGTGGGTCTCATGTTTCAGTGGGCATCTGTTATAGTGACTCACACACACAGGTAATGAAGTAGAATCTGCCTTTGTTGGTACCCAAAGGCTTTGTTAGGAATCCCCTCAGTCCAAGACTGTACCTTGCTGCTTGGCTCAGTGAGTTCATGGCACTGAATGACTCCACACTCAGTACTCTCTGCAAATTCAAGTCTATAGGGTTGGATTTTGCACAGAAGATCTGACAGAGACAGAGACTGTGTAATTTTTTCATCCACTATCATAGTGCTAGAGCGTTCGTTCAGGATAAAGTAATTGTAATCACAGGTAAAACACCAGCCAAGCAGGAAGAGTGCAACCAACAGAACCAGAGCAGTGATTGTCCACCTAGACTCAACACTGGTGAGGCCTCACTTCAAATCCTGTGCTCACTTTTGTGTCCTTCACTACAACAAGGACATTGAGATGCTGGAGCATTTCCAGAGAAGGGCAATGGAGCTGATAAAGGTTCAGGAGCATAAGGAGCAGCTGAGGGCCCTGGCGTTGTTTAGTCTGGAGAAGAAAATGCTCAGGGGTGACTTTTCACTCTCTACAACTACCTGAGAGGAGGTTGCAAAAGACGAGTGTCTCTTCTCCCAGGCAACTGGAATAAGAATAGAACAATGGGAAATAGCCTCAATTTTTGCCAGGAGGTTCAGGTTGGAGGTAAAAAATCTCCACTGAAAGAGGGGTTAAGCACTGGAACAGCTTTCCAGACAAGTGGTGGAGTCATCATCCCTGGAAGTGTTCAAAAAACCAGCAGATGTGGCACTTCATGATGTGGTTTAGTGGGCATGCTGGTTCAAAGGTTGGAGTTGATGACCTTGGATATCTTCTCCAACCTTTATGATTCTGTGGCTCTTAAACTGTGCTCTTGAGATTTGTCTAGTTGCACTTTAAGTATCAGAGTGTGGGATGAAATCTACCAGCATCTCTGGGTTATCATCATGTGTTACAGGCTCCACTTTGTCAAACTGAGTGTTTAACTCTCAGACAGATTGGTTTTTTACTGTTTGTATGTACAAATCTTTTTCTGCATCACTTACTGTTTTGCACGAGTCTAAATATTACAAGAGGGAACTGTATTCCACCATGAAGTGTTAACAAGGACAGGCACTGCAGTGCTTTAAGAGTTAGAGGTTAGGATTTGTCTGACATTTACCTGGCAGAGAAATGACATCTAATTCAAGTCACTCATTAAGATTTGATGAGAGGTCAAAGGAGGCAGATAGGCATCTCTCTGAGGCATCTGCTTTGGGATGAGATGAACTACCAGTTGGCTAAACTTAAGCAAGGACAAGTGTATCCTATTATAAGTCACTCTTTTTTTTTTCCCTATCACTGACTTAGGCTATAGGAAAAAAATTCCTCTCTCAAAACAGAAAGTGAAATCCAGGATATGGCTGTTTTCTTGCATCTCACAAAATGAGAGGCTTATTCCTGGTGCCACAGAGCTAAAAAAAGTGAATGTGAGAAACAACTTACACTTCCCATGATACTGCCTGCATATTTCTGTGAGTAGAGACCAAAGTGTTTGCAAGTGCACCAAGCAAAACTATACTTGAAGAAAAAAAGTGAATGCTTGTTTCTTGTTTTTTTTTTCTTTCATGAATCTGAAATATGATTCATTGTCAAATGTATTTCTTGCTCAAAGAGAGTCTAATTTTTTTGAAAATACATATTTAAAAACTCAGTAGTGGGTAGAATTATTTTAAGTGCTCTTCAACAGTAGAACCTAAAAATCATTCTCCTTACAGCAGTGTTTCAATTATCAGTTTGGGAAAGGAGAGTGCTCCCCAAACCAATGAGTTGAGCTTTCTTGTAAATGTGAATGTGGGGGCTAGCAATGCTTCTAAATTTGCTCTTGTAAGAGAATTTTTTTTTTTTTTTTAGTGGGGATTGCTTCTTACTTTGCTCTTGTCAAAATAAACATCAAAATTTAAAAGGAAAAACTATCCTGTTAAGAATAAAGAATGTAACCATCCATGCATATGTGATAAATTGTGTGAACAAAAGTGCAGCTGGTGAGAGAAATGATGCAAAATTGACGGTGCCTTTGAAAGCTCCAAGTGAAAAATTTATTAAATATGACCCAAGGTCATAGATTTCTATTCAGAAAAAAAATGAAACCAATAAAAAAAAGAACTTTTTTTTTTTTTCGGAAAAGCACCCTGTATTTAAAATGAATGTGCTTTTAAATAAAAGCTGTTAAAACGGCTTGCTATTTAGAAGCTTATCATATTCTCATTTTCAGTAAATTTCTGTTATATTTCTTAGTCAAATTAAAAAAATAATTTTCACAGAGAGAAAAAATTTCAATTTTTTCCAAAATTGTCAAGCCATCCTTTTTCTCCAGGAATAAGCTGAATACAGATTCCTAGACTGAAGACCATGACTTCATCTATTCTTTAAAATCCTTAGTTAATGACAAATTTTACAAAAGCCAACTTCCTTTTATGCCTGCTTAGCAACCTTACCTGACTTTGCAAAAGCCTATCTGTGTAAGAACCCTCTGATTTGAAATATCTGGCTCAAATGAGGTCAGTGTTTTCTGTCCCTTGCTGGGAAATAAGATAATCTTTTGTTTTAAATGAACAAGATTGAGAAATAAGTTGCAGGGTAAAGGTATACAGGTAAGTGTGAAAAAGAAAAGTGAGGCTGTAGTAGAGGAGAACTGTATATATGCAGAATAAATACAGCTAAGTAGATCTGGAGGATTGTGCAAAAATAAGCTTTAGTATTTACCCCTAGATCTTCTTTCACTGAAGCATCAATCAAATGAAAAAAGTGCTGGCATAATGTTGCAAAAAAATTATTATCTTTTTACTGTATGTAAAAGAGATTTGAATATAGGAAACTTACACCTTTTTCAAAACGCATTTGCTGACCCCTTTTGAAACCAAATTTACTGTGAATGAGTCATGGACATTTAAATCAGTTAAATTTGTTTGCTTTGGTGAGCAATCCACCATATACACCTGCTGAAGAGCTATTTTCATTCATGAGCAGCACCAGCTACATATATAATGTAATTAAAACTCCAAATATATACAGATTTCTTTACCCATGTGATTCCATAATCCCTCTTGCTGAGCTAAATTAGTCTGTTATTGTTGGTATTACAGTCAAATAATAAAATAAAATAAATCCACTTGACAAAGAACAAGCAGATATCATGCAGAAGGAAGTTTTTAAAATATCTTTATGATGAAACCCCTCATTGAAATATCTTATTGGGATTGATAGGGCTGAAGACAATAGCATTAATTAAATTTTAAAGAACTTTTGCAATCAGAAACTTCAAGCTGGTTCGTATTAAAAAATTATCTCTGTATGAGTTTATTTTATTTTTAGCATTTAGGTCTACTTTTTCTGTGGTGGAGCTGTCACATACAAGTTTTGAATAAAAGTTCTGCATTTGGATCAAGACAATCAAAAGGGTGAGTGCATGTAAGGATCTGGTTGAAATCAGAATTTATCTGAAGATGACCTAGGTTTTGTTACAGAGCTAAATTTTTACCTTGTAGAGCATGACACCATAAGACAAAATAAGATAAATAATAAAGACTACTAAAAGTTAATGTATCTTTAACCAAGATTTAGTCTTTGCATAATAAATAAATGCCAGTGCTTAAAAATCCAGAAGTCTTTCTGCATAATAAACTGTGGTTTATTGTCAAGGAGAATTTCACTTAATTGACTAATAAGTTATAATTTATATGGTACGATAGAAAATGTAATGTATATTCAAATTTAAAGAATGTTTTTAAAATCTCTCTGTAAAATCATATTTTTTTCTTGCTGTTAATAAGAGGAAAAATATTGATTGCCCATGAAAGGGGGCAATTTTTTTTTTTTTAGCAAAAATAATTTTGCTAAATGATTAGCAAAATTTTTTAAAATATGATTTAACACCTTTGGATATGTGCTTTTAATGTTGTCTCTAAAACATCTGAAACAGAAGGCCTTTTGAAGGACTCATGAATAACAAAATATTACAACAGTATAATATAATATTATAATAATTACGATCTGTGATGAGCTAATATTCTCCATATAACCATGTACACTTCTGATAAAAACATAGGAAATTATAAAAATATTATAGTGTGGGCGAGTTGGCTGCAATAGTTCATAATGAAGATTATACTGGAACATATCCCCAGACTGGTGTTCCTTCCATTTGCTGATGTCCACTGGATTCCTGGAGATCAGTGATGGCCCTGGTGGAGGTCAGTGGCAGGTGCTGCTCCTCAGGGGTCAGTTTTGGGACTGGCACTGCTTAGCATCTTTGTCAGTGACATGGACAGTGGGATTGAGGGCACCCTCAGAAAGTTTGCCAATGACACTAACATTTCTGGAGCAGCTTTTCCATACACTGGAGGGCTGGGATGCCATCCTCAGGGGCCTGGGCATGTTGTAGAGGTGGGCACATGTGAATCTCATGAACTTCAACATGGTCAAGTACAAGGTCCTGCATCTGGGTCAGGGCAACCTCAAGCACAAATACAGGCTGAGCAGAGAATAAACTCAGAGCAGCTTTGGAACAGCCTTCAGAGTCTTGATCTACAAGAAGCTCAACATAAAATGATCCAGCAGTGTGCAGTCATGGGCCAGAAAACCAGCTGTGCATCAAATGTAATGTGGGAAGAGGGCTGAGTGAGGTGATTCTGCCTCTGGATTCTGTTCTCGTGAGACCCCAGCTGCTTCCAGCTCTGGGGTCCCCAGCATAAGATGGAGATGGACCTGTTGAAGTGAGTCCAGAGGTGGCCATGAAGATGACCAGAAGACAGGAGAACTGTCTTATGGAGACAGGCTGGGAGAGCTGGGGCTTTTCAGCCTGGAGAAGACTCTGGGGAGACGTTATAGCACCTCCCAGAACTTAAGGGGAGCCTACAGGAAAGCTGGAGAGGGACTTTTGAAAAGGGCATGTAGTGATAGGCAAAAGGTGTCATGGCTTTAAACTGAAAGAGGACAGGATTAGATTTGATATCAGAAAGAAATTCTTTACCGTGGTGGTGGTAAGGAACTAAAACATTGCCCAGAGAAGCTGTGGATGCCCCACCCCTGCAGGTGGTCAAGGCCAAGCTGGATGGGACTGTGAGAGTAGCTTGGTCCATCTTCCAGTGGAAGATGTCCCTGCCCATGACAGGGGGTTGGGACTTTAATGTCTCTTCTACCCCAAACCAGTCTATGATTCTCTGATTTCGAAGACAATTATACAGTTCTGAAAAGAAGAGCTGACAAAATAATATAGAAATAAAATATTTCACAGTGAGTCATGTATTAACAATATCACTCTACAGTTTGGATTCTGTTTCATATCACTATAGAGTAAAATTATCGCAGGTTTTACTTGTGTAACTGAGAGTTTTTTATAAAACACATACAAGATACATACAAGGTACATAATTTCTTCCTAATCAAATTTTCAATTGTATTATATAGGTGTCTATTAGCTACCATGGTAAAAATTAATAAATCAGTTATAATTTTGTTAGTAACTAGATCATTTCTATAACTCATAGTTCATAAGGCTGTTCCTAAGAGTGTATAAATCTACAGCCTTTGTCCTGTTCTGTTTCAAATATCATATTTTGCAGTCTATGATGTTTTGCCTTTTATGTCCTTCTGCAAATAATACATACAGTACAAACATTCAGCAAAAAACACCAGACTTGCCTATTTTGTTTGCACAGCAAAGCAAGATGAAATATCCTACGTTTTTATTCAGCATGATGTTTATTTTCATCATCACACAGTAACTGCATTAGTAACATAATACTGTATGCAATTTCAAAAGAGGATGTAAAAGGTCCTTTGTGAAAGGGCCTTGTTATTCTAGTGCAATTCTGTAATGGTAGAACACAAATACTTTGTGTGTTTCAGCACAATGTTACTAACTCCCAAACATGTTCTTTCAAATAAAGGCAAAATACCTGCTGCTAGAGGAGGTTAAATCACTCTGTGAGCCTCAAATGCTCCAAAACATCTTAATCACTGAAAAATTAACTGGCTAAATAAGTAAAAAATTAAAAATGGAAGCCTCCCTCCTGTTTTCTTTTCCCAAACAAATGCAAAAAAATTAACTGAAGAAAAATTCTATTAGAAAAAGAAGAAGATATTTTATAGTGGTGTTTCTGGCAAGATAAACTGAAAAGTCAGAATAATGAAAGAAAGCATCTGCTGGAATAAAACCTGATGAACAATATAAAGGTAATCTCACTACACAATCTGTTAAATTCTTCATCAGTATATTTTATTGTCTTCCATTTGATCTCTAGATACATGTATATTATCCAGAGATATATGTCCATAACCATTCAGTAACATAAGTAGTATTTATTTTCTCACAAATTGTTAAAGAGCCTCAAAAACTTTAAACATGACATCAAGGTGAATTATATGTCAGGTGAATTGCTCTCATCTAGTCATTTTTTTCTTGTTATTTCAAGTTATATTTAACATTTTCAAAATACATATGTATACATATTATATATATATATATATATATATATATGTGTGGGTGTGTGTTATATATATATATATCTCAAGCCATGGGTTCTTCCTGCTAGTGGTTTCCATTCACCATAATACACAGGCCAACATTCTGGTTCTCAGTTCTGTTTGCAGAAGCCTTCACAAAAATATGTTAAAAACAATCCACACTAAAGGAATTTCACTATTAAAAAAAAAAATAATCACACTGAAGACTCTATTTACTTCATCTTGCATTGGTGACCTTATATTGAGGACTCTTTTTACTGTAATTCTGACTGAGCAAAGCTGTTGGTTTCAAAGACTATTTGTACAAATAACTGCAGAAGTTCACAGTTCCTGGGGTCTTTCATTCAACCTGCATTGGAACTCTCTTGTTTAATCCATTTCACTTTCAGTTTAATATGAACATTTACTGAACTCATCATTTCAGATCTTTGCAGCATTAGATGAATCTGAGGGTAGCCTAAAGCCTTTCATTAGATTTATGCTGAATCTTAAACTGTATTGTATTTTAAAATAGCCACATGATTTTTTTTTCATTTAATTCTCCATCAATGTATCTCTTAAAGAAAATCACATTTGTGCTTAAATATATAAAGAGAAAGACTGTCTTCCTGTTGAAAATCTTATCCATAGATATCCTTTTAAACTAATAGCAGTCTGGTCTATGATTGAAGGCTCATAACCCCCCTTTTTCACTCAGGGCCAAGTTGCCTTTTATGTTGCCTTTTATGTACTTTATCCACTGTTATTCCATGGCACTGGAAAAGCTGTTTAATATTATTGTTGCAAGATCAGACCTCAGACCTCTGAATAATTTTTCTTCTTATATGTAGAAAGAATGAAAGAGAAAAAGAACAGGCAGATTTAAAGACCAAATTGCATTTCAGCAAGCTTTTATTTCAAACCAAAACAACAAATGAAATTTCATGTTTCAGTTCACCAGTGTAATATGGTTTGCTAATATGGATAGATATCCACATTTACAGGTGGATTTTGTAAAGCTAAAACAAAATTTCGACCTTCAAAAGCAACTATATATATGTGTTTTATAAAATACTGAAATCTTTTACAGAGGATATTCTCATCAGTTAAAAATCTAGGACAGCAGAACAGTGAAGACCCTAAGTGGGTAACATTTGTTCAAGCAGAACCCAAGAGCATCAAGTAGGAATGGGATAGATATCACCTATCCCTGTAAGGAAGTAAAAGAAGTCAGATTTATATTATTTTTGGGATATGTTGATTTCTCCCCATACGTGGAAACGTAGAGAAACCAATTTCACTGCCTGTTTTCAAGCAAAAGGAGTTCTACCTTAATATCAGAATTTATGTAATTTATTTTTAAATTCAGAAGAAAGTATGAGCACTCTCTAAAAGGCAACATCTGTAGTGTTAAATGAAATTATAAACAGGTGATGATAATTAACAATTATCTTCAGTAAAGCATTGTCTGGGGTATTCATATTACAGATCCCAATTCCCCTTGATTGCAAGCTGCTGGGAAATTACATGGGTTTTTTTTCCTTCTTTTTAGCAACACAATTTTATCTTTGATGGGATGGTGAAGGATCCTCAAATCTTAAATAAGAAAGATCAGATTTTTACAAGTGCCATGAAATACAGACTTTCACAAATGCTTAAATGTATTATTAGTTGCAACCCCTTTCCCTTTTTAACTGAAACTGAAGACCTCTGAAAAATTGGCTATTTTGTTATAAGAATTCAATGTTTATTGGTTTATAAAATAAAAGTTGCCTTTTTGTTTTTTCTTGTTTTGTTTTGGTTTTTTTTTTTTTTTTTTGTTGAGTTTGATCTGAGTTTATGAACAGTTTTTGTGAATAATTTCGCTTTGTATAACTTCACTTTATACAGTTTTGTATTTGGCGTGTGCTGGACATATGCGTAGGCAAGTAAAAGAAGGAATATTGATTTTTAAGACATTAAATGCTTCTAAATCTTTCAGGCATAAAAGGATAATTGACTTCTAGTTAAAACCAGATACATGTAGAAAATAATTACATTTTATATGAAAACAGTGGTGAAGGATTAACCAATGTAAATGTAACAGATATTGCCAAGACAGTGATAGAGAAGAACAGGAAATAAATTGATAATCTGAAAAACTTGTTATCTTCTTCCTTCTCTTGGACCTGCAGGTGAAGTGGCATGAGCTGTCGTGGTAACAGTACTATCCTTGATCAAGAGGAATATGTGTAGAGATTTTTATGTTCCTCTCTTTCGGACTCTCTAAGGAATTGTGATATCCCAATTATGATCCAGAGCACTCCTTCAGGAGAGTGGAATTTAGTACACAGATTTAGTCCTATGATCTTGATGGAACACCCAAGTTGGAAACCCTTAATAACCAACTTAATGGCCACTTTCTATTAGAAACTCTATATTCAGTCTTTCTTTCTTTTAAATAAATATCCTTGTGTGTTGGCTTATGAATTCCTCAAAGAAATTATCCTTTACTGTATGACTACAAAGCACTTGATATAATGAATTTACTATCAGTCAGAGCATCAAATATTATAACTCTGTGCACTCTTTTGCAAACTATAAAACATACAGGAAATTACTCTTTTAAGCAATCCTAACAGCCATAAATTTTGTT